>NW_017731551.1:2313033-2377260 GCF_001890085.2 Hipposideros armiger | reverse complement strand
TCTGAGACTATTTCTGTTTAGTTTGCTCGTTTATTCAGTTCTTTAGATTCCACATATAAGTGAGATCATATGGTATTTGTCTTTCTCCGACTGACTTATTTCACTTAGCCTAATGTTCTCTAGGTCCATCCATATCGTTGCAAATGGTACTATTTCCTTCTTCTTTATAGCTGAGCAATAATCCATTGTGTAAATGTACCACAGTTTCTTAATCCAGTAGTCTACCGATGGGCATTTCGGTTGTTTCCAAGTCTTGGCTATTGTAAATAGCACTGCAATGAACATAGGGTTGCATATATTTTTTTCAAATTAGTGTCTTGGGTTTCTCTGGATAAATACCTAAGAGTGGGATTGCTGGGTCATAAGGTAGTTCCATTTCCAGTTTTTTGAGATCCCTCCATACTGATTTCCATAATGGCTGCACCAGTCTGCAGTCCCACCAGCAGTGCACCAGGGTTCCTACTCGCCATCTTTCTGCTGCAGAGCCAGGCGTTTCTCATCGTCGGAACTACGTGGAGAAGCCCAGAGCTCAGGGCTGTGCACACTGAAGAAGGTAGACCCTGGGCTTGAAGAGCGGGGACAGGACCCTGCATGGACCCTGGGGGAGGGGTTGAAGGAGGAGGATTGGTGGGGGTGGAACGTGCCTGAAAGCCAGCTCTGGGTGGCATCATCACGGGTTGCCAGCCTGTTTGAGGGGTAGCTAGTGCCTGCTCTTCGCTGCTATTTAGGTGCCCTGATGGAGCATGTCAAAGGCTGCTTTGTCCTAGGTCTTGGGTGAATTCAGGGTGAACTGCAGCAACGTCAGGCTGCTCGGACTTTTATGATTTAGTTATCCTGAATTGTTGTTTAGTGAACAGATACCGGCATTATTCAAGTTACTAAAAATTGAGCATGGCGCCTTGTCAAATGACTTTTAAAAACTCCATTTAAGACACAATGCCTTCGTAGAGAAAACGTGAATCAAGTGGGTTTTGGGATTCCCAAGCACTCTCATCTTCTCACCTCGTGCCCATGTGACACATCCCACTCCTGTCCCAACTGATGGACCCTCCAGTTTTACTTTGCTTTCATGGCTGTCCTTGGTGCCCTGGTGCTGGGGACCCCACTCAGGAAGTCTGGGGGGCAGAAGAAACACCTCCTGAGGGTGGTGAAGGCTTGTTTGCTGACACCCCCAGGGTTCATATTATTATAGCTCTCCTCTCCCACCTTCCATTTTCCACTTCCGCCCCGTCACCCCACTTCCCTCCCAAACCCTCTCTCTGGGTGCAATATTACCCCCTGCCTTTAACCCTTGAGTGACTATTGCCTAACGTTCTGAGGAGGACAACCTCTTGCTCTGCACCGTTGCTTTGGCCAAAAAAGGCAAGTGTCCACTCTGTCCTTCAGGTCCTCGTGGTGGCCCCCTGTGCCCAGCTCTGGTTTCAAGGGCACAGTCAACATGAGAGCCAGCCTAGTTTTTCTGCCTGAAATGATGCTTCATCTCGAAATTGGTGACCACGCCCTATTTCTCCCCAGGGCCTGGTCTGCATCCCAGAGCAGCTTGCTGCCCTACAGAGCAGTCCTAGTGTTCGAGGGCGGTCCCCAGCTCTGGTGCGGTAGCCCTAGCTGTATGGGACAGCCAACTCCAGGCCACATTTTTCAAATTGATTTTCCCGATTGCTTTGGCTCTTACAGGGGAGAATGAGGAGGGGATGGGGGGGGGGGCTCTTCAATTGTCCGTTGTTCATCTGAGAAGGAAGATGTTTTTAGCTACATCTTGAGAGAGTGTGTCTGTGTTTGAGCTGCCCGGCTAGAGGCATCCTCATGCTATGGTACCCCTGTATCTCAGCTCCATGCATCCCGGGACCGCTCACTTTCAAAGGGAAGAACACTTACATGTCCCTGTTTTAAATGGGACAGTAATAAATGTCTCATCCCACCCTCGTCCCTACCTAGTAATGTGAAAACAGTGTGATATAAAGAGCTGTTCCGGTTCTCAGCCGGGGGTACCTGGAAAAGGAGGTGGTGTCACCGGCAGTGAACTGTTTCCCCAGCTGTTAGGCATTTGCTTGGCCGAGGCTGGGGCATCTGGCTGCAGGTATTCTGTGAGGCAAGCCTGACTGTGTGTTTTCCAGGAAACAAAGGCTGCAGTTTTAGTTTTTTAAGTCTGATGCATGGGAAGGTCAGGTACATAGTTAAGTGTCACACTGCCCTGGTTCCCAGGCTTTATTATGCGTAAGAATCACCTGGAGAGTTTGTTAAAAACAAATTACTGCCAGGGTCCTTCCCCAGACCCACTGCACCAGAATCTCTCCTTCCCAACCCCCCCCCCCCCACACACAAAGACACACACACACACACACACACACACACACGGAATTAGAGGTGTGGTGGAGCTATAGGTAATCCTGTTTGCTCAGCTCATTTTGGAAGTTGCAGCCATTTCCCTATTGGATTCTATATTGATGCCAGTTACTTTGTGGAGCAAGCAATACATTGATGCAGGTGTATTTCCATGATCAGTGTGACCAGCAAACTAAAAAACAAAACCAACATTAAGCTCTACTCTCAGGAAAAGCAAACAAAAAGACGTGCCATTCAGGCAAAAGAAAGAGATTAAAATGTGTAGATTTTTTTGTTTCTGCTCTGGGCCATTCAAAATACTTTTGTCTATTAGACTTAATTTGAAATACTTATGGAGAGCTGAGACACTTGCTCCAGTCCTGGCCCTGTCTGTCCCCAGCTAACTGTGTTTCAATGAGTCATTATTGGTAGAACGTCAACTGTTGAGCCATCCACACTCCTGAACCTGGAACCCGTTATGACCAGGGCTTGTGTGGATGAGACCATTGGCCAGAATTCAGTCTGTGGCCAGGGGACGGTTTTATCTCCTGGGGGTAGACCTTGGCCTCATGAGTCCAAACTGGGACCCCTCCATAGTCTCCTCCCCATCAACAGGGAACATGGCATATTCCAAAATGCCTTACAGGCAGACCTCGTTTTATTTTACTTTGCTTTATTGTACTTCACAGATGTGTGTTTTACGAATTGAAGCTGAGACCCTCCACCAACAAAAAGATTACGATTCTCATTAGCACAAAACTCACTTTATTGCGGTGACCAAAGCCGCAATATCTCCGGGGCGTGTCTGTATTCTAAGTCACTTCCAAAAAGGGCCATCACTTTATAAAGCCATAAACATGAGTAGTTTCAAAAATTGCACAGCTTCTACAGATTATAAAGTATAAAAGGTGATTGGCTAGAAGTTAGGTTTTATTGAAAAGAGCTAAAGTGAGATAATGCATGGCAGACGTTAACTTTTTAAATCAATTTGTCTTTTATCACTAATACAAACAATAGGAAAAGTTGCTACTTTACACTTGTGGATATTAAGTGAAATATTCAACCCACGGCCAATCTCATTCACCCAGGGAGATGGTTATAAATACGTGAAAGCTTTTAGGGTTGCAGCTATTTTCTAAGGAGAAGTAATAAGTTACCTGGGTTGTTATCTTCAGTTTTCCCTTACTCATCTCTTAGACTTTGAGCTGTACAGTGAAATAATTTCAAATTAAAATTTTCTTTACTATGAAATGGCTGAAGTTGGAAGCTGTGTGTGTTTGAGTGTGTCTGCCCAGGTGCTCCAGCCCTCCTACACACATGTGCGCTCACACTCAAGTAACACAGTATAAACCCATGCATGGCATACGCAGGCGCAGGTGTGCTGTGGGCACCTCGGTAACAGGCGCTGAGGCTCAGCTGTAACAGAGATGCTGACGTGCCTAGATGCCCATCACATGGAGGGAGACACACAGACACAGGAAACAAACATGCAAGGACACACACACCTTCAAAGACGCTGAAATACCTCACACTTCCACAGGTCACGTGAGCCAACCCGAGGGCCCAGGGACAGAAGGGTGTTAATGCCCCAGAAACTTGGCCCAGTTTTCTGCCTTCGTGCAGAGCTGCCAGCTCCACGTCCCCAAACCTGCAGACAGTAGGGCTGGGCCCACTCGTCAGCTCAAGGTAGAAACCAGCCTTTTCAAAGTGTGAGCCAACGACCCTCCTGCCCCCACAGCACCCAGGGGCTTGTCGGAAATGGAGACTCTTGGGCTGTCACACAAATGTGAGGAGCAAGCCTCGGGGGCTGGGGCCAGGGGACACACATTCAAACAAGCTCCGCACTTCACTCTTCTTTTCCACAGTATTCAGGTAAGATTGCCACACAAAAAGCTGTACATATTGAATATGTACAATATGTACATACAACTGTGAGTTTGGAGAGAAGTATATACCCATGAAAGCATCGCCACGAACTATGCTTTAAATAGATCCATCACCTCCAAAAGTTTCCTCCTGCTTTCTTTCTTATTTATGTATTATTGCTTTGAGAACTGGTGCTCCAGACGGCTCGGATTCCAGACTCCGTTGCCCGCAGGGGATGTACTACGTGCCCTGTCAGGGTGGGAGCAGCGGGGCACTGGTGGCAACCTGGCATCGAGCTGTTCCCTTTCATCCGAGTGGTTGACAGCCCCTCTGTGGGGCCCACTTGCTACACTGCCTGTGGCCAGACCCCTTACGGCCCAGTGGTGGTGACAGTGACGATCCAGAAGTAGTTGGTGAGCGTGACTGGAGGGGCGGGGCGGTGACCTGGCGAGTGGGTCGTCCGGAGGAGAACAGCTGGAGTTGGGTGGCAGTGGGGGAGCAAACAGCCGAGGAGACACTAGCGTACGTTACTTTCTGCATGATGGCTGTAGGTGTAGCACTTCCTGCTAAGCAGCTACGGAACTCTCCCTGTAGCCACGGCGGATTTGGAGCTGTGGTCCTTGTTCATGCATCGAAGAAGTAATTGTTTAAATTCCGAAGATGTGCCAGACAGCTGTGCTTTGTGCTGAGGTTTCGAGAAGTGAGTAGGAGTGCCCTCAGCTATGCAGTTCTGCCCCCAAATCTGTACTGGAGTGAGCTGCCCTGGGGAGCCAGCGCTTGGGTGTGCCAGCCTCCACTGTCCTCGTCCGCCTGACATCAAGCGTTAAACCGAGCAGGCAGAGCGTGGCACCCTGGAATCGCTTTGCCCGTTCTCTCTGGCTCTTTGGGCCACTTGTCTGTTCTAAGTACTGGGTGCTGTCACCAGTGAATGGACCCTCTCTCCTGCCCTTGGCCTCCCCATTACAGTGGCTCACTGCATCACAGCTGGCACAGTTTGGGCCCGCCTTTCTCCCTCCTTCCCTTACCAGGCTCCCCAGAGAAGAGGGGGTGAGCTCCCAGCCACAGCCTTGCTGAGCCCCTGAAGTTCCCTTTCTCCTTTGGCCCCCCGGGGTCTTAAAGGCAATAGGCTGTTGGTGTTGGTATTGGGTGTGTCCCTGGTTCCTGGGCAGAGATAGAGATGGCAACATTATAGAAGTGATCATCTTAGATGGAGGGCCCCAGAAGCAGAGCCTGAGACGGTGCTTGGGTGCAGGGAGTCTGTTTGGGAGAAGATCTCAGGAAGCAGGAGTAAGGGAATGGGGGGAGGAATTGGGGGGCTGCTCCATTCCACCTCCAAGGGCTCTGGTTCCCCCGAGGCCTCGGGCCTCGGTGTTAGCGCTCCTGGGCCTGTATGTGAGCAGAGCTTGTGGGAGATCTGGGTGGGCTTGAGCAGACTCGGGGGAACCTGTGCAGCAGAAAGCAAGGTGATAGGGTGCACAGAGTAGACCGTGAAATCAGAGGGAGTGTAACACGCGTCCCAGCTTCATCACTGTGCCTGAAGCATCCATCTTTGTTCTCCCCACCAATTACACGTGTGGCATCTTTAAATGGAAAGAGAATAAAGGGGAAATGCCATCTTAGACAAACTTCAGGACTGTAGGCTCAGAATTCAAGAGTTGAACTCTAAACTTTGTTTTTTGGGGAGTTGGGGATCGGACATAAAAGCTAAAAATAATGAATCTTGCCTCCTCCCCACCCTCCTTTTTTTTTATCTGGCTAACCTGCAGTGAGAGGTGGGAGAGAGAACACCTGAGCTTGGGCTTGGAGAGAGAACACCTGAGCAAGGGAGGTACCTGAAATAAGAGTTTGTCAGAAACAGTGGAGGGAGGTGGAGGTGAATTACTCTTCTTCCGTGTTTTCTCCATTCGTGCTCAATAGTTGTAGATACCATTCCCCAAGGCTCCTTTGTGGGATGAGTGAATGACTAACTGGCTGAATGAATGAATGAATGGTACCAGTGGCCTCATATGTTTCTAGCTCAGCTCACACTGTCACACACCAGAAACCCTCACATGCTCAGTTTCTTATAGTCTTTCATATGAGTCGTTTCACAGTTTACCTAAACCTTGGGCATATGGCATCCAGTGTATCCGAGCCTTGGATCATACGGGCCCCCAACATCAGCCTCTTGGGGAGCATACACATCTCACTGAAAATGTTCATTCCCGTCATGCCTTTCTACCTGGGAGATTTCAATTTAAAACCTGAAGACAGCTGAGTCAGCATTTAACAGATTAGTTCCCTGAAAGCAGCCAGCTTCTGTCCTGTCCCATTCTCCCTTTACAGAAGATTAGAAGTGACTTCCCCAGCAGGAAGCCCTGGGGGTGTGAAGACAGCGCCATCATTGGGGCCTCTAACCTTGTATCTACTTTTCTGTTTCCGAGCCTCCGTGGATATGCCAGACACGTGCCCTGTAACTCTGTGTTCGTACTTACCAGCTGAGTGAACCAAGATTTCCTGCAGAGAATCGGGCTAGCTGTGCATGCTCAACACGTGCCCGGCACCGGCACGTGGCAAGCGCTCGGTAGATCTTAGCTGCTGTTTACTATCCCTACTACCTACTGTTGTCATTCTTCTTACCTTCATCCCTACATGTGGCAGACGCACCTGGGTTTGAATTCTAGGTCTGCTTGTTTATAGCTGTGTGACTTCAGGCTAGGTCCCAAATCTCTGAGGCTCCCTGTCCTTTTCTCGTGTAAGAGACGTAACAGCAGTTCCTGGGGTGGTTATAAGGATGAGATGAGTGACTCGCCTGTGTGCGCCTTGGCTGGCACACAGCCTGTGTATTGTTAATAACCACTGCATGTTCCCCTGGGCTCCCTTCTCAGTGTATGTGCCTCTGGTCTGGCGTTGCTTTTGTTTGGTCTGTATCGTTATTAGCTGTCCACATCGGCAGCACTCCCAAGCTTCTTGGGATCGTGCTTCAGTTCTTTCTCATTTCTGTAGACACGTGGTGCCCAGCACTGTACTTCACACTCAGTAGGCGTGTCCGTCACTAATGAGGGCCTGCCTGTGTGTTGGGAGTGTGTTTACTGGGTTTACCCCAGTGTCAGGAAGGGACTGGCCGGCACCACAGTGAAAGGGCTGACATTTGAGGAGAGGAGCAACATCTCTTCCCTGAGTCGCGAGGGGGATCTGGCGAGAAGGGTGGGTGCAGCACTCTTGACTTGAGGACACGGCCCACCACCTCCCTGCTGCAGCTGGCATACGTGACGTTGAGCTGTGAAGTCGCCCACTCTTTGGGCTGAGCACAGAGGACTCATGAAGTTATATTGTGTTTGCCACCTGCCGTGACTTTCTGCAGCCACTCTCCATCTCCATGGATATCAGGGGGTCCTGGAGCCAATACTGGAGCGATGCGAGACTCACTGCCTAGACTCCCCTGAAGGCAGCGCGCACGTGTGTGTGTGTGGGGTGAGATGATGTGGGGCGGTGTGTGGGTGTGGCATGGTGTGTGTTGGATGTGGGAGGGTGTGTTGACTGTACGTGTTCAGTGGCAGCAAGTAGACTGGTCCCCGTGTTTGGAGCCCCCTCTGGTCCTGATTCATGTGACTGTCCCGCCACAACCTTATTTATGTAATAAATAAGTGTTGACCATAAAATAAAAGTTTTTTGGTTCTACTTCTTTGTCATCCAGTGACCTTCACTGAAGGAGTTCTAGCCCTCTTCTCTATGTAAATCAGAACTTATATTGGCAAATAAAAATGCACAAAGTGTGAACCCCCAGAATAGAAATAGATCTGGTACCGAGAATCAGATGTCCTCACTTGTGAAAGTCGAATGTTCACCCTGAGCAGCAGCCAGGAGACCTTGGGGATAGGGGACTGCTCTGTGTCCTGATGGTGGTGGTGGTACCCCAAATCTATACATCGCCTAAAACTCCTAGAACGTCCATCAAAAAATTAAATTAAAAACTTTTTTTATTTATTTAAAATCTATTTACCCCTAAAGACCTCTAAGGAAATTGTTGATGATATTAAGCCCTTAAACCTTATCTTGCCTAGTTTTTCTTCCTGTTTTTGTTTTGTTGTGTTGCATTTGGGTAAGCGAGATATCTTTGTCCATCCTGTAACAGGATGGCCCACAGAGCAACAGTCATTTCTGGAAACAGCCAGACAGGGGAACCTAGGAAAACAAGTCTGGGAAATAAACAGCTGCTGATGACGGAAGCATTGCTATCAGGCAGTTTTCTTTATTTTATATGCTGTTTCATGTGTAGGTCATGGACTTGTCCTCTAAAAGGTAAGGACAGCGACTGCCAGAAATGGAGAAACAATGAACTGTTAACCTCTGAAACGCCAATACTTTGGAAGTCTAGAAAGAAAACTTGACCTGGTCCCCCTCCCCCACCCCCACCCCGACTCTTACATTATTTTGGCCAGCACACCCATCTTTGAAACAGCATAGTTTTCCCCAAACCAGCTTGGCCCTACAGCAAGCCTCCCAGCTGAGGGGATTTTCATGGTTCTTACGGAGAAGTGGCTGGTTTTGCAGTCATGGATTATCTTAGATGCAGCGGGTTATCTTGTCTATGTTCTAAGTGATGGGCCTTGGAGAGGGGCCCCTGTCCTCGGCAGTGACCCCCGGCTTGATGAGGCCAGTTCCCAGCGGCATCACCTGAGCCATGCACCCCAATAACTGGGCCGTGGCCCAAGGCCACATGATGGGCACAGAGCCACGTTCCTCCCTTTTCCTCTGTGCTGACAGCCTTTCACTTGTTTCCTTGGAAGAAGCAAGAGGGTCAACAGCATGTGAACGTCGTTTCATGGTGTCCTCTGCGGCGCAGAGCAGCCAGTGTAAGACCCGTGTTTTCTGTGACTCTCCCGGTAGTGAGAGATCTGTTTGCAGATGTGAGCTCATGGCCACCCCACCCGCTGGCCTTGCCACGGAACCCACCCATCACACCACTCCGACTGCACTCTCTCTCTTAGTTCCAAGGAGCACTGAGACTGCCCTTCCTTGCTCTTAAATATCCCCTCTTCTTTCTCAGAAGACACTCCCTGAAGCCCCTCCCTTGATGATGTATACCTTCCTCTGTTCCCTGCTCTGGCTCCCACATCCTGGTTCCTAACCTGGAATTTGAAGTCCTGCCCCTTGGGGGCCCCAGCCTTCCCTTCCCCCCCATGTGGCCTCAGCACGGAGCCTGCTGTGAGTCCACACTGCTCCCTGGGTTTAGGATGCCTTCCCCACCCAGGCCCCTGAGTCCAGCCCTGCCCCACCACTCCCTTTGTGGTGTTCTCAAGTGCCGAATTTGCCACAACCGGAAGTGATTTCTTCTTCCTTGAAACATTTGGACTTAGTGTAATCTGCCTTGTTAGTCATTCATCCATCCGTGTGATCTCCAAGAACATTCTATACTTCCTGGGACCAGGGTCTGGCTCATAGACCCTATGAAAGACTCAGGCTGATGTCATCAACCAATCTTACAGTGAGCTGAAATGACTAGCCACCGCCAGCTTAGTCTAGGGAAGTGACAAGGAGACAGAGACCTGGGTCTCAGCTTCTAGCCAGCTGGGTGACCTGGGATGAGTCTCTGAACCCCCCTGAGGTGCCATTTCCTCAGCTCACTGGGTCAGATGACCTTCCACACCAGGACCCGGGGAGCTGTGAGGGTCTCTGTAAGTCGGAAGCATGTGTGTAGTTAGCTTCGCATAGCCCCTCAGTGTCTGCGCGTGGTGGAGACAGTAACTAGGTGATTCCTGACCGCGACCTGCCCACCTCCTCCTTTTTATTTCTGGCTTTTCCTTTTTCTTCTCTTCCCTCCACCTGTTTGTATTCCCAAAGTTCTCCTATGCTCATCCAGGCGAACACATCAGCCGTGGATGAGAAGTTTCCAGAGTGTTGCCAGTTCATTGCTTTCCTGTCATATGTCAGGGCTGCCCCTGCAAGAAGTGCGTTCGTGTGTGGCTTTCAGTTTGGGGCCAGGCAGATCAAAATGAGGCTTCTGCCGGCGCTGACAGAAACAGGAAGATGGAAGATAGATTTTTCTCTGAGAAATGTGCCGTTGAAAATTTTTTCCAACTTTTTATGTTTATATTCTGTGCATGGCTTCTACAGAAAGATTGTGTCTTCACCTCATTGCTTTGCTTTATACGCTGTGTTCAGCAAGTGACATCACACACTATGTGTACACGTGTGACACTGCAGACACCAAGGGGACGCTGCCCCTGACTTTGGGCAATGTGCAGCTTCTTTGGAAAGAACAGCTCTTAGGAGCACACCCATTTGGGTGAAGGCACCAAAGAAATTAGCAGAGGTGCCGAGTGGGCCAGACTCCCCCTCCCATGAGGGGGAATTCTGTCCAGAAAGTCTCACGTGAGAAACAAACTGAGAAGAAAGATCATTTATAGGCTGACATGGGTGGGAGGTTTAACTGTAAAAATGCAGATTTCAGAGAATGAAGTGCATACTTACCCACAGGAAATAACCATTTAGAAAGTGGAGAGCATAGCTCTCTGGGCAAACTAAACATAAGTTTGTATGTGCCCAGGGCCTTTGGTTATGATGGTGACGCGTTTTCTGTGTGTTCTAGGAACATGGCTTTATGTGACTATCATTATAACTCCGAGGGTAGACCCTACAGCATCTCACTGTGCAGTTAGTGCCTTGTCTTGGGGTCACCCACATGCTAGTGACCATGCCACGAGTGCAACCTGTGTGTCCCACTTGGTCCAGGCGACCTCTGCCTCCCTCCAGAAAGCCAGGGATGTTGAGAACCCTGGGCGGAGCAATCTCAAGGATGCAGAGGGACCACCTTGAGCTCCCCTGGACAGGCCCAGGAATGTGTTTGATCTCAGCAGGGACCTGGCTAGCATTCTGCCTTGCTACCCTCATACAAACCAGTGCCCTGTCCTCTAGAGAGTGTGCTCGCTGAGCGGTGATTCATTTTCCCCTCACGTTGGGAGTCCCGTGCTTGGTTCTGCCTGGACACTGGATTTGCATACTGCACAGTTTTGCATGTCGTTCCCTCTTTGTCCTGATGGAGGTGAAATATGGTGTCCTTGACATGCTGGACAACGCTGCCTCTGCGCCGACTCTGAAATGAACGAGGCTGTGGCGGAGACCCGGCGGCATGGGTGCGTAGTCTCTGCACACGTGGGTGTGTGGCACCTCCACGCATCGCCCCGCTGACAGGGGCCACAGTGGATTCAGGCATGGATCAGCCTTGATCCCGAGAGCTTACCCCTAAAACATAAACAGGATGGGTGCAGATAACCGCGATGCCAGGCAGAGAGAAATGAGTTCATACACTCAGTAAAAGTTCAAGTGCTGCGGGGCTTTTGCGTTGGGAAGGACCAGCTGGTGCTTGGTGCAGAGGGACACGTGCGGGCGCATCCTCCCCCACTCCAGGCCCTACCCTGCCCTCTGATAACTGGGTGTGCCGGGCCAACCTGCCCTTTGATAAAACTTCCTCTGCACAAAGTCTAACTTCTTGCTGAGGAAGGAAGGCACACACAGCCTAAGCTTGGTCCTGCTCCCAAGCACTAAAGAGGAAGCAGGGAGGGACCTTGTGCATATTCATGCTATCATCGCTCTTTCCATCCAGCTAGACTCACCGCACTTAAACACTTTCCATTTTGCCAGCACTGCATGAGAAATCCTGGGTGTGTTTTGCCACAGAAACTGAACATTTCTAAGGAAACAGGACAGCTTTGCCTCTCATAGCAAGAAGGAGGCCAGCTCTTCTGCAGATGTGCTCCTGGAGGCCCTGGGGAAATGAGGTGGTGCCCCGAGCTGGAGAGTGAGGCGGAGGGTTCCAGCCCCTCATATATCCCTGTCCTGGTGCTTGCTACCCAAGCTGCCACCCTGCATTAGCAGCCAGGGCACCCCCATCCGGAAGGCAGGCCGTTGGTGCTAAGTGCCCCTGCGTGCTTCTTGGTTTTCTTATTTATTGAACCTGCCTTTCAGGGTCTTACTCAGGTTTCATTTCTTTATTCATCACTCTTGGATCACTCTGTTCACTCTCTCTCTGTCTGCTGAAAATTCTTGTTGCATTTAAAATCTGTGTTTTATGCCTCCTTACAATTGATGGAACTTTTGGACTTACGTTTGTTTTGTAATTGTGTCCTGGGTTTTAGCCCTGGGCCACCAGCTAGATTGTACATGTCCCCAGTGTTCATTCTGGCGATTAACATATTCTCCATACTTGACAGTGGGATTTGAGGATTAGAGATTTCAGGGGGCCTGTGAAAGGAAAGCTGGCATGTAAATCCCATAAGCTTTCATGTGCCGCAAAGGTCAGTCTTTATGAAAATCATTTCAGGAAATTTTTGTTTTCATAAATTAGATATGTTTAAAAGAACTTTTTAAGGAAACTTCATGGCTAGTGGGATGTAAAATGGTACAGTCACTATGGGAAACAGTTTGTTGGTTCCTCAGAAGTTAAACATGAAATTACCATTTATCCCCGCAATTCTACTCCTAGGAATTTGCCCAACGGAATTGGAAACAGGGCCTCACACAGATACTTGTACATTCATAGCAGCAGTGTTCACAACACCCCAAAGATGGAAACAGCCCACATGTCCACCAGTGGATGAGTGTTTAACACATTGTGGTATATTCACACAATGGAATATTAGACTGCCATGAAGAGGAGTGAAGTACTGATACCTGCTACCAAGTGGATATATATCCAAAACATCGTGCTGAGTGACAGAAGCCAGACACAAAGGGCCACACAGAGTATGATTCTCTTTATATGAAATATCCAGAACAGGTGACTCCATGAAGACAGAATGCAGACGAGGTGGTCGCAGGGGGCAGAGAGGAGGGAGGAATGGGGTGATACTGGCGAGTGGGGGAGGGGTTTTACTTGGAGTGAAGGAAATGTTTTGGAAGTAAATAGAGGTCGTGGCTGCATAACGTTGCGAACGTACTAAATGCCACAGAATAGTTCACTTTAAAATGGTTAATTTTGTGTTATGTGAATTTCACCCCAATACATTAATTATTCAAAAGAAAAGAAAGCTTTTTCAGGCTGAGAAGCTGGCATGGGATGAGACTATGCTGGGCACTGAGGTTTAGGCCCATTTTCCTTTATTTATACATGGGACCTAGAATTGTTTAAAAATGCCAGCTAGAAGATGAGTCACTTTGAGAGCCGTATTTGTGTAGAGGCTCTAGGAACTGATTAAAAAATCCTCACAAAAGCAAATATTTTAGGATGATTTATACTTTTCTGGTGCTAGGCTAAAACACTAAAGTAAATTTTGGGTTTGTTTTTTTTTTTTACCGCTGGACTTGGGAAGAAAAGGAACAGCCTTATCCTTGAGACCCCTGGGCATCCCAGCATGTAACAGTGAAGGCCGGTGTTGCTCAGGTGAACGTAATGTTACCTGAAGAGCAGGTGCACAGTGCACAGTGAGCCAGGAGATCCCAGAGCCGGCTGAACTGCTGCTGGCCCACTCGCGAGCTCTCCCTCCCGCCCTCCCTCCGTCTCTCAGAACTAATCTTTTTCTGGGGGGCAAAAAAAAGATTTTGTTTATGATATTTTAGTATCCCTAAAGTATTCTCTACGTCAGCTATGGTATAGTTGATTTCAGGGTTGGCAAACATGAAGAACTTACTGTCCATCCGTTCCTGGGCAGGTTACTGAACTGCCCTGTGCCTCAGCCTTCTGGTCTCTGCATGGGGACCAGATAATGACACTGTCTGATAAAAGTGTGAGGATTAAATGGAACCCACACATGCAGTGCCTCGCCCATGGACATGCACAGAAACAGGAACCTCTCTGAAGAGGAGCATGCTGTGACACTGTGTCACCCATAGAGTGTCACCTCCAGGGAAACGCCATTTGTTCCCTTCAGTCTCGTTCTTGACTCCCCTGTCACCCTTCTCACCGTTCCCGACATCTGTGCCCCTCCGTGTCACAGCCTTTCTTTGTACTCCTGTTTAGAGGAAGTACAAAGTACCTGGGTTTTGTTTGTTTGTTTTCCATCAACTATCTTCCCTAATCAGTAAAGATTGCCACATAGATAATTATACTTGATTCTCACAGGCCTTTAGATGAGGGGGAAAGTTGCATATTGCCACATGTGTATTTACATATTGGCTTTTCCCCCCTGCTATCAACACAACCAAGCAGAGTTCAGCAACCATCCCATGAGCCGTGGCTTTCCAGGCACCATGTCCTTCCCTTAGTGTCCATGAGTCTGCAGGACACTCTTGTCCTCTGGCCAGTTCTCCCAAGTCGTAAACATTCATAATATGTCTCCTCTTTCCCAAATCCTGATTTGGTACGCCCCTTCTTCCCTCCCTTCGTTCAGGAAACACTTACTGGACACCGGGATCAGCCAGGCAGCGAGCCACGGTGAATCCGAAGTGGGCCCTCCCCTCGGGAGGATCCAGTAAGGACAGTTAGAAACCACTGTGATCAAAGTTAGTCTGCGTTCAGTGGGGTAAGATCACATTAAACTCTGGTTTTGTAGCCATTGTATTCCCCGGACATGATTTGGGGTAAGTTGTCCAAACCATTTCATGCTGGGTATGTTTCATGACCATTCGTGATCTCCCTTCCCTAAATTTTTCTCTCGGGTGTCTGTTCTTTGGCCACGTGGAACTTCGTAACAAGCTGTCCTGCAAATCATCCAGTAGAGCAGCTCTCGTTCGTTCTGGTCCTTCGCTTTCCTCTGGCCTCTTGGAAAACTTTCTAATGTCCTCAAGCTCAACTAGATCCCTTTCTGCACCATGAGGACAGAAGTGTTTCTGCCTGTAGCACTGATGTCACATCATGGGGTTGGTGTTATCAGCCCCATTTCTGGTTGGGGCAGCCCCAGGAGGTGACGTGGTGAATTCCCCAAGGCCACCCATTGGGCTGGGGACGAAATGTGGCTCCTCACCTCTTAATGGCCGTGCAGTTATATTTAGGCTTCATAGGCTGTGATGGTCACTTTGATGACGCTGTTCCCTGTGAACCCAGCTGCAAGCAGCCTCCTCCTCTGACGATAGAACACATGAGGCTGCTGCCAGTGGGAGACAGTGTGAATATTAATACACTATATTTCACTTTTATTACTTTTTTATTAGGTTTTCATGGAGATGATGTTTCTGAGTGAAGTCCATGCACCGAGCTATAGACAGGCGTTTTGTTTTCTTGACAAAATGGTGAACCTTGCAGCTAGAGGCAGGGGTGTGCTTAGGAGCAGCCAGCTAAGAGCAGTGCCCGTCAGCATGGCAGACCATACAAAGTGGGGTGAACCCGTGAATGTTTACATTGTAACTGGCACCTGAGGCCCCATCAGTGGTGCCCAGCCCTCCCCACTCACGGCGCCTCCAAGCCGTCATTCCCCACCTCCTGTCATCTTTCCACCGGTCATCTTTCCACCAAACCACGGCAGACACGCCTCCCCGCTTCTCACATCTTACCATCTGTCTCTGCCCTTGTGTGGCCGCGGACAGCACTGCAATGTGCAGGGATGATGGGCCAGCAGGTAACAGCAGGCTGGTCCAGACCACTGCACCTGGCATGTGGCCCGTTAGAACCCTGGAGACCAGGACGTGGGCCCGCCAACGGGCAAGTATGACCCCTCAGCGTGCGCCTGCCCTGGCGAGGACACCCTGTGGAGCTCTGAGCTGAGTGTGGTGGCCTGTGTCCTGCTTAGTCACATTCTCCCTGTGGTGGGGATGGACCGGGTGACAGCCTCACTCTCGCCACACAGCTGGTGTCCTGTGGAGCGTGTGAGCGCATGTGTCTCTGGGACAGCAGAGCACGGCTGACTGTGTGAGAGTTGTAGGGGGACGGATTTAACTGAATAGATTTGTTTCATGAGTCAGGGAGATCAAATGAATGTCTGCTAACTCAAAATGAAATAGTCTATTTTAGCCAGGTCAAAACAGAAACCTGAGAAACCAAAGTACGGAGTAATGCAGAACACTTAGACTTAACCATGCTTGACTATTTATTGAATAGGGAAAGAAAGTAGGTTCCTGCGTTTTTAATTCCAGGGTTTTCCCCTCAGTTTAGAATTAATTGCTTCAAGGAAAGACTGAGCTCTTTATGCACTTAGAAGTTGCTCGTTGTTAGAGTTGGATTATCACTGTTTTCATGTGTTCAGTGTGCAGCAAGCATGTACTGCATGCCTACTGTGTGCTGGATACTGTGCCTTAGTACTCTGATAAATACAGGTGTTTTTAGAAATGTTTGCAAGAGTCACGCAGTATTGGAGAATAAAGAATATCCTATAAGTTTTCCAAGTGATGAAACATCCATTTCAACACGATACTTGACGTGTTTTCACTCTAACAAGAAGATACCATCGCACCCACTGCCTTCTGACACAGAGTAGAGGACAAAGGGAGATAGCTCTGATAATATATTATATTAATAATATAATAATATAAGCACGTGCTAAAGGCCACAGGCCCACATTTAATCCTCGTGGCCGCCATTATCATCCTCACTTAGTCGATGAGAAAATCGAGTATCAGAAAGCCAGCTGAGTGACACAAGTGCTGCTGGGATTAGAACCCAATGTGTCTGTCTCCCCCACACACCGTCTTCCCCCCGAAGTGTGTTCTTTCTGCAACTGAGCCTTTTCTACATCCTGAGTGTGATGAAATGTGCTCAAATACAGAGATGCATTTGTGCATTCTATTTAGATGCTTAATTCTCTTTGCTCCAAAGTTAAAAGGCTCCTGTTACCTGTATTCATTGAGTTCTTAAAATAATAACTAGAGCTGCCATTTATTAAGTGCCTATTATGTGCCAGGAACTTTACGTACATCAACTCTGGCAGCTAGATATCACCCCCCCATTTAATAGCCGAGGAAACGGGCTCAGAGACGTTAAGGAAACTGCCCACGATCGTATAACCACTAAGCGATAAGCCAGGTCTTTCCGCCTCCAAAGCTTTCACATTTTCTCATACTGGTTGGTCTCTGGTCCTCTCGGGGTTTGGCCCCCTCTGCTCACTGCTGTCTGTGTGCCAGCCCCCTCCCCCCTTCCAGTATGATGTTCTAATGTGTTCATGACTGCAGAGTCAAATAACCAAACTTGTTAAAGGTAATGAAAAAATACTGGCACAGGAGCCAAAGGACCTGGATGCTAGCCACGGGCTGGCCATGTGACGTTGAGCAAGTTATTAATTCCTGGAATGTTAGAGCTCTAAGCCCCTGGTTTCTGCTCCCCTGCCTGGGCTGGGCATTCGCCACAAATGTAGGAAAATCTCTACATGCTCCATCCACGTAGTATGTGTAGACTGAATTATGTTCAGTATCTATGAGCACAACTTGTATTTCTTCTGATGCATATAGATGTTCTTATGATTACTATATTGAAAAACATTGCTTGGCAATGTAGTAACTTGTTAGCATTTTCCCTCAGTTGAAAGATAATTATAAAAGTACAGTTCCTGTCACGTGACTTCCCCACACCACCACCGTTTTACAGATAAGGACAGAGTTCCACCTAATGTCGGGGCCACGGTCCCCACCGCAGGGAGAGCACCCACCCTGCACACCTTAGCAGGATGGCTGCATGTGTCCGGGATGTGGAAACATGGCAGGGGACACGGAGCCAGCCCCACGCTCTGCCCTTGCAAGGTGGTGTCTGCATGCAGCGGGCGATGGAGAGGGCCTGGCGCACTGTCCCTGCCGACGTCCATGAACTTTGTGTGTATACTCGAGGACATCTATTTGTGGTGCTCAAAGGCTTTTGGACTTTACTTCCAGACTGAATTATGTTCTAGGTGGTTGTCGATTCCAAACAAATGAGCTTCAAATGTTATTAAACTTATATATTTCTTCTGAAAAGAGAACACTGTTTCAGATACTTTGTAATTAGAAATTGCATCAGATTGGTCATTTCTCTGAGCACTGGCTTATTTAAAATTTAAAAAAAAGAAAGGATTGTATGTAGGTATGTATCTTGGTACATTAAAAATCTTTTGCCTTTCTTAAATCTGATTTTTGGATATAAGAAATTGTTTTAAAGCTTCCCTTTTTGTACAGTCTGGTTATGACAGATTCAGTATCTTCCTTGAAAAGAGAAATAAACGGACCACATAGTATATTCATATCTCAAAGACTATCTGGATTCGTTTCATAGGACACAGTTCTTAATTCGTTATTTGTTTTGAATATATAATTTTATACTTTACAGGGCACGATCGTGTATACTATTTTGTTTAATCATCAGAACAGCTCCATTTCATCGCCACTTACACATGTGGAAACTGAGAACCTTTCTTGCCCAGGACTCAGAGCCAGGAAGGACCCAGGCCAGCCGGGCCCCAGCCCTAGTCGCATTCCCAGTGCCCAGGTTTTCCTTTAAGTCCTGTTTCTCATACATTAACTGTGCTCCATACAGTAGTGCCAGGTCAGAGTTTAAATAACTCCAAGCAATATATTAGTACTAGGTGGGGGGGAGGGGACTCAAAGCACAAGCCTCAATCCCATTGGCACTATCTCATATTGTCGTCTTATTGTATGAAAAGAGAACAAGTTCATTGTCACTCCCTCCCCAGACAAGAACACGGAACTTTATTAATTATAACGGTGAAGGGCTCATCTGAGTGCTAAATTACCAGCAACTGCCATGTCATTGGACGCTCCATTTTATCAGCAACAGTGCCAGATGTTTGCACAATAGAAACTATGGAACTGAAGGGACATAGAAACCGGGCTCTGCAGCTAACCACTTATATTGCCAACCCTGGCCTGCGACAGCAAGGAAGGCCGTTTTCCTTTTGTCTGGAGGGGACCTTTCCCACAGAATCCCAGCATTGTGGCGCCGAACGCGATCTCGGCCATGATCTGATCCCATCTCCTTCGCTGCAGAGCCTGTTCAACGCATTGATGCCCAGCACATACTAGCCCCGGCCCTCAGCCAAGTGCTGGAGGTAGTTCGCCTGCCTGCGGGGCCGAGATTGGCCGGGTTCAGACCTGGTTGGTAGAGGCCCGACATTCACCCAGGGCCTGCTGTGCTGTGTGTCCCTGCTCTCGCCCCTTCGTCCTCCCTGCCTAATGAGAGGGACCAGACCCAGGACTGCGACCTGACTGCCCTGACCACGTGTCCAGTGCTCCTGACACTAACCAGAGGCAGACGTTCTCTAGCAAGTGGACCTCGGGTGGATGTGGTCTCTGTCCCTTTAAACCGGCCAACAAGCATTCTGCAGTCTGTGGCTCCTCTGGGCCCAGCTCTGTCCCAAGCACTCTCCCTGCTGTCCCTTTATTTTATTACTTTTAATTTATTTATTTTTAGCTGAGCCATCCTGCCACCTGTTGGCAGTTCAGAGGCAGCTCAGCTCAGATTGGGAATCGAACTGGCGACCCCGTTACTCAGAGCTCGCACTCTTGAGCGAGCTCTTAACCAACTGAGCCATTTGGCCAGCCCAATGCTGTCCCTTTAAAACCTGTCATCTCTGCTGCTCCCTGGTCCTCGGGTACCTGGCATTGGGCCCCCACCCGTGTTCCCGTCAGGGCAGCTCTTGTGTCTCTCTGGGTTATTTACTCATTTCTCCCAACTCTTTCCTCCTCCCCTGCAGCAGGCAGAGTACTAGGCACCTAGCTAGTCTGTGTAGATGGTGTTTGGTGAAAATAATCCTGGGCTATGTCACAGGAAATACTTTAATTCCAACTTGGATAGCATGCCAATTCTTTCTCATGAGAGAGTAGATAACGTAAATAACTTTAGGATGATGCACTTGGACTGGATAAGCCTTAACCCTGAGAACTTCAAGGTTCTATTTTGTGCATGAACTTCATGGCGGTGATTGAAATAGGGCGCCCCATTTCCACCAACAAAATGTGACCACTTTGCTGGCATGTGCCCCCAACTAGGGAAGTTTTCCCCCGTGGCAGAGCAGGCTCCCTGGCAGAAGTCGACTATTTCCCCAGTTCTTGGGGAGGAGACCCCGGGACCCATGGCTGCATTTACACCCCCGGCAAACGCGGCACTCAGCACGCATCTCCAAGTTGCAGCAAGATGAGTCCTCAGCCAGTGCTCTGGGTCACCAACTGGCAATTAGGAACATTTTCATTTTGAGACTTTCTCATCATTTGCCTTGTGAATATTGGGGTTTGACTTGCAGTGGTACCATAAGACATGAACTGGAAATAAAACTGCGGTATATTTTAATATACAATGCTGCTTTCTGAAAGTACCCCCAAGGTCTTATGAGTTAATGGTCCCTTACACTAACTAATTTTTTCAGGTTCTGTACTGGTAACGTTAAACACACACATAGGCAGAATGGTCCTCGCAATGAACGTTGGAACTTTTAAGTTTGCTGCCTGGATGTTGGGTGGGTGGGAGGCAGGAAAAGGGAAAATGGTTTTGCGTGGGAATTCATTTCTGATGTTAAAAATAGTAATCAACGGAGACATACGATTGATACACAAATATTATCCCATGCCATGTAATTCAGGGAAGCATTTCATGCTAAAATTGTTGTCTGTAGTGGAAAAGAGGAGACCAGCCCCCTGAGGTATCCCCCCACCACCACCTATAGGTGGGATCAGGGCTTCCCCACCCCAACATAGCCCCTGGGAGAGAACCAGACAGCAGACAGCAGCTCCCACCTTCTGACCCTTCACATTTGACCTAGACTCTAGGGGTGAGAGAGAAGGAAGCTGGTTCTTCCAGATCTTCCTTGTGTCTTCCAGTCTCTGGCTGCCCTCAACTGCTTCTGCTATTCTGAGGTCAAGCTATCATTTACTTGACAACCACCACAAGGTAGCAGGGCCGTTAAGGAGAGGAGCTGGGAAGAGTAAGTATAGAGACGCCGACGAGCCTGCAAAACCAAGAGAATGAGAGTTGGGGGGTGTGTATCCCCAAGATGAAAGAGTCATCAGTGCCAGACTCACACGGTCAGGAAGGAACAGGACCCCACCCGGGCTGGATATGGCGACAAGAAGGGCAGAGCATGTGTGCTCACATGGGTGTGTGTGTATGCACGTGTGTGCGCATGCGCCATTGTGCATGCACACATGGGGGTCCCCTGGACTTGTCCCTGCAGGCCCACTGAGCCATTTGTGTTTGCTGACCTTGGCAGCATGTCACAGTGGGTTGGGATGACAAGAACGTGTGCTGCTTGAGAACAAGGGCAGACCTACCCCTGGATGTGCTCAAACTCAGCTTTCAGAGCTTGGCTGGGAAGGTACCTGAGATCTGGTTCCTCCCAGAGATCTTTGCCCTCTCTGGGAAGTTTTACTTCATCCCTTGTCTGGATTCTTTTCCCACCCACCCATCTACCCACTTGCCCCAAAACTGTCTCAAAACGTTATTGATCACAAAGCTGAACTGTCTGAGCCAGAATTTTGTTTAGTTTAGGGCTAATTACTAGACCCACCCTGTACTGCTTGAGGTTTGCAAGTTTAGGGATTCAGGGAACTAGTATATCTTCCCAGGTGCAGGCATACTGGTCGTGATGGGGAGGTATTTGGTGGGGGACTTGACACATGGATGGGATGGATTGAGGCAAAGATTGGGGGTGACTTATCACCCACACCCTTTGTTAAAACTAAAACCGAAATTCTTAAGTCACATTAAATGTTCTGTGTTGAGCACATTTGTCCGTTTTCTTCACCAATGTATCTGGCACGCAGCACCTAACAATGCCTGGCATACTGATAAGTAATAAATATGTTGCTAATTAATTTTTAAAAGTAATAGGCATTTAGTTTTAAAAAATATCTAAAATGTTGTCACTAATCCCTTGCCTTTAGTCCTTACCGTTGATGACTTGGTTAAACCAAGATGAGTAGAATACTTCTTTACACACTGCCTCCATCTTCTGTGCAATGGCTCCAGGGCTTTGGATGGTTTGGCTTCAAGAGCTCTTTCAGGCAGGGACCCTTCACCTCTCCTTTGTAGGTCACCTTGTTTCACCTTAGTGACGGTAACTACAGCCTACTGAAGGGTTAGTTTCACAGGCCCTTCTATTGGAGAGAAGGGAAGACATTTTATCGTTATATACTTACTGATTTTATTTTTACTTTAAACTTCCTACCCCCAGCTGTTTAGACTTATTACCTGAGTTTTATAAGAGCCACAGTTCGGTTGTAATTATTTCCTTTGCAGCTGCTCTAACTTGAGACCTGTTGTACACTTGTCCCTCATTAGAGCTGTTTGTTTAGACTTTGAAAACATGCATGTTTTACTGTAGGACATTGTTTTTTAAAGAGTTAACCAAAATGTAACGTTTTTGAGTAGCGTGACCTGGAACCAGGTGGAGAACAGTCCAGCCCAGGAGAGTCTAGAGATGATCTACCCTCATTCCTTATACTTTGCTGACCCTGGCATAAGTTCAAAAGCAAGAATATTTCCTGCTAAGGTCTTGAAATGATATCATATCAGCGACATGAATTGTTGAAATGTTTAAAATAGTTATATATTTTAACATGTTCAAAAATAATATTAGCTACACCCATGTTCATAGCAGCATTATGCACAGTAGCCCAAAGGTAGAAGCAACCCAAGCGTTCATGGAAGACGAACAAATGAACAAAATGTGTATACATCCAATGGGATTTTATTCAGCCTTAAAAAGGAAAGAAATTTTGACACGTGCTCTTAACAGAGATGAACCTTGAGTACATTATACTAAGTGTAAAAAACTAGTCACAAAAGGACAAATATTGTGTGATTCCTCTTATATGAGGAGCAGTCAAATTCTTAAACACAGAAAGAATGGTGGTTGCCAGTAGCGGCAGGGATGGGGAATGCGGACCTATTGTTTAATGGGTGACCAGCTGTGCGCCTGCCCAAAAGGACCCAGAGGTGGGGCAGGCGCACAGCTGGGGATGGTTAGGGAAAGCTCCCCATTGGAGCTGGCATCCAAACCAGGCCCTGAGAAAAGTAGGCATCTCCCTCTTGGTGCCAACAGAACCCTTCATTCCGACACTTTTTTGCACATATGTGTTTATAGGTCTGACTACCCCTACTCAAGTATGAGTTTCTTGAGGAAGCTCATGTGGAGATGGGTGTTCCTTAGTGTCTCTGGTGCCAAGCACAATGCTTGACTCATGGTAGGTCCTCAGGGGATGCTGAATGAGTGAATGAGTGAGTGGGTGAATGAATGTATGTATGTATGTAGGGGTACTTTATGAATGAATGAAGGAATGAGCCAACAAACATACGAAGTGATTGATGAGACTGGAGAGGTAACTTGGACTGAAATATAAGGGCCTGGAGTGCCATGAATATTGAGCTAGCAGTAGGGGGTGCTTTCCTTCTAGGGTGGAAGCATGTGGCCTGCAGTCTGCACCCAGTAAAGGGTGGAAGCTGGGGGAGCAGCAACATCAGTTGGTGCCCTACCATGAGCCCCCACATTGCCAGGATCTGTACCAAAAATGGCATAAGGTGTGTGCCAGTAACAGAGGTGACAAATGAGGGGATGGAACCAGACCTGAAGGATGGAGTTGTGATTCCTGGGTTAGAAAGAGCAGGGCCCGCTCAGGCCAAACCACTGTGGTCTGAGGCAGCTCCAAGTCCTGGAAGAGGGGCCCCTGGTCACTGGGGCAAAGAAATACAGGGAGAACTTCAGCTCAGAGAACTGCAGGCTTTCCACTCCCATGGGCAGTGGTGGCTGCAGTGGATTTGACTGGGCCAGTGGAGAGCCCAAGGCTGCATTCCGAGACTTGCCTTGGAGAGAACCTTTTCTCCCTCAACACCCAGGACTTGTCATGTGAGGATCTTTAAATGTGCTCCCAGGTAGTAGCCGCAGACTCCTTCGCTTTTATGTAAAGCAAACACGCTGAACTTGGACTCACAGAAAGGGAGCCGTTTTTTCTCAGAGGTATTTGGCAACCATTGGAGATGGATTTTGCATAGTCACCTCTTGATTGTCCACGATAATGGGGGTGGGTGGGTGGGAGGAGCATTGGAACTCAGAATGTAAAACGGCAGGTAATTCAGAAATATTTTGGCTGTGGGAGTGGATTTGTGGTTCTGTTTATGTTGAGAGGTGCCTGGTGTTCCGAAAATTTACCACAGAATTTCGAAATCAGCTTTGAATTAAGACAGCTCAGAAGGGCCTGAAAGGCGGATTGCTTCCTCCCCCTCCCCCATGCACCTCCATCCTGTCCCAGCCCCATGGGAGACGGCAGCATGCTTCCATGATCAAAACCAGGCAAGGAGGAGAGGGTTAAAAGCTACCCCAGAGAAAACTTTTGCAAATTGGTTATGCATGTGGTGTGGCAGTTAAGACATTGACCCAATTAATACTTCTAGGCTCCATCAAGAGCTGCCTTTGATGGCCGTTCCTGTACATTTATATTAGGAGAGGTGTGTTACCAGCTCCCCCAGAGTGCAAAGTCTGCCCAAAATAGAGATTGAAGAGTGGCTTTATCATATAGTGACTCAGTGCGGCTTAACATATATAGTGAGTCAGCGGCAGCCAAAAGGAAGGGCGAATATGGCATCATGGTAGTCTCCGCGGGAAAGTCATGGGCAGGCACTGGGATGGGGGGTGCTGTGTAACTCAGCGGCCCTGTGGTCTAACCGGAGTCCTGGGCCCCGTGACAGACGTGAGACAGCCTGTGGAGGCGGGCTTAAAAGAAGACTATCAGGTGGCCCTGTTCCGAAATGGGAGGGCTAGCTGTGCCCTGCTCGTCCTGGTTGGGAAGTTCAGAAAGCACATTTAAACACACACATACCCACAAGTGTGAAAAAGGTTGTCTTCCGAGGGCTCTTGGCTGATCTTCACATGTAGTAGAAGACGGTTTGCCACATTTGGGGCATTCCTTCCAGCCAGTTTTGGATACAGTCCCCGATTCTGTTTCTGGGGGCATTCAATACCCATGTCTGCCATGGTCTATACTTTTCAAAGCATCCCTTGCCCCCACAAACGCCCTCATAACACAGCACCCCTCAACACCCAAAGCACCGTGCGGGACAGGATTTCCAAGTCCCAACGTCAATGTAATAGCAAGTACCTAAGCCCCGAGTTTGCTTCGGCCTCGGGGCGGGCTCTCCTTTCTAAGGCCCCAGTCTGCCAAGCCGTTTGGGCACCAGCTAAACTGGGGTATAAATCAGGACTCCCCATGGGGAGGAGGCTGCCTTGGGAAGAGGGGGAAGGGAGCCAGCTGGAATCCAACACAAAACACTCCTGGAGCAGAGGGGACCTTCTTTGTCCGGAGTGGTTTGAAAATGCTAAATTCATTCTAAATTCTGCTTAAAGAGTCTTTGGGGAAGCCAGGAGCATTCTTCTGAGATCGATTTACCCTTAGAAAATTCCATGTTCACCTTCGCTTTTCTTCCTTCTCATACCGCATACACACTCGGCCTTGGCATAATCTGCAGAAAGCTTTGCTCCCCAGGGTTCTGGCTCTGGGAATGGAGAAAGACTAATGTCCAGTGCCACGGTGATGCCCGATAAAGGCGTCCTAGGTGTTAAATATTTATTTTAAGCTAAATGTTCTACTTCCGAGAGGTCAAAAAACAAATTATTTTCATGCTCAGCCGTTTACTAGTCAGCGTCTGAGGGTCTTGGGGCTTTTTTATTTGGCGCTGCGGCAGCCAGCTAACAAAGTGCGTTCCTGAGATGAGCTGACAGGGATGCAGAAGTGAAGAAATAAACAAAAAGCCGTGTTAATTTCAAGCTTCAGTAGGAATACAAAAAGAAATATTAACATTTGCTGAATGACAAATAATGAAATGGCTAGGAATTTTTAATGCTTCTAACAAGGTTTTGTAAGCTCTCCTGGAATTTCTGCCCGGCAGGTATGGCACATTTATAACTAGCAGTGCCCCGTGAAGGTGGCTTGGTAGGTGGTTTAATTTAAAGATCGGTACCTCCGAGCATATAGCGTTCCTAAGCGGATACCACAGCCCCATGTATACATCTGTAATCTACTCAGTGTAGCCGCATCTCCTTAGCAGTCTCTTCACAATAGCTCGTCTACTAAATAAAAGTCGCTTCACTTGACGAGAAGGATGGTCCCAGAGTTGTTTTGTTGTTGTTGTTTAATATTTATGTAAAACATATGTATGTATGCCAGCCTCTGGCTCCTATTTATTTTCGGCTGCTCTTACCGTCACGTTGTTTAGAAGTCTGTCCTCTCATCTAACGCAGTATTTTACACATCGAGAACTGTAAAGGTTCTAAAATTTGTATTGACGTGTCAGGTAGACAGAAGGCACGGTTCATTGAAGTTGACGTGAATTCAATTTAGTACATGTTTTTGAGTACCCACTGCATGCAAGGGACGGTGTGAGGAATGGCGTGAATACAGAAGCATGTGGTGTTTCACCGTAGAGGAAAATGCTGTGGCAAGTCGAACTTCACTCTGGTGCCTTCCTTCTGTTGAAATTACCTTCTGCCCACCTGTCTGTAATGCTCACACGCAGGAGCCCGCCTTCCACTTTGTCTATCCAGCACTTAGCAGGTGCTCGGCATACGGCATACGGTAGGGACAAAGGTCTGCTGCAGGAGCTGGTTGGGAGAGCAGGGAAGGTATAACCGTGGAGGAGCCTGTGAGGTGGGCAGAAGAGAATGTAGGACTTTGGCAGTCAGCAATGAGTGTGAGGATCCTCCGGGTACGGAGACTAGCCTTTGGCTGGAAGGCCTGGAGGGGGACAGCCAGGAGTTCACCTTGGAATTCCTGTGAAGGGGTCAGCCAGCCACATTCATTCATTTACCAGGGGTCTGGCTACTTTTGTGCTTTGTCAACAGAGATGAGTAGCTGCAACATATGGCCTGCTGCGCTGAAAGAGTTTATTATCTGTCCTTTTACACAAAGAGTTTGCTGACCTCTGCTCTAGAGGGATAAACCTTAGGACCATATTGTAAAGCAAAGGTGTATCCTTGGTTCTGTTGCTCAGGGGACCGACCTGATTGGAGGTTATGGTTAGAAAGTGAATGTGGGAATGACTGATACTGGGGAAGGAGTTGGCTATAGGAAAACCAGCTAGGAGCTTATTACAGCCATCTGCTCAGGCATCACTAAAGAAAGTACATCACTTTGTGTTCTTCTCTGAGAGTTGGTTTGGTACCCTTTGTTCCTTGGGCTAGAAACCCTCACCCTTCCCCTAGTTCATATCACTATCTTGGGTGTCCACCTCAGAGTTCCTTCCAGAAAACTCAAATCAACCCCACCCACTGGTCTCGCCTTACTTGAAGTATAGTTTGTGTGTAGATGAGTGTCCTAGCTCACCACCTGTCGGTACCCTGAGGCCAGGGACTTTGGCCACATCTCTCTCAGTGGTTAGAGTAGTATTTTGAACGTAACTGCCCTTTTCGAGAAATGTTTGGTGATGATACAGCCACTGAGCAAGACGTGTTGTTGGCGAAAACATACCCTATCTCATTCCATAAATTAGTCAGAATACATCAGGCTAATAATTGTAAGAGCAAGCATCTGTCTGTCTGATGCACCAACATCCATCAGATAACGCAGTTAAACCCACATCCGTCATTTTGGTACAATAAAACTAAAATTAGACACAGCACACATACAGTCAAAACGAGAGCATTTATCTAAATGTTTGTTTTAAGACTGATAGAGGCAGATGCCAAAGCCTTGGGACTTGGAGAACAGTTCCGTTAGATGGCTGTTGACCGCGAAGAGTCTGGGCTGAGCCGGGAAGGCCGTGGCTGGGGCTGGAGCCTCAGGTTTCTATCTGGCACCTCCTTCTCACCTTGACCCTAAGCCCTAACAAGGGTATGACATGCAAATGTTTTGGAAATATTTCGTCAAGCTGTACTTAGCAATACTCATTAATGACCTAAATCAAGGGAGAATCTCCTATTTAATGAAGTAATTAATTTGCTCTGGGAATTGACGTTGAAAACAGAAGACTAATTGATTAATATGATTACTGTGTTCATTTTTCTTCCTTTCATGGAAAGGAGCCACGCTTCGGTCCTTGCCAGATTTGATACTTGGGGCCAGACGAGACCATTCTGCCTGGAGTCAGTTTTTACTCTTCTCCACACAGCTTGCCTGATTCCCATCTCTGTGCTTTTTTTTTTTCCCTACTCTGCCCACAAACAAAGGCCCTCTCTTTAGCACTTTCTCTCTAAAACCTCGTTTGTTCAGGCTCAGCTCACATCTCGCCCTCTAGACGGACCCAGGCTGTCTCACCCTTATGGATGGATCTCCTTTCTTAGATTAGGTCACCATTTTAACTTAATCAATACCATATAGCTTAGCGTTTAATTTTTCTTATTGCTTTATGTGTGGGATAATGGGAAAGGATTAAAAGATCAAACACAAAAAACCTCCCCTCGCTTTGCATAGTGTGAAACCTGACCTCCGTGAGCTGATAAGCGACAGGCTCTACGCAGCCCAGCTCTGAGAGCATAGTGAGGGCTCCTCACAAACAGACGTGCCACACGGCTTTGAGCGCCACCATGACTGTAGGCTCTCTATAGCTCAGCTTCTCTGCTACGTGAATAGTTAAGAGCTCCCAACCGAAAGTCAACAAGTGTTTGAACACCGTATATGTGAATGGGCTTTACCCTGCACCAGATAATTTGCTGGAAATAAGACATTTTAAAACAGACTCCTTCTGGTTACCTACTTCCGTTGTAGGTAGAAGGCTAGAGATGACCCACTTGAAACAGAGAATTCAAATGGTAAACACCTGGGAGCAGCTGTCCCTCCCCCAGAGCCTGAGAAAAGGCCAGCCCCCGGAGCCCTCACACAGGTGGCCTGACAGACCTGTCTCCAGGGACTTCCCCAACCCTCATCTTCCTCCATTCTTACAAAAAGCAGCAGAAGACGTCAGGGCTGCTGCTCAGAGAACGGGGGTGTGACAATGTGTTCAGAAGCACTGGTGGCTGACCGACTTTCCCTCTCCGTGAGAGAGAGGAAACTGACAGAATATGAATGAGAACGAGAGTACATCACTGTCAAGGTCAGACACTGCCACTACTAGCTTCGCTCGTTGCTAGCCAACATACTCCTGTTTATTTTCAACTGACAGCCTTCTCATTCTCAGTTCATCCTCTGCCCGCTTTCCTCCTCTCCATGGGCCCCAGAGCAGGTGGGGCAGATCTTTAGGTTTTTAATATAATTGAGTGGCCATCCTCTTCCTCTCCCCGCCTTTTTTCATTAAAAAAAAAAAATGTTCTAACCTCTGCTTTTCTAATCACCACTGTTCTAACCACTAGGACTTTCTGTTCTAGGCAGGTTTATTGCTATTAAAATATTTGTCTTCAATGTTGCAGGTGGAAAAAGTTTACCTTATGGGCTTTGTTCCAATTTGCATAATTTTTTTGCAAGGAGGATACTGAGTAAGTTGTAAAATATTAAATCTTTACCATGTCTGAGAATAGTAAAAGTGTAAATGCTTTATAAATATAATAGGAGTTAAAGATGAGTTAAGTATGTAGAAGACAGCCCACAGTGATTAAATAAATTGTGAATCTGGTTTAATGAGCTTAATTAATCCCCAGGATTAATAAAAATGTTACTTTTAATTATTGTTTTGAAGTCCTCATGTTCTGAAGTCAGGAGTGGAACTGACCTTTTTACGGTGGTTAATAGTTAGTTGATATGACATATTTAGAGCTTTCCCAGTTCTTACAAACTTGACTGGTCTTCCATATCAAAGATATTTTATAATTTCATGCCAACTTAAATGCAACATTTCCTTTTTGAGTCACTAAGTCAGAAGATAATCAGTTCTATTAATATTCAAGGGCTATTATGAGATAGAATGTAAATTCCATGAGGGGAGGGATATTGGGAGGGGATGTATCTATGTTATTTACTGTATTATCTCTAGTATCTAAGCCAATGCCTAGCATACATTGTGGTCACTAGAGAAATATTGAACGAATGAATGAATGAATGAATGAGCTGTAGACATAAGCTATAAGAAATCAATAAAAATCTTTCTATAAAAATCCAGAACAATGTATTATAATGTTAAAATTCAAATGTGTCATTTTAAGCTAGAACTATAAATAGTGAACAAATGGGAGTAATTAAAGTTTTTTTGCATTGCCCATCTAAAAGTAGCATTCAACACCTACAAGTTTGGTAATGCCCATTTCTAATAAATGCATTGAAGTCACTTCATTCAAACTTTACTGTCAACTAAAAGAACTCTAAGAGAGTCTAATCCATTTTGGCACACGTCATATAAATATTTCTGAATCGGCTTTAATTTTCTGATCTGCATTCAGCAGTGTTTATAGAGACTGGCATAAAGATAGGTGCCGAGCAATCACAATATTAGCGAAAATGTCACATTAGCAGTTCTTTTCAAGTTAAGTCTATGAAACACAAAGTTCATCAGTATTGTTTTCTATAAACCTGTCTTTGGCATAATTACTATTTCTTTTAATTATTCTACCTTTTACTTTTATAATCTCCTATTATTGTTTGACGTGCCAATTTTCACCTCACTGAATTCCAGTTGTAATACTTTGTTTTCAAGTATTATAAAACTACCTTAATGTTCTTTCGGTCGCAAATCACTCTTTGGGTTCACTGTTTCAAATTGTGGGGTTTAAGTGTTATTTTTCAAACTGTAGTCAAAACTAGAAGATGTTTAAACTTGGCTCAAAAAAAAATGTTGAATATTGGGATGCGGAGACCCTCTTTCTTTGCTGCAGTCAGCGGGAATGATCAGTAATTAATTACATGAGGTTCCTCTTGCCATGAAAGAGCCAGGCAGGGGGCATCCAGAACCTTAATTCAGGGTGCAGACCTAGGATGGGGTGCCCATCCTTGTGGGGAAAGGTGTGCACTTGTGGAAGAACAGCCTTCTTGCATGACTTCTGATCCTTCTTAGGCCAGCCTCAAACCAATAATGAGAGCTGGAAATGTTTAGTTTCTATTGTATCACTTCTCACTTGCCAAATGTCTGAAAGCAATTTGAGGGTAATTTAAACCAAATCTTTTAGCAGATCTAGTGAAAAATAAATTTAACCCCTTAATTGTGCTACGTGTGGCTCTGTCTTGGCATCTCCATACATAAAAAGGTTAAAAGGGTAGGTGTCACAAGAAGTAAACAGAGCTTAATTATCCCAGTTTAAAATTCAGCCCTGAGTATGCCTGTGCCTGGCTGTGGTGTTAACCTCATTGCCATATGACTGCCATCAATAGCTCTTTATGTTTAATCCATTCCCCCTAAAAGCTATACTAACAAGCTTATGTTTGTAGTCTTTTTTTCCCCATCATCATTGATGTAGTTTAGCATTCTTTCAGTATTTTTGTGAGCTATAATCTATTTGATTATTCAAGGCTTTAACACTTTTTACTTGACTGAATTTTTTTGTGACCGTGATAGTATCGTTGCCCATGAAACAATTCAGCAAGCCCCATGAGTTTCCCATTTCATCTATGTGGTCTCATGGTCATCTCTCCATTTGCCAAATTTCATCCGTGTAAGATCCATACTCAACATATAATTTTGGGAGAACCTGTTACAATCTCATTTTCTTCTTCAGAAACAAGTTTTGAAACGTTGATTTTAAGAAGACAATTTTTAAGATCTTTCTCAGTCTACAGAAGAAAAACAGGCTTATTAATGTTACCTCTTTTCTTTAATTATGTGGAATCACAGTTGAGCTATCTCCCTTCTGGGCTTCTATCTCCCCTGCCAGATCACCAGCTCCTCCAAGTGAGAGATCATGGCTTCTGTTTATGTTTCATCCTTTTAAATGTCTTAAAAGCAGGCTGAGTACACAGTGACCCACGGCCTAGAGGACTCTGTGATTCTTCTGGAAAGGTCACTCCCTATCCAGAATGATAAGCCCTCAATTTTTTAGGGTAGTTGTTAGCTAAAGGGATTAACTCAAAGGAAAGGGTTTTCAGGCTGAGTCCTTGGTTTTGTTGTTTTTGATAAGAAAATTGAATTGACCCTTCCTTAAATTCAGAAGCAGGCACAGGTTAAAGTGATCCTGCCACTTGAATTCTTCCATGGTTATTTGATTATTTTTAAAATATCTTGACATTTGAAAGGCATATAGACAAAAGCTAATCAATGTAAATTGTTACATTTAGAAGAATAAAATAAAAGACAATCATCAGCCATTTTTTTACTTCACCATTTTTAACCACTTGGATTCAAAACTGGATTTTGTCTCAACTAACAGCTAATATCCAATCTAATGTGCACTTTTAACATTAACCAGGCAATCCCAAGAAATCTGAATAACATTTGTAACTTTTAATCACAAAAACTAATAGCATTAAACTCTAAGAGTATTGATTTCATTTGTTCATTTCTTCTGGTCAATTGAGAAGAAATAAATGTGATAAAGCACACTTACTGATGCTTCTAGTGAGAGATGTCCTACCAGACACCCAGTTAAATAAAAAGTAAATCGTGTCTGTTTCCCACAGCATTTAACGTTAATCAGAATTATTTGGTTGGTATTAAGGTTATCTATTGTTTGCATAAGATATTGTTGATTTAAATTGATGTGTATTATATGCAAATAAATACTCTCTTACCTAAAATGTAACCCAAAGTAAAATAGAATGTAGTCACTACTTATTACATATGAAACCAGATTGTTCTAATGTGATTGTTGTAATGTGTAAGTATGTTTTGTATGTTACACAAATGTACACATTTTTCCCTGGGACTATGGCAATTTTTTTTTAAAGAGTTCATTCTTTGTTGTTGTTTTCTTATTATCAAAGCCAACAAGTCAATGCCAATTCTGAAATGGCAGTCACTATTTTAAGGTTCTGCAGCAAGTGACTCAGCACAAAAGAGAGATCAAAATTACAAAATTGAATTTAAAACTATTTATTTGTGTAATCCTTCTAAAGGTCAATTTAGCAACTCATGCCAGCAGCCATAAATATTCTTATATCTTTTTACTTGATAATCTCATGCCTTAAATTTATAAGTAATTGATTTTTTAAAAACTGTATGTGTGTGTGTGTGTGTGTGTATATTATATATATATATATATATATATATATATATATATATGATTATTCAACTCTTGCCTTTAAAAACTAAGTATTAGAGACAACCAAAATCAGCAAATCAGCAATAAAGAATAAAAGTTCGAAAGACAGAATATTAATAGTTGTTGGAGTCTGGATTATAAGTATAAAGACCAAAAGTATACAAGAGTAATTATAAAACTATCAAGTGACAAAAGGACACAAAATTTAAATAAATATCTATTATGTTAGAGTTGGAATATGAATTTTTTATTTCGTTTTTTTATATTATTACAAAGTTCAATATATTTTCAATCATGTTTTTGTTATATAGCACTTTCAGGAGGAATCGAAGGGATTAGTTAATAATTACATGTCATATCACCCAAAATAAGGTGTCTCGTGGTATTATGGTGCCATTTAACAAATGACTACCTCCACCTGTGGCATCCTGAAAGAATGACTGCTTTTTCTAAGAGTCCCTTACCAATGCCCAGAAAGTCATTTACACAGTGGGATGATTGGTTCTATAGTGTCTTATCTGTGTAGTTAAAAACTTCATGGAAGAAGATGACATTTGCCAGGACATAAACTGACATTTGGCCACCTGACCTTTGACTTCTAAGAAGTGCCAGAGGGTCCTTAATGGTTCCAGCGAGTCTTGGGTTTTCTGTGTTATCACAGTGACAGTCCCTCTTGTGGAGGGCGCGCCATGGCCAGCCCCCTTCTCCTCAGGTCTCAGAAGGCCTGAACCCACGGTCGCTGGGTTCAAGTTAAAGAATAGCTTGGCATTCCCACCCCATTTAAAACTCTGATTTAACTGGTACTCTTCTTGACTTTTTATTAAGGGAGGGAGGACTCAAACAGGTAAAATACTTGCTCTTTGTGTATACCAGTAAATTATTTTGAAAAATTGCAGTCTCCAGAAACATGCTTACCATGTATGTCAGTCATCTCTATCCTTTCTTAATGTGTCTTTGATGGGGTGATCTCGCTAGCCCTTATAGAAATTGGCTTCTGCCTACCAACAGTCACTGCCCATCAGCACAGCCTATCAAGTAACTATACTATCGAAAGCGCCATCTGGGCATCCCAGTGTTTAAAACAAAAATCTGCTTACTGATTTTAAAGCACTTACAGTCTAGCTGGAAACAACTAAAGAACGTTCTCAAAGCTCAAGAAGAGCGGGTCACATCATAAGCATGTGCACTGAACCGAATGCTGGGTGATCTTGAACAAATGAGTGACAGGGTCCGATTAACTCAGCAGATGGCACAGGGTGTCCCCAGGTGGAGTGACTGTGCATGCCAGAGAAACTTAAGTGCCAGGGCCTCCATTTAAAGGGGATGAGTTTGGTAATGTAAGGAGAATAAAGAGCACTTGTAGATTTTTGGTAAGTGGGTAATGGAATAAAAATTGTGACCAAGCGATGGGTTGATGGATTCACGTGGCCGGGAGGCTGGAGACAGAAGAGCTGGGTCAGCCCTGCATAGCTGGGGCGTCTGCTGAGAAAATGGGGAAGGCACGGCCAAGTTAGGTCTTCTACAGAAAAGGAATCTGCTGGGGTTTATAAAGTACTGAATGTGAGATAAGAAGGAGGAAGGGCAGCTAAGGGAAACAGCCCAAAGGAATTTTAAGCGCTGGCACCTGGAACCCGTTGTTATAGTGGTGTTGATGATAAGCTGGGGACAGGGGACCTATAATAAGATCAGAGCAGGGATTCTGAGCTGCTCGAGTTGTAAATATCCAGTATCAGTAGGGCTGTTCCTGCAGACAATTAAAGTAGAGAATTGGGAGGTAGGACCTTTTTGTGCTTTGGCTAAGTTCATATGCAGAAGGAAAGTAGTTGAAAGTCGATGGGGGGGGATTAAATTAATGGTGGAGAGGGGCAAAGGGACAGTTGAGAAATCTTGGGCCACAGTGTGGTCTCAGACCCACTTCACGGCCCACGGAAGTGACTCAGTATCTTCCAAAAGGGATGTCCTAACATGGCCAGAAGCCACCCTGTAGGAATGAAGAAGAGAGTTTGCAGGAGAGAGTTTGCTGATTGGAGTAGTGGAGAAAGGACAAGAAAAAGCACGTGACAGTGAAAACATGAAAGATGAAAGCTGGGTGGTAAAGGTGACGATTTTTTCTGTTCCAGAGACGTCTGGGTAGTGAAGCATGAGGGAGGGGCGGCCCTGAAGCAAGTGACCAGCTGTGAGGGCAGAGAGAGAGGGGCCTCGTGGAAACAAGGCCGCGTGGAGGCCTGGCACTGCTTCAGCCTGCCTGTGGCGTTTGCTTGACAGAGGACTTTGCAGAGGACAAGTTCCCAGCTTGCAGTGGGTTTGAGAGAAGCCAGGAGTTGGTACTTAGAAGGCTTCTGGGTTAGGAGCTTCTTATCAATTACTTTGTGTCTAGGCTTCAAAGGGTGGGAATGTGGAAAGTGCTAATCTCTTAAGGTTAGATTTTTTCCCCCAGAGTCTCATTGAATTTAACTTTTACAGGGTGTTTGTTTGTTTCTAATGTCTCTGTTTTAACCTGAAGCTATTGCTTAGCTTGGTCCCTGATGCATGTTAATAGCATGAAGATGGCCCTGCCTGAAACCCCTCCTCACCCATCAGTTAGTGTATGGTTTACACCCTTTAACTGAGGGCTACCTGTCATAATACCAGTATCCTACAACCCTGTGGGTCTTCTCAGTTTCTAAAGAACTTTCAGCATCGTCTCATATCTGAACCTCAGGCAGTTGAGGAGTCCAGGAGGTCATCAGGCTCCTAAGAGATAGAACCGTCATTCAGACCCAGGTCCCATGGCTCTGTGGCTCCACTGCTGCCACCTCTGTGAGGGCAAACTCCCTTCAGAGCTAAAAAGAGAGCTCAACTTGGTGACCTGCAGTCATCCAGGTTGTAAAAGCCATTATTCTATGAGTCCGCAACTGGAAGCATTTCAGTGAGTATCGTATAAAGACGGCAAGGTCTAGGGACGAGAATTGAGAGGAAAAGCTTCGTGGAGGAGGGGCTTCAGGTGTACCTTGAAGATGAGGTAGGAATTAGCAAGGCCAAAAGCAGGGAGAGAGTTTAGGGGCTGAGGGAGGTGTTAGCAGGAATTGGTGTAGCTGATAGTGAACAGAAAGGAGGCTGCCCAAAACAGAGCGGAAGGGGTGTGGTGGCCAGGTGGATGGTGGGGCCAGGTGACAGAAGGCCCCAAGAGGGACAAGACTTAGGATATATACAGAGGAGGGAGCTAGAGAAAGACTTGCAGGAACCCCGGTAAGGCCCTGAGTGGTAAAACTTGTCACTGATTCCCGAGAAGAGTCTAATAGGGATTATTTGGCCAGTGGTTCATAAGAAACTATGATCACAAAGTGCCCCTGTGACTTGACTGAGAAAAAAGCCACATAAACCCCATTTATTTTCTTCATAACGTTCTTGCAGGGATAGATCTGCAGGGGGAGGGGCAGATAATAGGCAAATCCTTACCTTGATGTAGTGCTTTTCTGCTAAAAGTACATTCTAAATTTTAGAATGTGACACATGTTTGAAATTCTAGGAGCAAAGTGGAGAAATACAGACTGGGCAGTGGTAGAGTTGGGTGGATTTTAGCTGGTGGGAAGACCACACTCAAAGAGCATGGATTAAAGAATCGTTCTACCTCGAGGGAAGTCTATAGCACGTCTCAGGATTCTGTCTGTGTGAGTGTATTCAATGAAGACATCAAAGGCTTGTTTGTGACGTTTGTGGGTAACACAAACTTTGGAAGACTAGTTAAGTCCTGGAGGATAGACTCAAAATTGAAAAGCTCTCCATGGGACAGAGGCATGGGCCCAGCTAACCATCTAACATTTAGTAAGAATAATATACTTAGCATGGATTGTTTTTTTAATCAGTTAATGGGAGAAACCCAAATTAATTGTAGAGCCTATTAAAAGACTTCAGAATGAGGGATCAAGGCTTTGGGAGAGAGTTATGTAAGGAGGAGTGGTCAGTATCAGCTGGCTGGCAAAAGGGTTAATGAAGTCTTAGGACAGAGTAAGAAAAGCATAGTGTTTAGAACAAAGGAGGTAATAGTCTCATTTTATCATATTTTGGTTATGTTACCTGCGAAACATTTCATGTTCATTTTATTGGGGGGCACAGTTTTACTTTCGATGTGAAGGGTGGCGATTAAAGAATCTGGGGATGTTTGCTTAGCATGGAGAAGAAACACCCCAAGATTCATGATGACTGTCTGCAAATACGTAGAGGGTTCCCATGTTGAAGACCCCATGGACAGGCGGGTTTATCCTGCACCCCTCCAGTGGACACACTTAGGGAGTCTCCGGTAAGCAGCTTTTGACTTGCGAGCAGTTCGTCAGTGGAGGATTAAGCAGAGTTCGATAAAGTTGTCAGGGATTCTATAGAAAGGCCTGTTGTATTGGGTCTGGGGTTGTATGTTATAGTTTCTACTGTATTTTCCAGTGGTGTGCTGGAGCTGATATGTACCAGCTTGCAGGAGCTGATTGTTAAATGACAAGGGACTTTGCGAGCTGGTAGTTAAACTCTTGGTGGCTTGAAATTGGCCATGGGGGCAGGATTTATGCCACAGAAGTTCTGTGGTATAATGTCCTGGACCAGCCCCTCCCTGCCCTGCCTCCACCCAGTGCCAGGGCACCACCAGCTCTGCCCAGGATAAAGAGTGTCTGTTGGAAGCCACGATCCTCTGGAATGTGAAAGAGCAGCTCGGGGAAGGGAACGTCCACGTTTATGTTCTTGTTTTCAGATTCTGTTTCCCTTCATTGTGCTCCGCTCCCCTTGTTGGTGCTCAAACCACTTCCTATCTGCTGCCAAGATCTGGGGCCTGTGAATTTCTCTGTCACCGGATCTGCCAGGGAAACTCGGATGTCTTCTGTTTCTTGGAATAATTCTCTCCTTGTTGTGTATCTCGACTGGCCAGCCCTATGGAAGAGATGGCTCCCACTCCATTCGCAGCACTGGCCAAAAGAACTGTGAATCACTAATGAATCCAGCCATTGAAGCAGGATTTAGAAACACCTGGGCTGTTGAGAACATGTTCTTACAGGTGCAAGGTCCAGCTCATGAAAATGACAAAGCCCTTGGGGGGGTGGGGGGGGGGGGGTAGGCTACGGCAACAACAGCCCCCAATGATGGGGCAGGGGCCGTGTGCGCTGACCTCAGATCAGCCTCTGTTCCTTACGCCTGATGGGCAGAGAGCACACAATCATTTTAATTCTGTTGTTTATCATTTCTTTTTAAAGAGAGGATTTGAATAAAGCCTGAGTCATGAGTGTACGGGGAAAGCCAGTGTCCTGTGGTAGATGTGATAGGCAAATTCAGCTGTGGCCGTGCAAATTCTATTTCAGTTTGTTCCGAGGCTCTTAAGTCGAAAACTGATTGTTTTTACTTTTCTGATGTCTACTATGTCCCATTTGAAACCCCAGAGGCCTTTGTTTTCCCCAGTGCTGCCTTGTCCCTGCTCCCGCCCCTTCTTGGTTTCCTGGGAGACAGACACCAGCACCCTGAATGGTCAGAAGCCAGATGTGAGCGCCTGTAAGTGTGGAAGGCCCTTTCAATATAGTTTGTATTGCCGGCCAGTGAACTGTTTGTATTTAATAAAAAGTTTTCTTATTAAAATAACCCATCCAAGGGTGATTTTTGAACTGTGGAAGCAAGCAACTCTGAATCTCAATATTCAAATTATACATAAGGGAGTTGAATTATAAGTGTTGGTTTTCACATGCAGTAATGTATTTTGAAGCTATAAGTGAGTCTGTTTTAGAAGAAACTAAAACTAAGATGAATTATATGCTTGTATGATGACGGACTATGCAGAGGGATCAGAAAGAACTGAATAAAGGGATAAAGGCAAGACAGGAAGAAAGGGCAGAAAAGAGAGAGAATGCCATTCTAGCCAACCCAGAGTTCACAGGCTGGAGACACACTGTTTGAAGGAGGGCCTGTGGGACAGGCCAAGACAGGGAATAAAGGGAAAATGGGCTTCCTACTGCAGAAGCTATAAGATGACATGAGGTGGCATGATGATCATTTTAACCAGAGGGCCCGAGGACCCCAGGGAAGAATCTCACTTGAGGCTTACAAAAGCTGCCCAGTGCAGCCTGGGGTCCAAGCTGGGTTTACTGACCAGCACTCTGTCCCATGGGCTCAGGGCCTGGAGAACCTAGCAAAAGGACGGACTTGGAAAAGATTGCTTCTGACTTAAACCGAGTCTGAAAGAATTGACTGCTGTTCATCTGTGCCTGGTACATCTTCAGCTGCGTGAAAGAAATGCACACCTGAGCATGCTTGTTGAGTAGAGTTTGGTTTGGATGGCCTGATTGTGATGCACAGCAGGGAAAATGTTAGGAAAAGAGATCCTCCCCAGAAGGAAGTAGGGCAGTGAGGGAAATGTGTATACAAGGGGCCTAGAAAAACCACTTCGCTCATTAAGGGAGTGCTCTTTAGTAAAGAAAGTCCTCCCGGCCCCCTTGCCCTTGGTGGCAGCAAAGAAACAGGGAGCCTATTGTTTTGGTCAGCCACATGCAGTTGGCCTTAGCGAGAAACGTGTCCCCCCGGTCTGCATCTAACCTTCCCCTGTCACGGGTCCAGGGAGAATTAGCCCTCCTGCCCTAAGACGTCGATTGTGTGTAACAAATCTGCTCCTCTCCTGGACGCCTGGGGTGCTGCTCAGGAAGGTGAGAGATAATGTTCTGTGTTCTGTGGTTCGGATGAAGAACCCTCCTTGAGAGTGGCAGTGCCATGACCTGAGACTGGCCTTCCAGTATGAAATCAGCAAGCATTTTAGCAACCTACTGGGGTTCTGCCTGAAGAAGATGGCAGAAAGCAGCTGTACTCATAGATGCTTGGAATTAGGAATGTGCAAAGCAAGATTTTTGTCCCACTTTTGAAGCACCTCCCAACTTTGCTCTACCCATCAGAACTCGGATTGTCTTCCATCTTTACCCAGGATGAAATCCTTTATTAATAAGCCTAATCTATGCTTCCAAAGCCCCTGCCTGTCAAAACTTCTAGTTTGGGGTTTATAAAATAGATATGTTCCAGAAGTGTTAGCATTATGCTAGTTTCTATGAAGAAAATTTTGGTTTTGCTTTTCCACTTCTCGTATAGAAATTATTCCGTGAAAATAATTCGGTGGCATGGAAAACTCTTGGTTCCTCATCACGGGTCATTTGTAGAGCATACATTGCATGACTGAGCAAATGCAGCTTATAATTAACAGTCTTTCACATAGATTGACAGAGTTGATCTTTACCCCAATATATAAGGTTATCAGGTAGGAATTATTCTTACCGCCTTACAGTGGAGTAAACTTAGGCGCATAACATTTAAGTGACTCAACCAGAAACACAAAGTGGGTAAGTGGCAAAGCCAGGCATAGAGCCCAAGTCTCTTGGGTCGCTGATCCAGAACTCTTAAGGAGCATCTAGAGCAGCGGTTCTCAACCTTCCTAATGCCGCGACCCCTTAATACAGTTCCTCATGTGGTGACCCCCAACCATAAAATTATTTTCGTTGCTACTTTATAACTGTAATTTTGCTACTGTTATGAATCGGAATGTAAATATCTTTTTGTTTTCCGATGGTCTTAGACGACCCCTGTGAAAGGGTCGTTCGACCCCCAAAGGGGTCGCGACCCACTGGTTGAGAACTGCTGATCTAGAAGAATGGTGGCCAGTCACGTGGTATGAGACAAAATAAGGCAACCAGCTGTGTTTTGGTGAGCACTGTGTTTGGTGATATGGGTGTCCACGAAAACAAGATGCTATCGTTTTTCATCAAGCTTATAGTTTAGTGGAGATATTAAACTGTCAGAACCTAGAAAAAATTAAGTGTGTTGGAAGGTACATGAAGGACAAGAAGAGTGTTCTGTTCTTGAATGCACCAAAGAGGTTCCTGAGAGAAGAATTGAAACTGAATCTTGGGCAGAGATAAGACTGTGTAACCAGAGGCCAGCAGGAGTGAGGGCCTAGCAAGCAGGGGATTGTGGCCAGGGGTCGTTTGGCCGAAGACAAGACGTGCAGGTCCTGTCTATCCAGAGATGAGGAAGCTGAAGGTGAGGTCAGCATAGGTGAGGTCAGCATAGGTGAGGCCAGCATAGGTGAGGCCTGGGAGTTTGGACCAGTAAAGTGAAAAAATCAAATAGAAACAGTCTGAAGGGACATTCGGGTAAGCCCAAGCATGATTGTGACCTGCGATGCTAAGGCAAATGTGGTCTAACAGAGCACCTGGCTGGCATTATACCTCCTGTGGAGTGGCAGCGGGCGAGGTGGGCAGAGCACGGACTGGGGCTCATAACAGGAGCAGAAGCCTGGGGTGAGGTGTGGAAGGAGTGCTAGCAGAGGTGCAAGTGGAACTGAACTCGGAGGATGTTTGGGATTTGATTAGAAGAGGGAGAAGCCATTCCAGATGGAGAAAGCAACACGCACAAAAGGATGGGGTAAGAAGCGAAGATGCTGACCTCAAAGAAGAGGAAGTTACTAACTGAACAAAGAGGCCCACGGTGAAATACAGAGATGGGAACGGCTACTCTGGGGTCTGGGAAGCAGTCAGAATTAGGATGTCATGCGATAAGCACATGGGTTCTGGAGAAAGAAGCAGTGTGATGAGAGCAGTTTTAGGAAACTACGTCCAGCAACAGCAGTCTGCAGATGGGACTGGAAACGGGCAAGGATGAGAGGCAGAGAAACCACCCGGGAGACTGTCAGCAACCTGGGCAAGGCCCTGGCGGTGGTGGCATTGAGAACGAAGAGGCAAAGGTGACTGTGAGGTACATTCCAAAACAAAAGCAGAATCTTGAGAGGTAAGGGAAGTTGTGATGGGCAAAGATGACCCTTGAGGGTCCTCATTTTGGAGGTGAAAACATAATGGTTCTGCTGAATAACGGGTAGCTTGGAAAGGAACCCCATTTTGGAAGGAGAAGTTCATAGTGTATTTGAGGCATCCAGATAGAGATACTTTAACCTTCCTAGAACTCAGGAAGAGGTTGAGGCCAGGGATGCAGCTGGCTGACTGTTGATACCTGACAGTGAACGAGTCCCATGGGAGAGGGAGAAGGGTCCCGAGTAAGGAAGTGAGAAGAGGAAGGGGAGCCGGCATAGGAAAGAGAATGACAGAAGTCAGCACAGACCAGCAAAACACATTACAGGCGAAGAGGATTTTGAAAGTGAGTTGGACATCCACGGAGGGTTTGTTATCAAAGGGAGAGAAAGCTGAGGTTGGGAGCTGAGGAGGCCAGTGGATCTCCAAAGAAGGAAGGGGGTCGGTGGTGGTGTGTGAGAGCAGTGTCTCTCTCCTTGGGGTGGGCGCCTCGTCCCGCGTTTCATTATCTGCTGGCCTCCTGGCTGTCTCCCTGCCCCCAGCCTGCACGGTGTTCCTCGGTCCTCCAGGGGCCTGCCAGGAGAGGGCTCTTTCTCCAAAATCATAATCAATGAATAGTTATGTTTCTCAAGTACAGATCTAATCATAGGTTTTAAATTGGATTTGTGAAGTACTTTGGACATGAAGGAAGGTCGTGTAGCTCTACATGTGAGCGTCTGTCAGTGGAGAGAATGAGAGAGAGCATTGAAGAGGGGAGGGCTGGGACAAACAGCCCTGTTTAAAAAGGAAGAGGGGGGGGCCGGGGGGCCGGGGAAAGGAGAAGAGAAAAAGGAAGTGAGCGCGTTTGAAGCAAAAGCAAAGATAAGGTGAAGCCACTTCAGAGGAACACAGACCTGCCCTACAGGTCCCTCCTCCCTGGTGTTCAGCAACCTGGGGGGTGAAGGCAGACAGACATCCCCTGTAGCACAAAGACCCCCCCATGAACTCTCTGCTAACCCCCTTTGCATGCCACTTACAGCTCAATATGTGGTAAATCTTCCCTTTGTTCCAAAGGAAGGTACATATTTGCTTATTTATCATAAATTGCTTCATTTGCTCTTGATTTGTTTGCCTTCTCAGTACTTCCCTCCACTATTTACCTGGTTTGCATTTACTGTGACTGCGGTCCCTTCATTGCATGTGGTTATTGCCATTAACTGTGCACCTCCTGGGCTCTTTGAATTCAGTCACTTGCTGGTCGGTACATCAGCTCCAGGCATAGGACCTCATTCCTAGAGACACTTTTATTCCCTAAGCAGACTCCTCCATGGTCATAGCAGCCCCCTGTGCAGATGAGGTCGCTTGCACTGCTCTCTGTTGCCTGTGACTGTAATTCCGTGTGGCCAGAAGGAAAGCATTCAATAGAATCCTAGGATCATGGTGTTGGCAGGAACTTTAGAAAACCCCCTACTCAGCCTCCCACTCACCAGGGAACCCCTTCTGTTGAACTTCTTTGTTTCACTTACTTTGATAGCTTTTCTCTTGATTTAAACTGTGCCCCAAATCAATATTGGGTGAGTGATCCAAGGAGTGGTTCAAGAGTTGATAAGAGCAGGAATATCAAGGTGAGCAAGCTTTTTAAAACTTTGGAATTTTGTTGGACTTATGAGAATCTGCATCGTACCTGTCCTCCCTGCCAAGCTTTCGCTGTCTTGCTAATCGCTGTCCCCATCCATGGGGACAGCCCTGGGTGCTTTTGTAGGGGAGGTCCAGTGGAACCAAATGTCAGGCCTCAGGCTATTTCTGCAAGGACCCCACTCCTTCCTCAATGCACTCAGCAGTTCCACAGCTGTGTTTTGAATGATGTTGAGCTTGAAGAGCCTTGTTCATGGAATAGCAATTTAGACATGGCTCCATGCATTAAGCCTGTGTGAACCCACGTAGCCCATCAGGTCCCTGTGCCTTTGGGACCCTGTTTTGTTTCTTTGCATTCAGCATGCCAGGCCGTGCATGCCTAAACCTGTCTCTATTATTAAAGACACAGTCTTGGGGGGGGGGGTGAGCATGATTTGCCTTCCCCCTACCTTCGGGAAGGAAAGAGCTTGCACAGGTGGGAAAGCTTTGCTAATGCAATGTAGAACTTGGAGGTCGCCGTCGCACCAGGTCAGGTAATCAGGACTGCGCGTCTGGCAGCAGTCGGAGTGCATGTCCCGGGTTCACTTACTGCTTCTCACCGGAGGCGGAGGCCTCCCTCCACAGGTGTGTGTGTGTCAGACCCTTACCATGTGTGGTGGCGGTGGGAGAGGGGTGACTTGTCCCACTGGCCATCTCACAACATTTAACAATCCCCAGTACCATCTTTTCCAGCTCCTCGTGTTTGGAGACAAACGCCCTTGTGTCTGCACTTTCTGAGTGAAGGAATCAAAGAATAGCTTATTGTCTTGCCCTAGGGCTGGGCCCAGGAAGTGGAGTTAGTCTTTGTGCCATGGTAGCGTTTGCCTCTTACTCACACCGCCCTACCTAGCCCATCGTGTCCCTTCCTGGTTCTCTTGCACATTCCTTGTGCCCTGCCTCTGCACCTTTGCTTCTGCTGTTTTCTGGCCTGCAGGCCCTCTTCCTCCTCTGGCCACCCTCATGGTCGTATTAAAACCCACCTTTTTGAATTCTCCCCTGTTCTTCCCAGCCTGGAGTGGGCAGAGACTGTTTTTTGTTCATTACCAAATACCCGGTGCCTGGCACATAGTAGGTGCTCAATAAACATTTGTTGGCTGAAAGACAGTGATTCTCCTGTAAACTTAGCTGATATACTGGGGCTGCCCAAAAAATGTATACACATGACTTGTATTCATCCTTTGTTATCGGTATATGTTATTACAATTTTTTTGTCTTTTTAAGATTTTATTGGGGGGCTGGTCGAGTGGCTTGTTGGTTAAGAGTTGGCTTGGGAGTGCGAGCTATGAGCAGCAGGGCCCCGGTTCGGACCCCACATGGGCCAGTGATGCTGCGCCCTCTACAGCTAAGATGGTGAACAACAGCTCGACCTGGACCTGCTGTGAGTCACAGCAATGGCATAGGCTGCAGTGGGGCTGCAGTGGGCTGCTGTGAGCTACCGTGAGTAGCTGGCGGCCGGCATGAGCTGCCAAGAGCTGCCGTGAGCTGCCGTCCAGTGGCTGGTGACCGATCGGCCTCAGCCGGGAAGAGCGCAATGATCACAATACCAACATGGGCCAGTGAAGTGATGTCCTCCACAACTAGACTGAAGAACAAAAGGTCAGCAACTTGTCTGTTCCCCTGCCCCGATTCCCCAACACTGTTTCCTCCCCCAATTCCCCAGTAAAATCTTTTTAAAAAAGGGGAATTGGGGAAAGGAACATTGTGTTTTTCTAGGATCCCATCAGCAGCAAGTCAAGTTGTTGTCCTTCAACCTTAGTTGTGGAGGGTGCAGCTCAGCTCCAAGTCCAGTCCCTGCTTTCAATCTAGTTGCGGGGGGCAACGGGGGGAAGCGCAGCCCACCATCCCATATGGGAGTCGAACCGGCAACCTTGTAGTTAAGAGCACATGCTCTCACCAGCTGAGCCATCCGGCCTCCCATAGCTGCAGGTCATATCACTGGCCCATGTGGGAATCGAACCAGTGACCCTGTTGCTTAGAGCTGGCACTCTAACCAACTGAGCCACCTGGCCAGCCCAAGTATTACAATTTTAATACAGCTTTTTCCTGTCTTAAAATGTGTATACAATTTTTTTTTGGCACCCCCTGGTATATTCTCTCTGTACTCATTTTTTCATACATGTACATCAGACGCTAAGCTTGAGAATAGAGACTATGACCTTGTATCACCCTCTAGCAGAGTCTTGAACATACAAGGAGCTCAATAAATACTGGTGATTGTGTTTACTACATAATCACTCAGTAATGTTCCCTGAGCATGCGGGGGGGGGGGGATGCAGGAAAGCGTCTTTCTCCTGCTCTCTTACATAAAACCACCTTGAACAGCATTTTCAGCAAACCACGAGCCCCCCTCCTCCCACCCAGCACTTGACTATTTAGAAAGAATATTCTTAAGAGCACGACGCTGTTAACATTGCATTCCTCTTCTAAAAATTTGCAAAAGACTGTATAGAATTGTCCAAGAGTCAGTTATGCAGTGGTTGGCTAGTTAATTCCTGAATAAGCCACTCTGAAAACTGATTATAATCCTGCTTCAAATGGAGAGTTGGGAGAAGGCCAAAAACGGGTATATTATTGTATCTTGTAGGAGGGAAGAATCCAACAGATATCCACTGAGTTATGGCGCCAGAGCCTTCCTTTCTTCTGTTATTGTAAATTATTGTTGTAGGAGAAAGCCAAATCAGCAAAGTGGGACTCCAGCATTGCACTTCCTCTCAGCTGAGGTCTTATATAATGAAGACCTTCATAAACAAACATTGCATAAACTTAACATGGCGTCTCTCCGATTAAAGTTCATGCTGTTTAATGCAAAGTGTAATAATTGTTTTATCGTCCTTATTAGTCCTAAGGTGTCCCTTGCTTCTAGGGTAGCTGGTGAGTAAAGCTTTTTTTGTCAATAAAAGAAAACTAGTCTTATACCTCTCAAAAGTCCCCCAGTACACAGCTAAAAACAGTAATTTTGCTTAGCTACGGCCACTTGTCATTCTGCCTCTCTGGCCTCTCTCCTAGGGGTCGCAAACTCAAATGCTGTAGGGCCAGGAAGGTCAAGTCGGTGAGCTGGTGAGGAAGTAGCAGATGGCACACAGGTGTGCCACTTAAGGGGCAGCGACTCAGCCCGAGGGAATTGCTGCCAGGAACAAAGTTGTAGTTGCCAGAGCTTTAGATTTTCAAGAAAAGCTGGAAATCCAAACTTTTAGGAAATATCACCTGATTTCTAAATGTTAATAAGTGATTAAAAAAATGTTTAAATCCTCTGCAGGCCAAACAGCTTATGTCTCTGTGCTGGATGTTACCAGTGGGACGGCAGTTTGCAACCTTAGTTCCATGCCTTCGGGCCTTTCTGCCTTTGGGTGCTCGAAAGCCCCCCTCGGGCATCATTTTCATTGTGCCACCTACCTTTTCAAAGGGATGTTTCAATGATTCCCTTCCAGAGTGTCTGCCCCTGTGGGGAAAGGACCAGATGGAGTGTCTAGTACTATGCTGGGTGCCAGGCAGAGGCTGAACTAAGGCTTGTTGAAAGAACGAGTCTTCAACTTCTTTTGCATGATCCCGCCTCTGTTAGAGATATGCCCACACGTGGTATTAGTTATCTGTCGCTGCATAAAAAATGTCCTCACAACTCAGTGGCTTAAAACATGATAAGCATGTATTATCTCCCATTTTCTGTGGGCCAGGAATTTGGGGGCATCTTGGCTGGACAGTTCTTTCCAAGTTCTCTAGTGAGGCTGCCGTCAAGCTCTTGGCCTGGGCTGCAGTCATCTGAGGGCCCGACTGGGCTGGCAAGCTGGCGGTGGGGGTTGGCAGGAGGCCTCCGTTCTTTGTGCTGTGGGCCACTCCATAGGACTGCTTGAGCGTCCTCACAACATGGCCACTGGCTTCTCCCAGAGCGAGTAATGCAAGAGAGAGCAAGACACAGTTGCAATGTCTTTTATAACCTAACCTCAGAAGTCCTGTGTCATCATTTCTGCAATATCCTATTGGTTATGCATGTTTGCCCCATTCACTGTGGCAGGGGACCATCTTGGAGGCTGGCTGTCACAGCTGCGCTTACAATAGACCCTCAGTCAATCCTATTTAAACAAATGATCCAGTACTGAGAATAGCTTTTCAAAAAAATCTAAGGGCATAATATTTATGTCACAGTGATCGATACCTAATATTCATGCCATTTACTATAGTGTTCTTGAGCTCAACTTTAGAAACTAAACATCCTATTTTTATAGCCCATCTTAGAACTGTCTTCCCTAAAGGGTCTAAAGCATTTTTTAAAAATACATTTTAAAATTCTACCTGCATCACCTCTTAGAGTGATAGATTCAGGTGTACCACCTGCTTCTCCAGGAATTGTTCCATTATTGCTTACTCTGTCTGCTTCACAGGTAGTTCTTTTTCTCACATTCTCTCAGATGCCCTGAGATGACACTTCTCTACTGAACCTAATGTTTTTTAAAGATTTGGAAGAAATCCCCAAGAAGTAGCATCCGGAACAAAAAGTAGTACCCCCTTTGATATAATAATAGCACCTGTGAAAACAGCCCCCAGCAATTCCCTGGGGCTCTCTGGATTGGTAAGAGAGGGGTGCCAGTTAATCAGAGGCCTCAGGGAGAGGGGTTACTCCACTGCCTGCCACAGGATTCATTTCTGGTATCCCCTTTCCAGCCGCCCCACCCCAACTCACATAGCAGGACTGAGTGGGGTGCTGCTGATGTTCTACACACACACACACACACACACACACACACACACACACCCTCAAGCTGCATATTGCCTTTGCTTCCTTCAAGACCACCCTTCATACTCATTTTAACCAGATTTTGCCTTAATAAAAATGTTAAGGGGAAGGAAAGGTGCCCCAGTGTGATTTCCCTGAGGAAAATTCCCACTGGTAGCTCGCTCTTATTTGTTCGATAAACAAAACCTTAGACTGGGAATTGAAGGTCAAACTAGCAGAATCCACGTGGCACGTTTGCCTGTGCACCTGGGGGGAGGGGGCCGGCATCGCCCCCCACCCCCACCCCGCCCACTCTGCCTTGGCAGTGGTCACCGAGCTGGGTGTTGGTAAATGGAAATGAAATGTATAATTCATAAGGCTGAGGTGGCGTGCGATCTGTGCAAGGGGGGTGGTGATTACAGAATTGAGAAATGAGGCTGCAGTGCGTAAGTAACCTTTCTAGGTTAGAGGCTGCTGTGATAGATGGCCTGCATTGTTCTCTTTCTGACCTTTTTCTGAACTTCCCCTTAGAAGAACAGAGGAAATACAGTTCTGCCTTTTCCCATATTGTTTTTGAATAATACCTTCACATTCCAGCTTTTTTGCGTCTCTGGTCTTCCGTTTGGGGTTTTTGTTCCCCCCACCCACCCCGAGCTTTGCTGCTTACCGTAAAGAAAAATGTAGTGGCTAATTACTTTATCCCAGTATTAATGGTAAATACAGAGGCTTCCCAAATATTTGTCCATATTGGACACAGTACGCATGGGAAAGAAATCCCCCTGCAGCATCCTTTGCTCCTCTCTGCCCCACCTTCCCCTGGCCAAGCAAGACATCCCCGAGAATGGTCCTCGGGAGTGATGCAGGCAGGCCAATGAGAAATGTGTGGGACGCGGCTGTTCAGTAGGAATGACGATGGAACCGATGATTGACCCTGAGGTCCGGCTTGCAGACCGGAGTCATCTTAACCAGATGTTAAGGTGCACGCAGGACTAACGCTCACTCACATTTAAGCTATTGATGCAATCCTAGAGAAAAACAAAATGACAAGGCTTGGAAATGAGTGCCGTGTGTCTTTCATCATCCTTTCCTCTATGTAACCCCAAAATACTCAGTGTTACACCCTCCACGTCCTTCCACCGGCATTGGTTTCCTGGTCTGAACCATGAGTCCCCAGTGACGGTCTGTACTGTTTGGCTCTGGCATCCTCTGAAGTCTATCGGCCTCTGGAAAGTCAGGGAACCCGAGAGGAGGGAAGAAGGAAGACTTCTGTTTGATTTTTCACACCAGTGAGCACCGCTCAAGAGTCAGCCAGAATAGTTTTCAGCTTCGAAACTGAAATCTAGAGTTGAATTTTGGGTGTGTTATTTAGGGTTGTTTTGTTTCTTGAAAAACAAGCTCTTTTGGAGGCCAAGTGAAAAGGAGCTACACAGTGCTGTCAGAGCCTTTCCAAGTGGGGACAGAATTTGGGTATCTCCATTTGGTTGGTTATTGCTGATTCAGCACCTGCTGTATGCAGAGTAACCACACTCAGCTTCCTTAGGAAGCAAATATCGCTTCTGTCTCCCCAAGGAACTTTTGATCTTGTGGGGGAACCCAGGGCAAGCCTAAACACATACATACAAAGACCACATTACGCAGCTGAACTCTGTAGAGGCAGCCTGACAGGCAGCCACTCGGTTGCTTTCAATGATATTTCAAAACCTTTATTCTTTGGCAGAAATGAAACGAAGCTCTTCACACCAACCATCCCTGCCATTCTTTCAAACATCCATTTAATTGCTCGTGGGGTTTTTTTAGTTGAATTTCTTTAAAATCTCCCTAGCTGCCTCCTCTCTACCACACTCCACTTGTTATTTCTTTCTTCATCTCCAGATAAGTAGTTTCTCCTTTTTCACCCACCACGCCTCAGCTTATATATATTTTAAAGATACACTTCCTGTGTCAAGCTTCTCCCATTAAAAATAAATAGAGCTTTATCGGTTTCTATTCAGATTTCTCCATGGAAATCCCCATCGTCAGAGAAGAACCAGAAAGAGCGTGCTTGCTCCTATCCCTTCTCTTCCCTTAAAAATAAATATATACAGACATAAAGAAATAAGCAAATAGTAAGAAATCCCTATTTTTTATTTCTTCCTCAGATAATCCCTTCAGTTCAGCGAACATCTGGGTACTGAGCATTTATTATGTTCTTGCACAGTGCTCGGTGGTAGGGAAAAGATAATGAATCCACAGCCCCTCCCAGCTTGTGAGTGTGAAGCGTGACAAACAATATCTGTGGAGGACCCCCACTCCCCAACACTATGCTGGGTGCCATGCAGTGTGCAGAGAAATAACGCACTGCCCACCACCTCAAGATGCTTCCGGTCTCGGCAAGAAGCTGACTATATAGGCTGTTCTCATTTTATTTTGTTTTCATTATTTTTTTAATTAGGGAACAGTGTGTTTTTCCAGGTCGAGTCGTTGTTTCAATCTAGTTGTGGAGGGCGCAGCTCAGCGTCCCATGCGGGGATCGAACCGGCAACCGTGGTGTTGTGAGCACTGCGCTCGAACCAACTGAGCTAACTGGCCGCCCCCGTTCTCATTTTAAAAAATAGTAACTGTCAGTGCAAGGATGAGTGAGAGAGCTGAACCAGCAGTAGAAAATGTGGTGGGAAGCAGAACAGGTGAGCTTCAGTCTTGGGGGAGCCCTGGAGGAGGCAGGATTCGAGGTGAAAGCCTTGAAGGCTTCAGACAATAGCCAGAGAGGCGCTTTCCACAGAGGCTAACTGGTGGGAGGTGCGGGGGGGGGGGTACTCCTGGGGGTGTCCAGGGGCCTCCCCTGACCACTCAGTCCCTCACTCTTTCCTTCTTGCTCCCACCAAGTAAGTCCCTCCCTCCTTCCTTCCTTTTTTTACCCTCTGCCTCTTGAGTTCCAGCTGACACGTGGCAACTCCCTGATTCCACAGCCTGGTTAGCTCACTTGGCTAAGTGGTGTTCCGTGCTCAGGAGGACAAAGTGAACTTCTAATCTCTCTTGCTGAAGGCTGTTCCGTTCCAGAAGCATGTGCACGGGTCCCAGCTCCTGGATTGTGAAGAGGCCATTGACAGGAAAAGAAAAACAGTTTGTAAAGATGGGGCAGTAGTACCCTCATCTGGGGGATAGGTGGCTTCCCTTCCACTGACAGAAGCACCTCCTGGGCTCTGCGGGACAGTCTGCTATGGGTTTCTCACAGTGCAGTTCAACCACTGTCCCCAGTGGCTTCCATCCCTTCGTCCCACGGGAGTTGAAGGTTCAGCTGCCTTTCAGATCCTGCGCGTCTGCTGCACCTCAGCGCCCCCTAGTGTGAGCTGTAAAGAACCAGCTTAGTTTTCCCTCCGTGACCTAAACATGAGAAAGCAAACTTGGGCTTTGTTGATTTTTTTTTCAGCTCCTTTAGGAAAAGAATGCTGGAAGGTTTTCCCTAACTAAGCAGCCCTTGGCTGAAGATCTGGAATTTATGCCCATTTTGTTTGGCAAAACTCTCCCGTTCCTAACTCCTGCTGGAACAAACAAGCAGCCGCCATGGAAGCTCCCTCCTTGTCCTGACCATGGCAGGTCCTGACGGGCCGTAGTTTAGTCCACTCTGCAATGTCTCCTGCTGTAGAATTGGGTGAAGGCTGTGTCCTCGGTCCTCTTCTGCGGGTTTGGTCCTCTGGCAAAGCCAGAACAGTGTGCACTTCCCCAGGGAGCAAGACCAGCCTGGTGGGAGATAGGACGCATCTGCCCTTCCTGGGTCACAGCCGATTTCACAGTGCAGGATGGCTCCGGGCTTTATCTGAAGACTTGCTTAGGTGGTGAATGAGCAAGCTTCAGCCGTTCTTTCTCAGCAATTCTCTGCCATCAGTGCAACACAGGGAGGGAGGCTTCTGAGGGTCTGGGACTATCCCTGTGGCTGCAGTGGAAATTCACCCTCCCACGTGTGGTTGACATCTTTACTCGGTGGATTCTGTTTCACATCTCAGGCTTCTGGTTTCTGCTCTCTCAGTTGTATGTCTTCAGTGGGTGACGCTGAATGCATCTCCCTTTCAAAGAAGGGACAGGTTCCCCTCTTCAGTCCCAGGCCATCAATCATAAAGAGTGCCCCATGATGTAGCCCCGCAAGCCACATGATCAGATGGGGCTGTCAGGAGAAGAAGAGGCCAAGGATTAGCCTTGTTTCTGTTACAGTTCACTTGCTAAGAGTTGGGAACTCTGGGTCCTCTCCAGTGCAGGCCTAGGGGCCCCTGGAAGGGAGGGCTCCTGATTCTTCAGCCTGTGTTTATTCATTCTTTCCTCCAACAGACATTCTGAGTACTTGCTGTGAAGCAGTCAAAGCTCAATATGAACCAATGAGAAGTTTTACATTTAAATCAGTGAAGTGGTATAGAAGTAAGTGATAGTACCTCCTTAGTATGCTTTTATCCGGGGTAGGGGGTGAGCGTTGAATTCATTGATTAGCGTGAAAGAGGCCAGCCTTTTTCCCCAGCCTGACATCTCATTTTCACTCTGTGGGCGGGTAACATATCACCACTCTGAATCAATTAAAGATGCTGCATTTGCAATTGAGCCACAGGATCTGAAATACCGAATTCCCTCCCAGTGTACTGGAAAGGGGAGTGGGCTCCGGGAAGCTAAAAGGTGACAGCAGGTGACTGCGACTTGAGTCAGACCTTCCGGTATCAGCAGGCTTCCCGGGGAAGCTCTAAATGCACAGTTTCAACCCTCACTTTCAGTCAACAGATGAATGACAAAGCAGAAGGGAAACAATCAACAAGAGGAACTGAAAAGAATGTCACAGGCTTTGTCTCTTTTCTTGCTCAGCCAGTTTTGCCGTTTTCCCAGTTTCCAGGCGTTTGTACTGAGCCCCTCTTAGTTTGAGCTGGAGCTCCCGTCCTGCCCACCTGTTCAGATGCTTGCATCTGGGCACCATGGTGGGGCCCGCCTGAGGCTTGGCGTCTGCATCACTGATGCGCACACATACCTGTGCGGCTGCGTGTTGCCACTGCATGTAGGTGGGAGATCGGATCGTGTAGGGAGGGGATACGAGAGGCTCTCTGTGATGCTGGCCGTGTCCAGTTTCTTCACTTGGCTGGTAGTGACACTGGTCATTGTTCCCTGATAAGTCATTGAGCTATAATATAATATAATATATTTTTGCTTTGTGCATGTCTTTGTATGTGTGTTATCTTTCACAGTTAAAAAAAAGATTGAGGGGTGGCCGGTTACCTCAGCTGTTAGAGCGTGGTGCCGATAACACCAAGGTTGCTGGCTTAGTCCCCACATGGGCCACTGTGAGCTATGCCCTCCTTAAAAACAAAACAAAAAAAACAAACAAGCAAACACACAAAAAAAAAAGATTGAAAAAAAAAGTTAAAAAAAAACTTGGAGCCGTACATGTGTAAAAAGAATCACTATATGTAGATAACGTGCAGAAACCTGTAATTCCGTTTCCCTGGCTGACAAGTGTTTCTACAGACATTTACTGAGCACGCATTTTGACAAAAAGTACGCGCTTAAAATCCGGTAATACTATAGTCCTGTGAGGTGTTGGGAAGCAAAACCAGGCTTGGTCCAGCAACCCTTGGCTTCAGGGTAGAGACCAGACTGGGAGATAATGGCCACTGGGCTGGGGACAGGCAAAACTGGCACCATGCACCTCAGAGGATAAGGAATTTTACAAGGCAGTGCAAGTATCTTGGAAATGCCCTATTGTGGGGCCCACGCTGGTTCTAAGAACATTCCTCATTGAGATTTACAAGGAATTTAGAGGCTAACGTCAGAATATGCTTCGGACATCTGACATCTGGTTTCTGATTTACACCAACGTCATCAGAAGCCTTTGGAGATTCTAGTCAGTTAAGTTTCAGATCCAAACTTTTTTTCTGCTATATCAACAAGAATGTTAGATTTTGGCACTGCACTTTGCAGAGTTGAATTAGTGCTGGGAATCACAGATCAGCATGAGGTGGAGATATTATATACAATTAGTGCACACCAGGAAGGGCTCATTCAGAGCAAAGATGGAAAAACAAAACAAAAAAACTGCTAGTCTGAGTTTAACATTATACTGGAAATGGTCCGTTGAACCAAGGAAGCCAGCTTCCTTTGGGAGACTGTCAACATCTAGACCAAACTGTGATTATATATAATCAAACTTCCTTGGGGATGTGATATCAGTTCTAAAGTCTTGAGCATGTCTGTTGGTGATAGCTGGAGATACTCAATTAAGACTGAATCTCACCGGTAAGGGTGTTAAAATGATCCTCATGAGCACGCAGTTTTATGGGCATCAGCAGTGGCCCCTAAGGTAGAACTTCCAGAACGTTTCTGCAGTGATTTTGCAGCATGTGTCATGTCAGACTGGAAGCCCTCACAGGCTGGAGTGGGGCGCCTCTCCTAGCTCTCGAGCCTTGCTCCTCAGCTGCAGTGCTCTCCATCACAAGGCCATCTTCAGCTTATTACAGGGCACATACTCTCCTGGGGGGAGAGAGGGTGTCTGGAGATCTTAGGGTCCATGGTGTTTGGTTAGCATCACAAGGACAGCCTCCTTGTCACCTGGGCTCAGTGCGAGCTCACACAACGAGTGGGCTCCTTGTCAACCTCACCCTGGGTTTCGTTCCTGGTGCTCCATCCCTGGGTCACTTTGTCCTTCTCATCTACCCAGTCACAGACAAAGCTATTTCTCTCCTAGCTCCTGCTCGCTGAGGAAGCTGTGTCTTTTTCAAAATCAAACCCCAGGCTGGCCTTGGATTAGCCAGGCCTCGGTCAATATGTAGATAGCTCTCTGCTTGGACCTTCCTGAGTCCCCCAAACATGGTATAAATCCACCTTTTAGGGGTGCTGCTCCCCACTTTCCTGGCAGCCCGCCTGTCCAGATTCTTCAAGCTTCAGATCCAATTTCTCTAAATAGCCTCTTTCTGGTCCTCAGATTTCTATCCTGTGTGTCTTGGGTCCTGTGTTGCTTTGATATAGTCCCTCACCTCCCACTCCGGGCCACCAGCTCAAACGGTGGCTCAGAGCTCGTGTCAGCATTTCCAAATCTCCTTATTTTTGCGGTGGAAACATAAGATTTAACAACCCATCTGAAATACAATTTTACATTTTGATTGCTTCTGCCCCAGCCATCCCGAGGTTACTTTCAATCTACATATATTTGTGGGAACGGGCTTTTCCACTGCAGTTCAATTCAAGTCCACCTTATAATATCAGTGATTATAAAATACCATGGGCTAATAGAGTGTCTTGCTTCCAAGCAGTTCAAACTGCTTTATAATTCTGCCGACCATAATTTATCTTCATAAGCTGCTGTAGAGACAAGGAAAAAAGCAAGATTAATAATCACATTTTATAGATGGTGAAATAAAAACTCAGAGAAATTGAGTAACATTTTTCCAGAAATGCAGTTCTTCCTGTGCTCTCCGATTAGTGTTGCATATTTATTGCCCAAGTTGGGAGTGGCTGTGAACCTTGCACTTGTTTTATTAGTGTTACTGTGTGGACAGTCGAGGCAGTGACTCTGGTCTTACACGTGGCCGGGGAGGTTGGGCGACCGAGAGGTTGTATACCATGAAGGGAAATGCAGTTAGGACCCGGCTTCCCTCTGCAAGGAAGGAGTGGGGGTCATGGGCAGGCAGCTTTCTTCCTCAAGCCAGGTGGTAGGTGCTGGGTTGTTGGCTATATTAATCGTCATGTCTTTTTTATATAAATAAGTGCAACAAAAAGTGTTTCATGTATGTTTTAATATATTTAAAGAGTTGCCCTAATGTTTCAACTTCTAAGGAGGAAAACATGTTTTAAATGTGAGGAAAAGGGATGCTCTCCATTTGATTGCTGTCACATAAATGTAGACCTATCATAGATAAGTGATTTAATAATTGTTGACTGCCTACTCAATGCCAAGCCTGTGCTGGGTGCTTCCTAGGACACTGTTTCATTTCACCTTCATACCAGCGTCAGGAAGTATGTGCACAGCTGGACCCTGACAGCACTGGAGTGTCCCTGGGAGCACCCCGCTCCCAGCATGTGTCGTCTGCCCCCACTCAGCTTGTGTGATCTCCCCACCTCTGTTGGGGGTCACTGCCCCACAGGGTCACGTGACCTGGACGTGATCTGGAAATAGCCTATCAGCTGTGTGCGCTCTCAGGTGAGCTAGTGGAGCGAAATATCAAAGCTTCAATAATTGATGTGTGGAAAATGACAGTTGTTTATTCTCTTTTTACAGAAAAATAGAATTTTCAGTGGCTTCCTATGAGAATGTTGGAAAGGAGCAACCCCTCTCTCACTTAGATGCAAATTTTGTCTGACACTTCATGTATGTTTCAAGTATTTTTGATGTCCCAAAATAGCACTGAGGGGAGTCTGTAAGATGATCCCGGGGGGCGGCAAATGAAGAGCCCGGGTGATCTGAGCCCAATGGGAAAGGTCATTTCTCAAGCCAGTGGTCCTACCTGCTGTGGAACTGAACTGAGAACAGAAATGGCCCGCATGGAAGAAACAGGAACGTAATTTTTTTTTTTCTTTAAGCAGGCAAACTTTGAAACAGAAAGGCCAAGTACCCTGCCTCTTATCATAGGATTTGTTGCCAAGGAGATGGTGCCAGCTTCAGGGGAAACTGGCACCTGTTGAGGTATGGGGTTGAAACAGAAATATTCATTCCTTGTGCACATGTGTAGGGAGCACCTACCGTACCCAGGCACTGTGCTTGGCCTGGAGCTACAGCCATGACATGGGGTGGGGCGGAGGGGGAGACATGTACTCACCCTGCCCAGTGCATGGAGGCACCCCGACATGTCCACTTACCAAGCCTCAGCTCAGACTTCTCCTGGGAAACCCTCCCAGCTTTGCGTGCCCTCCCCCAGTTATTCCCTCCTTCGTGTACTGGGCACGCACTCGGCATGTTGTGTGTTAGCTGTTGGCATGCGTGGCCTCTGACTAAACGGAGAACTCCTGGAGGAGCCGTGGGGTGTGGTTTGTTTTTCGGTCTTCAGCACCCAGCACAGCGCCTGGTACATAGTAGGCACATCGGAAATGGAGGCTGACTGTTCGAATATGTGAATGAATGAGTGGAGCTTGAGCGAAATTCTGGCTTAGAATAACCGTTGGCAAGACCAGTTTCTTCTTCACTGAAAAGTAAATAAGCCTTAAAACCATCAAACGTGCTTCAGATGTGCCGAACAAAAAGAAACAGGTTTTAGACTTGGCTTTGAACTTCCAGGAGTGAAGAGCCTTATGGGTTAGCAGAGCAGGGGACACAGCATCTGGCAGATCACAGCAGAATGGCCTTCAGTCCCCCAGGGATTACTGGGGGGTGATGGAGAAGTGCCTTCCTTACCTGAGGGCTCCTGGCCTGGGTCCTGAGCACATATTTGGGGAGCTCCTGCTGTGTGCCAGGCTGAGGGTCAAAGATTAGTGCAGCCCCGACCCCGCCCCTCAGAAGGCCTAGTAGGGAGCACATATGTGGACATGTATGTAGAACAGGAAGCGCGCGATAAATATTTATTGGACCAATCTGGTTATTCATGTGTGCATCTGCAGCACCTGGTATGCCAGCACAGAGGAAGTGGGCAGTGCGTGTTCGAGTGAGGAAGGAGGCGGGGGGAGCAGGCAGGCTGTATCAGAAATATGATCTATGTGCCGTGCATGCAGACGAAAGTCTCATTCTTAGGGATGAGGGAGAGTTTCCGGGCAGGTTGGAAAAGGTTGAACCCAAAGGCAAGAGACCAGTGAGGGCTTTCAAGACTAGTAGGGCTGAAGAGGGCTCAGTCAAGCTGGTAGCAAGCAGTAGGAGCTAGTGGGGAACAGGCTTCAAGGAGTTAAGAGGAAATAGGCTCTAGAGGACTAGATCTTGGAGGCCTGTTCAGCCCTAACGTCCCGACCCTACCCCGCATTATCCTGGTGCCACCTCCGGTCCCCCTGCCACTCTCTCTGGCTTTTTTGCTGCGATTCTTTGGTGAGCCGCTTGCAGATAGGCATCCTCCGAGCCTCAGTGCCAGCCCTGCTGCAGGCACCGTGCACAGGCGAGCGTGGGCTACACGGACATGCCCACCTCTGGGCCTGTGGTTCCTGCCTGCACGGAGGTCTGCCCTGCGCAGGCTGGGTGCTGCCCCTCGTGCCCGGCTTCCATCCCTTCATGAAGAGACAGCCCTTCTGCTCGCCTTTGCTTGCGCTGCCTTACAACTTTTAATCTGAATCACGTATTGTAGCACTTTCTTATATTTATTAATGGTTGATTCAATCAACAAACTCTTATTGATTGAGTGGCTACTAACTGCCAGGCACTGTGCCACCCTCGTGGACATAGCAGGGGGAAGGGACAGTAAGCAGGTAATTGGGGAAGTGCTGTAAAGTGACATTTATGGCACTGTAGATGGAAGCTAACTGGCGTCAAGGGAGGCCTGTCGGTGGCGGTGACAATTAAGCTGAGGTTTGAAGGATGAGAAGGAGGCAGCCATCTGAGAGCCCACGGAGAGAGCATTTGAGGCAGAAGCAAGACCGTGTGAAGGCTCTAGGTCCAGAAGTAGCCTAGGGGTTCTGGAAATTGGAAGGAAATGGATTGGGCTGGAGCTGATTGAACTAGGAGAGTGGATTTCAATGGCAGTGGGGAGCTGGGCAAGGTCCCCATCGTGGAGATCCATGTGGGCCGTGGGAGGGGTTTCTATTTCATTCTAAGTGCAGTGGGGAGCCTCTGAAGAGCTTACAGACAGGGGAGATGTGACTTGTTCACTTTGGCAGCTACGCAGAGTGGATTGGAGGAAGGAAAGACCAGAAAGGAAGCTCCAGGTGTTAGATGCTGCCCGGCATATCATCAGGGTACAGAAACTGAGCAGTGGGTTTCCAGAGGTTCTATACGGTGCACTCAGGGGCATGAGAGCCAGGTGATTAGCCTGAAAGGATGGGCAGCCCCACGGTCACATCCAGAGATGTCCCCACGGAACCAGACCCGCCTGTTCCTAAGACCCGACCTGCAGACTGGAGTGTCTGGGCTGCCAGGTGCAAAGGTCACAGGTCACAGGACTAGGAGAACAGAGGTGCAGACATGAGTAACCTGGAGTCAGGAGCCTGAACTAAATTACATCTGCAGTAACCCCACTCCCAAATAAGGTCACATTCTGAGATTCCGGGGATTAGGATTTCAGCGTGTCTTTTTGGGGGGACACGGTTTAACCCATAACAATGACCTAGAACAAGGATGAAAAGAGAGAAGAGAAGGGGTCCTAGGACTTTGCCATTGTCTAGCAGTTGGATGGAGAACAAGCCAGCAAAGGAAATGGACAATCCAAGCGCAGAGAAGCAAGACAAATATGGTGTGCGTGGTGTCGTGAAAACCAAGTGTTTCAAAACAGAAGGGAATGGTGAATAGTGCAAGAGAAATGTGTCCCTTGGGTCATAGAGCTGAGAAGTTGACCAATGGATGTGACAACATGGCCACTGGTGATCTTGACAAGCTCGGCGCTGGAGCGGAGCAGAGGGTGGAAGTCCAGTTAGAGGAGATGAGAAGACAATGGGCAAAGCTGTGGAAACGGCCGGAGATAACGCTTTAGAGATTTGGCCCTGGCAGGAGAACAGAGAAATGGGGCAACAGCTGCAGGGAGAAGGAGGGATTAAGGCAAGGCTCAGTTTTGGTTTTGGTGTGTTTTGTTCTTGTGTTTTGCTTTATTTTTTTTTAATGGGAGATGCTGGAGCAGGTTTGTATGCTTGGATTAGCTCTATTTTCGTATCTGTGTGTTTATAGTGTGTATGTTTTGTATTCAACTTTGGTCGTTATGTGTGTTTTAGTGTGTTGCCTTCCCAGCGTTGGGGCCCCTCGGGGACAGGTCTGTGCCTTCAATTTCTTTTGTCTCATAACCATCTAGCCCGACACCGAGCATTTGTTCATTACAGTCACAGCAAGAAAAACATTCTGCTGTACATATCATGGCACCGTGCACGGCTGTCATTTCGTTTTCTAATGGAAAATGACTACGAGAGATTTTCACAGGCCCCGTTCATGTAACGTCAGCCGACGAAGTCCACGTCTGGTGTTTCTTGCCAAAGAACATCACTGCAGTGCCCTCGGCGTGACAGCCTCGTTTGTTAGATGCTGCCCGGCATATCATCAGGGAACAGAAACTGGGCAATGGGTTTTCAGAGGTTCCAAACGGCGCACTCAGGGATGTGAGAGCCAGGTGATTAACCTGAGAGGATGGGCAGCCCCACTGTCACGTCCAGAGATGTCCCCACGGAACCAGACCCGCTTGTTCCTAAGACCCGACCTGCAGACTGGAGTGTCCGGGCTGCCAAGTGCAAAGGTCACAGGTCACAGGACCAGGAGGACAGAGGTGCAGACATGAGTGACCTGGAGTCAGGAGGCTGCCACAGGAGAGGCTCCTCGGGAACCAGCCCAGAACTCTTCTCCTGGGGAGAGGCCTGAGTCTGCATAGGAGAGGAGGCGGGGGACACACCTGACCCTAGAACAGAGAGGGCAGAAAGAAAAGCAGCTTCTCACACACATGTCATGAAACCATGTTCTTGTCACTGTAATGTTCTTTTCAGATATTGCCTTTTCTAAGTGGTGTGGGGTTTGTTTTTTATTAAATAAACCAAAACCATCTCTAAAGAGATCGCACTGCTAGAGGCAACCTGCAGTCATGTCCCCAATTACACACGATGGTCAGGTGACTCTGGAAGCCCAGGTGTGTGGGGACTCGGTGGACACAATGACGGATGGGATCAAAGGTCCCATGCTACAGGACAGCCCAGTAGGGAGAGGCCATAAAACTACCACAGGCACCCCAGTGCCTCGGCGCCTGCAGGCGAGTGGCCTGCCGTGTTCACGCAGTCAGCAACCAGGACTGGAGGAGTCACAGACCAGAGAGAGGGTCACGTGCCTGGCAGAACACTAAGGGGACAGGGACACAGCAGGCCCATTGAGTAGAGCCAAGGCAACTTGCCCCCCACCCTCCGCAGTAACTCCCTCCTGGGAAGGCCCGGGATTCAGGAGAAGTGAGTCTTACCGCCCAGACCAATGTCTGCGGCACTCTAGAAGCACCCAGCAGCAGTGTGAATCATCAGCTCAAAGGAAGTGAAGAAACTCCTTTTACATCAGAAAAACCCAAAGACTTTGTAACAAGACATATGGTTTTTGTTCTGTTTTATCAATACTATGATATAGAGAAAAAACATGAGCAACGAGAGCACATTTATAGGAACAAGGTGGGGAGATGCTTTTTTTAAAGATTTTATCGGGGAATTGGGGGAGGGGAACAGCGCTGGGGAATCGGGGGAAAGGGAACAGACAAGTTGCTGTCGTTTTGTTCTTCAGTCTAGTTGTGGAGGACATCGCTTCACTGGCCCATGTTGGTATTATTACGCTCTTCCTGGGTGAGGCAGATAGGTCGCCAGCCATTGGATGGCAGCTTTTGGCAGCTCACGCCAGCTGCTGGCCGTTCACAGTAGCTCCAAGCCACTCACAGTAGCTCACGGCAACCCACTGCCACAGGGGCTGCAGCCTACGCTGTCGCCGGTGACTCACGGCAGCCCAGCTCCAGGTCGAGCTGCCGTTCAGCATCTTAGCTGTAGAGGGCAGTGTCACTGGCCCTCATGTGGGATCTGAACCGGGGCCCTCTAGCATCCCAAGCCAGCTCTTAACCAACACCTCAGTTGGCAGGCCCAGGAGATGCTTTTTAAGTGGGTAAAAATTTCAGCTCGAAGCTCCGAGGCCCGTGGAAGTGTTTTTCATCACACCCTGCCTCCCTTCTCTCAAGCTACATGGGTGAAGATAACCTAGATAGAAAAGGCTCCCCCGTTCCCTTCACCCCCAGTCCAGGCTGCTGAAAGGGTAGGAGAGGGGCGTTCTCTTGCATTGCTTCATCAAGTGGGAAATTTTCAAAGGAAACAGAAGTTGGGCTAATGCATTTCATGATCAGCAGAGTGCCTTGAGCCATGCCTTTGAGAAAACATAAGCTGTGTTCCTGTCTCATACTTTGAACTTGGCCTTCTCCAAAATGTACCCCCTCCCTCATCAGGACAGATTCTCAGAAAAGGAGATGCCCTCTCTGGTCACTGGTTTTGATTACTAACGACATGAGAAATGTTCTCTGAGTTTAGGTTGTTTCTTTCAGAGGCTCCAGTGTGTAACCTTGTCTGTCATGTGAACGGACTGAACTCCTACAGTTGGAAACGAGATTGTAGTGGAATTCTGATCAACACCCAGACTATGTATTCATGGAACATGGTTCTGTAATTGTAATATTAGAGAACTTTTTAGGAGATTAACTTTTTAGAAGCCAATGGAAAAAACAGTGTTTCCCTGGGAAAGTGTGACACAAACTCCTAAGAAAGGGATCACTGGCGTGAACCGATATTGGATTTAACCCCATTATTCTGGGCCGGGAAGCAACTTGTTTTGTATAGATTATTGAACACAGAATACCTGTGTTTGAGAATTCCTTTGGAAAACCTAGGTGTTCTCTAAAGATTGGCTTCCCGAGTTTTCGGCTATAAAAGAGAACTCAGAGCATCTCTCTAAGGTGGATCTTAGCTCGTCTGGTTGGTGTGTAATGGTAATGGAGTTAATAGATGTGGTTCCCTGTAGGTCTGTGCCAGAGTCTCAGACCAGGCGTGTGACCCTGGGGAGAAGCAGGCCCAAGAATGGGGGGATTATGCAACACAGCGTGAGAACACAGGCCCTTTAGAGGGGGTCAGTGCTGGCACCCTGGCTTTAAAAGATGGGATTTTATGTAGAATTTGTATAGAAATAGCTGCCTGCTTTTCCACATCGCTAATGCTTTCTTCCATGCTTCCTTTTCAGGGCCCCCGAGATCATCCTTGGTTTACCATTTTGTGAGGCGATTGACATGTGGTCCCTGGGCTGTGTCATTGCAGAGCTGTTCCTGGGCTGGCCGCTGTATCCGGGCGCTTCAGAGTATGATCAGGTGGGTCCAGGCAGCATAGGCATTCACGGCACCTGGATGAGCGCTTTGTGTATAACATGGCTTGTGGGTGGGGTTATGGGGTCATGTCGTCCCCCAAACCGTCCTTCCCTCAACTTTGCTTTTCTTTCTTTATTCCTCTTTCTTTCTTTCTTTCTTTTTTTTTTTACTTCTTTCCTTCCCTATAGCATTGTCGTTTTTCTCAAAGGCACTAGAACCATTAGGATACCATATGTACGATGACAGGAAAAGCCCTGACCTCATTCTCATCTTTCCTTGCAGATTCGGTATATTTCACAAACACAGGGTTTGCCAGCTGAATATTTATTAAGCGCAGGAACAAAGACAACCAGGTTTTTCAACCGTGACACAGACTCGCCGTATCCTTTGTGGAGGCTGAAGGTAGGAAGAAGCGTCCCCTCCATCCCTCACCAACACCCAGCGCAGCTTTTGACAGCTGCACGTACAATCTGGATCTCAGTCCGATCGGCCCGCGTCGTGGGGGAGGGGTGGCTGTTGTTGCTACTTGGTTTGGATGAATTGGAATGTTCACAAGCACCACTTTGCTTGGCCAAGCTCTGATTGCTAACCTCCCCCGATGTAATTGATGGGCTGTCTGTTTGTGTAGAGAGAGAAATGAATGACCCCTGCCCTCAAGGAGCTCCCCATCCAGAGGGAGGCGGAACACGTGCGGCAAACCCCAGCCCCCATAACAAGTGTCCTGTTCCTGGGAGGAACAGAGTATGGGAGGCTTTAATGCTGCCTGTGGCAGAGGGCCCGGGAGCAGCTTTTGAGCCGGGCTCTAAAGATTGAAGAGTGTCTTCCAGGCCAAGGAGACGGCTTAGGCAACCCCGGCGTCCTGAGGCCCGGGCAGGGATCTGTTTGTTTAGCTGGCAGGTGGTGCCGCGCCCCATTGCACATCAACTCAGGGGGCTTTGCTTTAACAGAAACATATTTTGCTTTCACTTTGATCTATGCCTAGTAATTAAGATGAATGTCTTTTTCTGGGAAGGAGAAAATAATGCAAGCCTTAAGTATGTTTTATGTTCATTTTAGGTGCTTCTTTTTTTTTTTTTTTGCAAGGGGGTGGGTGGGTGTTTGGGGGGTGTTGTTTTTCT
>NW_017731551.1:2297787-2311882 GCF_001890085.2 Hipposideros armiger | reverse complement strand
ACCCGATGACCATGAAGCAGAGACGGGGATTAAGTCAAAAGAAGCCAGGAAGTACATTTTCAACTGTTTAGATGATATGGCTCAGGTAAGCTCCGTGGGTGAGTATGCAATGTTAGCCCTTTAGAACGAAGCACAGCACGACTTTTGCAAGAGGAATGTAGGGTGGCGTGTAGAAATCCATGTTACTCAACTGCAGTGGTTGACTTTGACCTTAAACAATGATATGCCAGCTATATAGTAAGAATACCACTGGGTGTGGGACATTTTAAAAACCTTACACCAGCTCTTTAAAAATAGCTTCAGTTGATTGGTTCCCATTTGTGAAATCATACTGGCCATTCTTACTGATGCTTCCATGAGAAGAATTCAAGCCCAAAAGCACATTTGAGTTCAATGCCCATGATTCAGTGTTAGTTCCCTAGGGCTGCATAATAAGGTACCACGGACTGAGGGGCTGAAGACCACAGACATTCATTCTTTCACAGTTCTGGAGGCTAGGAGTTCAAAATCAAAGCACCACCGGGGTCATGTTCCCTCTGAAGGCTCTAGGAAAAAACTGTCCCGTGCCTTCTAGCTCCTGATGATCCTAGCAGTCCTCAGTGTCCCCTCATCCCCCACTGTCTGCCTCCTTCTTCATGTAGCCTTCATCCTGTGTTTCTTCCTATTTCTGTGTCCAAATGTCCCTCTCTTTTTCTCTTATAAAGACACCAGTCATTGGATTTAGGGCCCAGCCTACTCCAGTTTGACCTCATTTTAACTTGATTACATCTGCAAAGACCCTATTTCCAAATAAGGTCACACTCACAGGTACTGGGAATTAGGACTTAACATGTCTTTCATGGGGACACAATTCCACACACTGCACTCAGCCTCTCTCGGCTCACTGGAGGGACCACAGGCTCTCACCTTTGAGCCCAGAGAAAATGCTAGAACTTCAGCTATTGTTAATGTAAAGACTAGCCTAAACTCAGGGCAACCCAAAGTGAATATCTCTTAAAAGCAATGAGAAATAAAGCTAGAGACCCAGAAACACTTAGCACACCTCTTACTGAAGATAAGTGTAACCAAAACTCATGATACTGGGTAAAGTACACTTGTCAGTTGATTAGAAGCTTAGTCTGTCCGAGGACACTGAAATTGCTTTCCAGAGCATGCCTTGGAAAGCATAGACAGCTCCACAAAGCTAGTCTCTTAAAGGGCCATCCTGGTATAGACTTGCTCTGGGAAGAAAAATTCTCTCTTCAGATAGCCTGCCTGTCATGGTCAGAAGTGACACCAGTGAATACAAGTGCTGAAATGATTCTGGCCCTTGGAGCTTGGGAGCTCCAAGAAGACTGATACATGGCAGATGTAGGAGCGGTCACGTAGGCCCCTGCATCATTTCCCTCTGAAGGTTAAATCAATAAACCTTTTTGCCTCTTATTTTGTACTGCTTGGTTATAGTTATTGTTTTTTAGTTGGGGTAAAACACAGATAGCATAAAATTTACCATCTCACCATTTTTAACTGTACACTTCAGTCTTATTAAGTATAGTCACATTGTTATGCAGCTAACCTCCAGAACCCTGTGACAGTGCCTTCAGCAGGGCAGACACAGCCTCCTGGGAGCTGGGAGGGGGTGACTGAGAGATTGGGGTGGAGAATAAGGGAAGTTGGGGAGAGGGGAGGTACAGCGGGGCCTCTCTAACCTGTTCCTACTTGCCTCCAGGTGAACATGACCACAGATTTGGAAGGCAGCGACATGTTGGTGGAAAAGGCAGATCGGCGGGAGTTCATCGACCTGCTGAAGAAAATGCTGACCATAGATGCTGATAAGAGAATCACTCCGATCGAAACCCTGAACCACCCCTTTGTCACCATGACACACTTACTCGACTTTCCCCATAGCACACAGTAGGTGTTCTGCTCAGCGCTTTATACCAAGGCTCAGCAAACTTTTTCTTTAAAGCCCCAGATAGTAAATATTTTAGGTCTGGCGGCCATACAGTCTCTGTCGCAATCACTCGGCTCTGCTGTTATAGCTGAAAGCGGCCGCAGACAATTCATAAACAAATGAGTGAGGCTGTGATCCAATATAACATTATTTCTAAAAACAGGTGGTGGCCAGATTGGGACCCTGGGCCGCAGTTTGCTTTACACCAATAAAGGAGGGGACAGTGGAGCATAGGAAAGGTCAAGGCTGAGTGGACCAGACTCTGGGTGTCTGTGCATGAAGCGAGATGCTCAGAATGGCTGGATATGGAAGCAGAGCCACCTGTAGTGCCAAAAGTCACTCCCAGGCCCATTCCAGAGCAGACTCGGTCTAGTTTGGATTTGGGCTTGTTCATTCATTCATTCATTCATTCATTCATCCATTCATTCAGCATGCTGTGTGCTATGCCAGGTGCTGGGGTATAATGGGGGGCTGGGGCAGAGATGGAGCCCCTACCCACTGGAGCTTGCAGTCCATAGGTCAGAGAAAGGTACAAAACTATGATACCCAAATAGCCAGACTGATATCAGGGAAAGTACAGGGTGTGATGAGAGCATGTAACGAGGGAGCCTCGCTTGGGGCAGGACAGGCAAGACCCTGGGGAGGTGGCCGCTGAAAGATGAGTGAGAGGTAACAGGTGGAAAGGCCCACGAAAGCAGAAAGGGCATTGCCTGTGCAGAGACGCCCCCATGGGCAGGACCAACCCTGAGAGATGGGGGACCGTGGGAGAAATGGGGCCCCAGGATGAGCCGGGGGCAAGCCTTCCATGGTCAGGATTTTGGTCTTGATCTGTGAGGCGTCACTGAAGGACTTGAAAGCAGGGGACTAGCTGGTTAGAGCTGCATTTACCAAAGATCTAAGCACTGCTGCTCAGTCAAGTCAATGAACCGGGAAGACATGCCCGTCACATCAGGCGACTTGGAAGCTGTTGGTGACTTAGTAAGAGCTGTTTCAGTGGAGGGCAGAAGCAGAAACCAGCTAAGTAGGTTGAAAGACTGAGAGAGAGGTGAAGAAATAGGAACCTTTCAAGAAGGGAGGCTGTGAAAGGGGAGGAAAGAAATAGAGGGATGAGTGGGGAGGGCCCAAGGGGGACTTTCTTTTATACGGAAGAGATTTGAGCAATTTTAAATGCTGATGGCAGTGTCTGATAGCAAGTGAGAGATTAAAGATAAAGGATGCTCAGAAGAAAAGTTTCCTAAGAAAGTGGATGGGGCTGGAATTCAGAGAACAGGTAGAGGAATAGGCCACTGTCCCCGGAAGGATACGTGGATGTGGGCAGGTGTGAGGTTTAGTGGAGCAAAGCTGAAGGAGCTCTTCAGACAGCTCTGTCTTCTCTTGTTGAGAGCAAGGTGGTTGGTGGTTTAAGAAGGGTAGGAAAGTTTAGGTAGTTGGAGCAGAAGGTGACAGCAAGTTGAAGAGGGACAGACAGTAGAATTGAGCGTGGAGGTTGGACATGAATAGCGTGGGGTGTAACTGAGTATCCCAGGTGAAGACATGGAGAACACAGGTAACTGGGTTCTTCCAGGTTGGAGTCTTGCCAGGCTGCTAAGAGAAAAAGACAGGGTGACAGACTTATGTTGTTGGCGTTAGAGCAATCATAATCCAAACTGATGGCTATTGGGGGCCTAGCTGAAAGGGAAAGGAAGAAAAAATTGGAGGGATCCGAAGACACTGAATCGTCTGATCAACTCAGAGTTTTGGTTAATTTAATAACAGTCGAATGAACCAGATAGGTGAAAATGTGGCCGAGGGATGGGATGCTTGAATTTGTGGTTTGGGGAAGTGGAGCCGCTTCAGGTTTGATGGTCCAGGAAATGGGTGGCTAGAGTTGACAGCAGGTCACGAGATGAGAAGTGACTGAGAAGCCAGGGTGTCTGGCAGGTAACCAGTGTGACCTCTGGAGGTTCCCTAGGTGGGCAGGGAATGGGTTCAAGTGGAAAACTGAGCCAGTGGCCCAGGCCCCGGTGAATGAGGGGGAGAGAAAAGGCCTTCGGCAGCAAGAGAATGGGAGGGAGTATGATTAATAGTTTGCAGAGGCTGCAGCAACGAAGTACCACTGAGTGGCTTAATGGCTCACACAGCAGAAGCTTATTCCCTTACAATTCTAGAAGTCCAAGATCAAGGTGTTCGGCAGAACTGATTTCTCGTGTCCTCCCTGTGACCTCACATGGTCTTCCTCCCATACACGTCTGTGTCCTCATAATGAATTGGATTACGGGTGACCCTAATGACCCCGTTTTACCCCTTTAAAGATCCCGTCTCCAAATTCAGTCACATTCTGAAGTAGCGGAGTTAGAACTTTAATATAGGAATTGGGGTGGAGGCACAGTTCTGTCCATAACTGGGTAATGAGAGATATCACTTCAGCCTCTCAACCCCGAGGTACTTGATATTTGAAACTGATATCCCTGGGTGTCTGCAAGGAGAAGAGTGTACTCAAGAGAGCACCAGGTTTTAGTTAAGGTCAGGAGGAAAAAGGGGACGCATGAGAAGGGACATTTGCAGAGTACAGTTGGCCCTGCCATGCCGGACTCAGATTGGGCCGAGCCCCAAGGCTGGACTTGACCTTAACCAGCCTACAAGAAATGAATGGGTGGCGTCCACCACAGACTGTGCTTCCTCTAATTGCAGTTCTGTTCCTTATCAGTTCATGTTAAGCAAGTCAAATCATATTGCAACAACCACACACTGAGTCTTTAATTTAGAGCCATGTTTGAAATAAGCAAACGCCAGTACAAAGAAGGAACTTGAACCCATTTCTTGCAAACTCTTTTTATTATGGGATTTGTTCTTTTTCTGGATGTGGTAGGGGTAAGTCAAGGGGATGTCAGTCTATACCACAGAACAAAGGGACTACTAGATAGGACTCCTAAAAGATTAATGTTTTTACATTTAGGGGTGAAGTGGGATGACTGATGAACAGCTATGGGCAGAAGGAGGGGTGCTCTCCAGAGGGCTCCCCTTAGCCATCTGCACTAAGTCGGTGGGACGTCACCCACATAGTCAAGAGTCATGGCTGAATGACCTCAGGGTTCCGTCCATCTCTGGGTTCTGTGAGGAAGCAGCAGTGGACTGCTTCACTGTCCTCAGTGAAGACCCAGCATGGAGACCATGAGCATCAGCTTCACGTTCAGAACGTGTGTGGGTCACAGGAGGACCACTGACCATTTATAGCTCAGAAAATGGGCCTCACGAGGAAAGACAGGTCTTGGAGCTCACCTAGGCTTACCTGGCAGTAGGTCTAATCCCTAAGAGTCCCCAGAACTTGCTGGGAAGACTATGAGAATTCCAGGCGAGAAGTAACCTCCAGGCCCACCTGCTGTAGACCCCACTCTTAGGGCTGGGCCACAGTCACCCCAACATCTAGATTGATAGTTTAAAAAGACCCACCCATTTCTCCAAACCAGGACTCTAGTGCACAGATCCCTTAAAAACCATTCTCATAGGATTAACCCAACGTGCAAGTGTTTGCCTATTCCTGAAACTCAAAACTCAGACCATTTCAGACTATTCTGAGTCTAAAAGCTTTGGGTTGAATTGTCACAAAACCATTGAATACTTTAAAAATATTCCAAAAAGAATACAAAATCCATTGTTTTATTCCTTCAGTTTCCATGTGAAAGCACTTAGTGTGCTTGGTACTTAGAGGATGCTCAAAACGTGTTGGCTTTACCAGCATTATTAGATTTTTTTAGCTATTGGTTACCGTAGAGCCTGTTTTCCTTTCTCTCCAGGATCGGCAGTCAGTAAATATTTATTTCATGGGCATTGTGTGGCCAATGTAAGTCGCCATCAACTCAGAAAGAAAGGATTCTCTGAGCATGTCTAAGACAGTTCGGAACATGTTTCATGGGAACGGTGTTTGGGGATAGCCCGCTAGCACCTGCTTGGCCCAAAACACAGCTTACCTCTGTGATAGGCAGAAATAGTACATATTTGTAACCTTAGAATAGAAAATTATTTATCTATATTCAGTTATTACATATAATTAAAATAAGTACTTAACATTGAATTTAAATGCTGTTTTATTATCTTGAATTTTGGCATTTAAGGAAAACGAAATTTAATTAGAAGAAGGCACAGAAGCGAGTGAGAAGCCATGTATAAATTCCGAAGGACACTTTATGGTGGATTTTTCAAGAACTTGAATGATCCAGGCCACGCGTGGCTTTCCTTTTCTTTGATCCTGGTGTCAGCAACACGTTTATACTTTACTTTTGTAATTAGGGTTTTGTTTTGATTCACAAATGCAGTGGAGCGGGGGAAAGGAGGGAGAGAATTTTATTTCATGTAACTGGGCAAGAATTAGAAAATAAAAAGGAAGGATGAAGGACGTTCAAGAGGATGTATATGTATGTGCATACATGAAGATTGCCAGTAATTAGCTCTTGACCTTGGCAGTTACCTATGTTCTCTAAATTTCATTCTTACTTGTAAAATAGGGGCAGCAATTGTCTCTCCCTCTCGTGGTGGTTATAGGACTGAGTGAAAACATCTGCACACAATCTTGATCAATGTTAGCTGCTATTATGAATTGTTGCTGTTATTATTGTTCTCATTACATCCACAGTCCTGGTGGGAAGAGTGGCAATAGGGCCATGATACTAAGTTGGCTAGTTCCTTGGCTGTCCCCTAGGTGGCGCTGGTGCCCCAGAAGAGCTGGGAAGGATGGGGCCAAGGAGCCCTCTTTGGGGATGGTGGAGGCAGGTCATAAAGCTGCTGTTTAATGTTCCCAATCAAAGAACTCATACGTTTTTTTATGGGCCAGAAAGTACTCTGAAAGCTGAGGATGAGCAGTGAAGTTGGAGGCAGACCAGTGATAGGAGGAAAATGCAGTGAGAGCCATCAGGTCTGTTGTGCTATGGAGAACCTTTCCCCATCCAGGATGGGAAGAAGAGGTAGAAAGACAACGGGGGAAACTCTTCTAAATAACTTGACTGTTGCAAATGCAGACTTTACGTGGGAAATCCAGGAAATTTAGACTTAACGTTAAGTTTCCCCAGTTTTGTTTCCTACATTAACTATTCTCTTCCTTCTCCGTTTTCTCCCCCTTTATCCCACATTCCCTGTTTTCTTTACCTGACACCTCTGTTTCTGCGTTTTGCATGAACAGCGTCAAATCATGTTTCCAGAACATGGAGATTTGCAAGCGTCGGGTGAATATGTACGACACGGTGAACCAGAGCAAAACCCCTTTCATCACGCATGTGGCCCCCAGCACGTCCACCAACCTGACCATGACCTTCAACAACCAGCTGAACACTGTCCACAACCAGGTAAGGGGGGAGCAGAGGAGAAAGCAGGTGGGGCTGACAATGACCATCAGGAATTGTATTTTCCCACCAAACCCAGTCAGGAACAGAATTCCTCTCCCATCATATACAAGAGACAAAATCCCTCTAGTGTCACATTCAACTCCGTAAAAAGGTGTTTGTTTCCAAGGTGATTTCCTTGGCGAACCCCTGGCACTCTTTGTATCAACTGCTGGCCCTACTAGAAGGTCCCAGAAAGGACTCAGTAAGGGGGTTGTTTCTGAGCTGGTACCTCTTACCGCTTCCCTCTGTCCTGAAGTGGGAATAAGGTAACGGAGATGCTATGATCCTTGTATGTCACACATCGGCCTAATAAAGAATTCTACAACTGGGACACTAGCAATCATCCTGTCAGGCCCCTTCCCCTTGTCCCCACTCTGCTGGGTCCCCATGATCTCCTTTCAGATAAAATGTCCTCTCTCCAAGTCGTGGAGAAAATCAGCTCATCAGCCTGTCCCCAGAATCCCAGCATCTGGAACCGAAAGGGATGGGGAAACTAAGGCTTTCTTCCCACAGATTTGCAGAAAATTAGCAGAATCTCGCACCTAACATGCTGCTTGGAATATAGATGGCACCCAGGGAATAATGAATAAAGACTCTCCAGGTCCTCGCTCAGGAGGTCTCTAAGAGACTTTTACTCCCATCTTCCAATCTTACCAGATCCCCCAAAGACGTGTCCCTAGGTTTTTTCAGTCCTAATATCCATCTCTTCTGTGTGCGTGCATACACACACCCCCTTCCAGAGGCGTGTCCATGTTCTAATCCTGAAGTATGACTGAATACCTCTACCTGACCATCCACTCTTTTTAACAAGCCCCCTGCTGTCACTGAAGAGTCACTGACCCTGTTTTTCTAGATCATTCCTGTAGCACATTGGGTTGCCAATGCCTGGTTTTACCTCCCAGCCTATCCTGTCTCCCTCTGCCTGAACCCTAGGAGAGGCCCCTGGGGTCACTGGTCTTCTTAAAGCTCTCCTGCGGGGAAGAGCTAATGCTCTGTAAGGCCTAGAGTCCAGAAACATGCCCTCCCAGCACCTAGCCCAGCCCTCAGGCTAAGGCATCGCAGCCAGAGGGGTGAGCTGCTAGACAGATCTCGCCATGGTTTTGTTCTTCATCACCAGAATCGCATCACGATGAGTAGACCGATCTGGCTGGTGCCAAGACCATGGAGAGAGGAGGGAGATCCATTTAGAGGGGAAGGTTGGCCAAACCATGCGAAGGGAATGCCAGACCAAAGGGCTAGACAGTGTCCATTAGGCAGTGACTGGAGATTTTTGAGCAGGGGCGGTGACATGCACAAAGTAGTCTTTTAGGAAGAATGTTCTAGCCTCCATGCCCAAGAAGTGGAAGAGGGAAAATGCAGGTCAGGACATCACTGCCGGAGCCTCACAGGTCCCAGGCACCAGCGGGGAGGGCCTCTGCTGAGGAAGCAGCCATGAAAAAGAGACGGGTGGGGGGCACATTGCGAAGGGAGAAGCAGCAGGACCAGTGACCGACCAGAAGGGGAGCTAGTCAAGGATATTGGTGCCCCAAAGAGGAAAGGCTGGAGGCACCAAGACCCGAGGGGAGTCTGGACTTCGGCGTGTGGAGTCTGAGCAGATAGTGAGAAATCTGTGTGTGGCTTTCAGGAGAGATGGGGCCGCAGAGAGAACAGACAGGAAATACTATACATGTCATCAGTAACAACACACGGACACGGGGCCACACGTGTCGCACACACGGTCCCAGTCACACTCCCTGGAGGCCAACTCTGTGACGCTGCACAAACCAAAGCTTAGCGCCACGATATGTATCTTAAAACGCAAACGTACTCCACATCATTTAGTAGCTACCTTCAAACAAATGAATTTGCTTCGCACTAAAATTCAACGTAAGATCTAAGTATAAAAAACGTGAAGTGAAACGTTATCCTTTTATCAGGTTTGGCGCACATACATACCCTTCTGTAATTCTATTTTTGTGTGTGTCCAAGGTGTCCTTGTGGCTCTTTCTTCCGTAGTCTTTAGTCCTTGTAACCTCGAGTGGCCAGGCCCCTTGTAAACAATGGCAAATTTGAGCCATTGGCAACCTCCACCGACGGTGCTGGAGGATGGGTGTGAAGAAGGCTGAGATGGGCGAAATTGGACAATTCCCAATTTCGAGGTTCTTTTCCTTCTGCCGCTTTGCTTCACGTGGAAGTTTAGTCTCCTATGTGTCTCTTTCTGAAAGACAAAGGAGAGAGGAAATAATATCGTTATTTGTCTAACCCATCTCCATTTCACGTTTCTTTCTCTCTGCCTTCCAGCCTTAGTGGCTGAACACCAGTGTAAGAAGGCCCCAAACCCTAAGAAGAAACAAACCCCCCTCTCAGCCTGTGCCCCTCCCTCTCTGTTTCTATAGCACATGTCATTCCAGTAATTGCTGTGCAGCCGTCTAAGGGTATCTAGACAGTGCTGCCTTTAGGCCTGAACAAGATGGCCCCCCGCTGGGCACCCCCCTCCAGGTATGTGAGCTTCCATGCCACACTCTGGGTACCTGGGACCCTGGGTCTAGAGTCAGCCTCCCACGTAGGGACCACACCACCAGGTCCACATCTGTGCGCCCAGAGCCCCTCGCCTTGTGGGACGGAGCTGGGGCCGGGAGAGAAGGAAGGCAGGGCTTTAGCTGCCCCGCACCCCACTGGGTCCCAGTGCACAACCCAAGGGCTCCAGGAATCCGAAACTCAAACCTGCCTCCCAGATGGAGGCACATCTGTCAGAGTGGAAGGGCAGGACACTCATCGTTCCTAGCCTAACTTTTAACTTCGCAGTGCTTAGCCATATGGTTCGCAGGCATCCGTTAGTGCTCTTGTCCGGGCCTCACACAATGTTACAACACGCCTGAATATAAGCACCAAAGGCGCTTCTGTCGCAGGTGGCTGCAGGTGCCTGCTTTTTCCCTTGAGTCTTCTCAACTGTTATTTCCACTCCCCTCTGTTTTTGCTTCTCTGCTCCTGATTTTTTGTTTGTTCTCCTTTGAGTTCATTTATTTGATTTAGATTCGTGTCTCCCAACATGCCACCACCCTCATTTTTTATTTTTGTTTATTTTTGTTTAATCCCCATCATTCCTTTAGGCTCCCACCTCCACCAGTGCCACTATTTCCTTAGCCAATCCCGAAGTCTCCATACTAAACTACCAATCTGCACTCTACCAGCCCTCAGCGGCATCCATGGCTGCAGTGGCCCAGCGGAGCATGCCCCTGCAGACGGGAACAGCGCAGATCTGTGCCCGGCCTGACCCCTTCCAGCAAGCTCTCATCGTGTGTCCGCCCAGCTTCCAAGGTAAGCATGAGCAGACACAGCCTCCCGCCTGCTGGACAACCCCTGAGGTGCTGGCACCCACAGTGTTCCCTCGTGGCTTCTTCCCTGGGGTACAGCCCTCTTCATTTCCATTGGTAAGAGCACTGGTGGGCATCACTGAACTTGAGGCCCCTATCCTACTGTGACCAGCCTAGAAACAATGGGAATTTGTTATTCCCACCACCTGCCCCTGATTTTGTCCCTGGCCAGCTGCCTACAAATAAGCACATTGTGTGTGTGTTACCATTGTTATGTTGATAGCAGCTCTGGGGGCCTCTCCCATGAATACCCTCTGTGTGGCTCAGCTACAGAAAATGCCAACCCCTGACAGCCCACCTGGTCCCAGTTCTCATGGAGAATGGAAATCTCTCTGAAAAGTCCTTCCCCGGCCACCCCCAAATGATTCTGTGGCCGTGCACCCCAACACACTCTTCTGAAAACGCGAAGAAGTTAGAGTTGACCGTGTACTTTGTCACAGTTTGCACAGAAAGCTCAAGAATTTGTTTTTGGAAACCCAGGGGGCAAGCGTGTGTAGTTGCCCAGTTTCCAAGTAAGTGCGATTCCTGACGGACTCGTGTTCTCTCCCCAACACCCCTGGCTTTGACGTACACGATATGTCCTCGTGTCAGAAGCAGTAGTTTACCTGTCATCATTTGTCAGCGTAACTGTTCCTCTTTTGGTTTTACAGACTCCTTAAATTGACCTTCTTGTCTCTGAACACATTCGAGGTTGTTTTTTGTGGGGAGTTTGTTTTTTGGTTTTTTCAAAATTTAAGTTAAAAACTAAAGGGGAGATTTCCACAGAATCAAGCACTACTGGTGGGGACTGGTGCGAAGTGGGGTCGAGAGCTGACACGGCTGGCTAGGAAGGACCCGTTCACCCAGCTGGTTCCGATCACTCAGCTAACTGCTCTCTTCTTTGCCCGTTTTCTGGAGCAGGATTGCAGGCCTCTCCCTCTAAGCATGCTGGCTATTCCGTGCGAATGGAAAATGCTGTTCCCATTGTCACCCAAGCCCCAGGAGCTCAGCCTCTTCAGATCCAACCAGGTCTGCTCGCCCAGGTAATTCTTTCATGATTATTCCTGGCGTTTCCATTATCCATGTCAGTGTTCGCAAAAGAGATGTCACTCCACTAATTCCCTCCCTGGCGGTCATTAGAATATCTCAGTCGTATTCTGGGTAAATCCCCAGGTGAGTTACCTTCCTAAGTGTCTGGCGTACAATTCCAGGAAGAAATTTAGACACAGGGAGAGTTTGGGAAATTATTACTATTATTATATCTTTCTAATGCAAATTAATATGGGAGACCTAAGTTTTCATCCTAACTCTAGTAATAACTTTCTGTGACCTAAGGCAAGTGAGTTAACATCTCTTTGCCTTGGTTCTCTTGTAAAATAGAAATTATTTTCTTAGAGCCAAAGAAAACTTGGAGATAATCCCCTTATTTTTTAGTTGAAAAGCCAGGATCACAGAAGCTGTGAGCTGGAACCTTCCTTATCTGTTCACATAGGTACTCTGATGATAGAATAATATCACAGAGGGGAAGGTGGCTGAAAATTTGTAAAATGCTGTGGAAATTTAAGGTAACACAGCGATGCGATGATAATAGTAATGACACTTGAACCTTAATAACAGATACATCATCATTATGCCAGGCACTTTAGAAATGATTATTGATTTAATCCCCAGAAACACACTAAGGTATTTGTCGCCTTTTGACAAATAGGGAAAATGAGGCACAATCACTGCTCGAAGTCATACAGCAATTAGGTGACAGAACCAGGACCCAAACCCAAGAAGTCTGACGTCAGCATCTGTATTTTAACCACCATGCTAAATGCTTCCATTTAATCATTTCTGTTGTTGGTGCCAAGGACCTAAATGTTGTTAGTTTAGAAGCACTTATATTTTTAAATAAGTTAGGTTCCCAAAAGCCTTTTTCAAAGTGTTCCCAAAGATACTTTATTTATGGTATCTTTTGTCTTGGCTTTCATATTAATGTAGTCCAATTACATAGGTCTGTTTTGGGCTTTCTGTTTTATTCCATTGGCCTCTCTAATATCCTATTGTCTTGACTATTATAACTTTAATATATGTCTTGGTATCTAGTAGGGAAAGCCCTTCTCCCATAACATTCTTCAAAATGTCCTTGTCTATTCTTGTCCCTTCACTTTTCCATGTGAATTTAAATATCTCTCTTACATAAGAATTTTAGTTAAAAAAAAAAATCTGGTTTGTAGTTATTGGACTTGCCTTAAATTTATATTTACTTTAGAACTACTGAGATCTTTATAATATTAACTCATTTCATCCCTCAACATGATATGACTATATATGTTACCTTTTATTCCTTTTATTAAAGTTTTCTTTTGTTGGAATAATTCTTAAATATTAACTATAATTTCTAATTATTTGTCTTTGTTTATAGTAATATACTACTGACTTTGGTCTATTGAGTTTGTTATTTAGCAATCCTTCTAAACTCTGTTTAGTTCTGATTGTTTCTGTGAATTCCCTTTGATTGTGGACTATGTTTTTATTTGCCAATAATGCAGTTTTCGTTTCTTCCTTCCTAATCCTTATACATTATTTATCGGTCTGATATCACTGCGCTGACAGCACCTCCAAAACAATGTTTAATAACAATGTTGATATTGGGCGTCCTTAACTTGTACCTAACTTTAAAGGAAATTCTTCTAGCTGCTTGGCTTGCCATTAGGCATTTTGTTTACTAGAAATATTGATAGAGACATTTTATCAAGTTTGCTAAATTTTTTGATGAATTAATACTAAATTGCATCAAATGTGCTTTCTGCATCTATTGAACTACTCATGTGTTTTTGTTCCTTAATCTGTTAATGTAGCAAGCTACTTAATAGATTTTGTCATCTTAAACTATCCTTGTGATTCTGAGATAAGCTTTATTTGATCATGTTGTGTTTGATATGTTTGCATGCTTTTCAATACCAGGTTGTTTGTAAATACTGTAGTTAGTATTTTTGCGTCTGTGTTCATAAGTGGTAAACAGCATATAATTTTTCTTTCTTATAGAATCCTTATCTGATTTGGGCACCAACATTATACCAGTCTCATAACATATATTGGATACTATCACCTCTTCTTCTGTTTTCTGGAACAGCTTGTTTAAGATTGTTAATATTAACCATTGTTTGTCTCTTTGTTCATACGTCCAAATGGACACTGCAAGTGACCACTAACACCAGCTTCCGGTGACACACACAGTTTTGTCTTGCTGCAAGTGTGTCAACAGAGAACCGTCTGTATTTAAAGCCTGCTTTCTCCTCCTACCTTTTGCACTGGTCCTCACAGCTTTCTTTTCTTTGCCCAGCTTAGTAGGAGGGAGTTCAGAAAAGGCCAAGGCAGAGCAAGAGAAAGAACTACAGCTTGCTCCAGGCCAAAGTAGTTTGTTCATACTTTATCTGAGTGACAGAAGCCCAGGCCAGGCTCCCAGCACTTCTCCTCTGTGCACCAAA
>NW_017731551.1:2294301-2297497 GCF_001890085.2 Hipposideros armiger | reverse complement strand
CTAAAGCTGTAACTGGGAAAGTGAACAAAAAAATGTATGTACAGGATTTTAATTGCTGCAGTGTTTGTAACAAGGAACTGCTGGGAGCAAGTTGAATGTTCATCAGTAGGAGATTTGTTAAATTGATATGTGCATAAAGTGGAACACCATGTAGCCATTAAGAAGCACATGGGAGACCAGTATGTCTCCACGTGCAATGATTTCTAAGATCTACTAAGTAAGAAACTTCCTAACCTATCCAGTATCATGTTGTGTCTTTTGTTTGTCGCTTGCTTTTTCTTTTTCTCTCTGCTTGTCACTTAATTCATGCCAATATGTTAGCCTATTATGATGGAGCTCTCTCCTGGAAATTTGTTTTGTTTTTTTTTTTAGTTGGGGAACAGTGTGTTTGTCCAGTCAAGTTGTTTTTCAATCTAGTTGTGGAGGGCGCAGCCCACTGGGCCATGTGGGAATCGAACCTGCAACCTTGGCGTTACAAGCACCATGCTCTAACCAACTGAGCCAATCGGCCGTCCACTGGCAGCTCACCTTCAAGTCAAGCCATTGTCTTCAATCTAGTTGTGGAGGGCGCAGCTCCCTGGCCGATGGGGGAATCGAACTGGCAGCCTTGCTTGGTGTTATGAGCCCGTGCTCTAACCACCTGAGCCAACCAGCCACCCCTCTCCTAGAAATTTTTAAATGGTTCCTTCAAAGGACAAATAAACTAACTTATAGAAACTAGTAATGGTAGCTATTTTCAAAAATAGCAATAACTAAACACTTAAACTGATGCCTTCATTTTTTCCTCTGGATAAGTTTCTAGCTTTCAGGCAGAAGCACTCCAAATACTATTATTTACTTTATATCTATCCCAAAAGTTAGCATTTGCATATAATCTTTTTGTCTAAATATGTAAACCTTTTCAAGTGTTTTATTAGTGAAAGTTTAGACATGGAGTCTTTTAAATCCATTGCTCCTCTTAGTTTGGTTTGCCCTTTCCTTCCCCACCTCCCAGCAGCGTCACGTGTCCCTCAGAGGGGAACAGTCTCTCTGGGGTACCCCAAGGATGTGTGCCTGGAAGGAGAAGGTATAATCACACCCTCTTATGTCAGTGACATGAAGTGACCTTTGGGATTGCCTTAACAGCGACATTGTTTTGATGCTGCCTAAAGCTGCTGTCACCTCTATCTTCCCAAGCCCCAAGCCCCAAGCATCTTGACACCATTAGAAATGGTGAAGGAGTAGGTAACAGTGGCGAGATGGGCAGTACAGTTCTTGACCGAGATGGTATTGAATTTCTCTCACTTTTCAAATGGCGGGATCCAAAACCCACTTTGACTAGCAGGGCTGAAACGGAGTCCCCCAAGATGTGGAGATGTATGTTTGCCAGATCCTTGTAGACGCCACCCTTCCGTGAAGATGTTCTTTACATTCTTGTAGCCAATCAGCGCATCACCTGACCCCATTAAATGGTTCCCTAAGGACAAACGCTTGACTTGAACTCTGAGCTGTCCAGAATACAACACTCAAACCTCCTTTGGTAATATTTTCAGCGGCTGGTCTTCCCATCCAGTCTCTCTTGCTTGGTGCCTGATAATTGTTAATGAGTAAGACTTCTTCATACCTCTTTGACGCAGTTACCACCAATGCCTGATCCTGAATAGGGCCATGAATTTTGTGGAGCATATCTAGAAAGCGCGGGAGTATACTGGCTGAGGGCATGGGCTCTGGAATTCCCATGTTCGGATGCCAAGCCCCACCACTTACTGGTTATATAACTTTGGGGGAGTTTTTTGTTTTTGTTTTTTAATTTAAATTCCATTCTTTTTCAAAATAATACATATACATAATCTTTAAAGTTAAATGCCACCACAAGCTTAAACAAAAATAGTAGTCTGCTGCTGTATCCCATCCCCAGTATCCACTCCCCGAAAATAATAATGTTTAACTGTTTTATTTAGCTCCATGTTTCTAAATAACATGCTTAAAACGCTTTTTACTGATCTTTCCATTTTAGGTACCGATTGACTTCCTACTGTGGAAGACAAAGACTGAGCTGTCTAACCCACCCCATGCCCGTAACACACGCGCATGCTCGTGTGCTCACTCTCTCCCTCTCTTTTTCACCCACTCGTCCCTCCTGTCATTCCTCCCATATCATTTTTGTTTTCAACCACTTTGCATTATTTACATAATTATTGTCATCAATGTTGTATAATATCATTCTCAGCTGAGCCTCATACTGGTTCTATTTCCTTTCCTGTACAACTTGTTTTTCCTGGAGTTATTGGATGTCTCGTTTTTTTCGTTGCATTAGTTTCCTCTGTATCAATTATTATGCAGCCCCAAGCCCTTCTAGAGCTACAAAAGGTCTGTGTGTTTGATGTGTTGATGTGTTTGAGCATATTAAGATGTTTGGGGCCTTGCTATTTTTTTCTCTTTTTGATCATGTTGTGTTTGATATCTTTATGAAGCTTTTAGAGGACTCTCTTTGTCCATGGTGGTCTGAAATATGACTTCATGCTTTCTAATGGGTCTTTTTTCACATATTGTCCTTCATACCCTATTTACCTTTTTAACCTGGAAATTTTTCTTTTATTTTTCCTTTGTTAATTTCTTCCCCTCAATTTTCTCTGTTTTTTTGTTTTTTGGGGTTTTTTTTGTGGAATTTTTATGAACTGGGTGTTGGTACTTCTGAATTGATACGATTTTCATTATCGTTTTCCTTCTTTTCTCACATATATTCTATCTGTGCACTGAGAGATTTTTCTCACTTTTTTTAACCCTTCAATGAAATTGTTAATTTCTGTTGTCATAGTTCTTATTTCCAAGAGTTCTTTCTTGTTCTCTGAATACAGATATGGATAGATATATGTTCCTATATATGCTCTTGTTTTATGGAGAGAGAGGGTTGTGGGGAGAGACTCTGTTACAGATTTTTGGAAATTTTCTTCTGCTTTCATTTCCTCTGAGTTTCTTTTTTTGTTTTAGTCTCTTTCATGTTAGAAGCTTCCTTTACTATCTGGTGAACCTTGGCTGTTCATTCGTATTTCAGACTAAAGCACTAAAAAACTAATTGGAAACATTAGGGATGAGGCGGCAGGACTATTGAATGTGGACTTCTCTATAGGTTGATAAGGAGCGAGCCCAGGATTTTCATTGGCAGGTCCCCTGATCTTCTAATGCGATATGTAATTTTTTTCTATTGAACTAGTCA
>NW_017731551.1:2292757-2293860 GCF_001890085.2 Hipposideros armiger | reverse complement strand
AAAAAAAAAAGATGAAGTCAGAAAATCCATTTATGGTCTTAGCTGTGCTTGGCACACAATATGCATCAAGAAATATTAGCTCTAATCTTATAAATTATAAAGTAGTAATAAATTATAAATTTTAGAAATGTCTGATGAAATGTCATCTCAAATGAGTCAAACATATCAATCAATATGAAAGAAGTAAAAAAAAAAAAGCCATTTACCCCATCTCTTTGAGGTAAAATGTTAATATCCACTATGGGGAGATAGGGGGAAATGATTCCCTTAGCTTAATATCAAAATTTATTATTTAAAAATGACATTAGTCAAAACGCATGCTTTTCTTCAGATCTGAAATGAGGTTCAGACAAAGTCAGTAGCAATCTTACTGCCAACAAACTTGTTATTCATTTAACATTTTGAGCTTATAACTGTTGTAATCAGTTAAATTATTGTTCTGCTTATTGTGTTTGAATTCAATAAACCTGAAATACAATTAACAATAATTAACTACCTTGGTAGAATTGCTCCTTTATCAACATTTATTAAGCACTTACTGTATAATCTGTGATCCCTGAGTTTTCTGCCTATATCAAAACAGATCAATGAGCAAACAGGTCCTATCAAAAAAATATATGAGAGCCTCATCTGTTTTATGAGATCAGTGTATCAGGTGAACTGTCCATTCAGATCTCAAATGTGATCATATCATTTTTACACCCATTGCTGTTTATTAACCCAAATTTGTAGTCCATTTCCAGAAGTGCTTGTTTGTACATATGAGCCAAAATACACATATTAGACACATGCACACTTTGTGAAGCACTACATTGTATAAATTGGCCAATGTTGGTCATGTCCGGCCTGATGGAAAGAGAGAGAGATAACCAAGATCCCAAATCTTTAAATTCTTGACCCGCCAAAGAGGATTTTCCCTTAGTGGTGTTTCTTTAAGTGTCCAACTTTGTACAATTGTGTTCAATCTGAATCATTTAATAACCAAAGACAAGCAGAATAATGATTTGAGGATATAGAGAGCTTAAAACACACCAACACACACACACACACACACACACACACACACACACACACACACACACACACACACACACACACACACA
>NW_017731551.1:2261278-2292632 GCF_001890085.2 Hipposideros armiger | reverse complement strand
TTTAGATTTCTTAGAAAAATCTTAATACTTAAGAATAATCAAGCTGTGGCTTTCTAGCTTTCAATTTTGCTTTGAGAGATCAAGGTAATTCTCAGTTAAGCTTAAGGACCTCGCTAAGAATTCTCCTTCACATGTGCTTGCTCTCAGATGCAGGCAAGTACCACATAATTTGGTGATGTCAGAATTGTGTTAATGAATCCCTTCCATGCAACTCGTTGCCCATGTACGTATTGTCTTCTGTGTAGTTCATATATGTTCATTATATCTCCCCTTAACTTAGTTTTTGAGGCCAAAAGCCAGGTCTTTCACACCCATCACAGAGTTGAGCACAGAATAAGTGCTCGCCTCATGCAAACTGATCATGTGATCAACAAACATGATGATTGCAGACGTCCTGTGTTCTACAGCAGGCCTGGCCAAGTGGGACCCAGCAGATCCTGCTTCCCCCGGCGTGGCAGCAGCTGACTGGAGTGGCCACCCACACGTCAGTGCAGCATGCAGCTGTGATTCCTGAGACCATGGCGGGCACCCAGCAACTGGCCGACTGGAGGTAAGCAGGAGAAGAGGCGTGTCTAGGGTGGGAGGCATGTCCACCGCTGACCTACAGAACTGCCAGACTGGCCTGTACCCCAATTCCCCGATTTGTAGAAAGCTTTTTAAATTAAAAACAGTGTTATGTGGACTAAGACTACAGTGTAAGGAGAGGTAATTTTTAAATAAATGTACCAGAAAACAAGAAAATCAGCTCCATTAACTTTATGGTCAGTTGTCACTTTCAACCCAAAATTCAGTTGCATCATTTAATCACCACTGTCATTCACTGAACTTGGCTCCAGATGATTTTTTATTATTTATCAGAATTAAATTCCACTCCCCAAAAACAAAGATTTGTCACCAGTGAAAAAATGCAAAAAAGAGTCCCCGAAGCTCCTCAGAAATCCTAGAAAGTGTTCTCAAGGTGTTTTGAGACGCGGGCACGCTGGAGGCTTCTCAGCTCTCCCAGGGAAAGGCGTGACAGATGGGGTTTGTTTCGAATGGCAAGCTCTGATTGGTTTGCTGACTGGGCTCTTCAGTTAATAGTCATATCCTATAGACTGAAGGCCACTTTCCGCAGACCCCAGCGGCATCCAGCTGACAGCCACCAGCACATCATACCCCCTGCGTCTGTTTCCAGAACTCACCCATCCCGCTCGCTGACTTCCTTGCCCACACATTGCTCGCTTGTTTCTATAGCCAATTCCACTTTGCCATGTACCTCCATCCACCCCATCCCAGCACCACCATAATGCCCGTCTTCACCAGCGCAGAACCAAATGGCAACCCCCCAAGTTGCCCCCAGCTTCCCTCTCCTCATGAGAGACAGTTTGGGCTCTCATTCAGCCCAAACATCAAGGTAGGTCATACCTCTCACCCTCCGACAGGCTCTGTAACGACTATGGGGCCTCCCCCGCAGTTCCTTTTCTGACCTAAAAAACTTATGAATGAAGCGCTCTCAGTGAAACGTAGAGGGGTAGAGCTCTAAGCCCCCAGCCAGGCCTCAGCTGCAGCTTCCTCCATTCCTCTGTTTAATTTTCTGACTAGTAAAAAGAATATATAGGCTCTTTCCCACAGCCCCACTCTCTTTCTTTTTGTCCTATTCATCCTGTTCCCCAAGTTGCAAAGATAAATTGTATAATATATTTTAAATTCAAAGAAATTCTCCTATAGCTTTTTTAAATGTATAAAGTGGGCTTTTATGGGCACGTCTTTGAATGAATCACCATTTTTAAAATTTCAGTGGGAAAACAAGCCTTTGAATTCTATACAACCCAGATCATAAGAACTTTTGAAACATAACCCAGCTTCAGGATAACGGCTGCCAGTATTTCTATCAACATGTCTGACTGTTATTAGTTTTAATTTAATGACAAACTCTATACTATCATGTCTAGTCAACCGTCAGTTCTAATTGTTCATTCAGTAAGCATGTAATTAATTGATCAGCTGCTACATGACTGAGCATCGTGCTAGCCACTGAGAGAATTCAAAAGCATGTTAACACTTCCTGGGCCGCCCGAGTGGCTCAGTTGGTTAAGAGCTCGCTCAAGAGTGCGAGTTCTGAGCAACAGGGTCACAGGTTTGATTCCCAGCCCGAGCTGAGCTGCCGCTGAGCTGCCAACAGGTGGCAGGATGGCTCAGCTAAAAAGAAAAAAGAATATTAACACTTCCTAACACCAAAAACATATGGCTCCCAGTCTTCAAAGTTGTTTTTTTTTTTTCACATAAACTACGATTTCCTCATTTATAAAATGGTATCACCAAGATAGCCTGCCTACCTCACAGAGTGGGATGAAGGCACTTTGTAAATTCTATAATAAAATACACAGCACAATCCCCTGTTCAGGGACTTTAAAAACTGGAAGGAATATTTATCTGCTCTTCCCAGAACTTAAGCTAAGCCTGCGTGCTTGGCGTTCTCCCCACTTGAAATGTCCTCTGCCTCGCCCCTCAACAAACTGTGTTCCTGCCACTCCTGCAGAACAGCACAGACTTCTCTGTACCTGGGGAACTTTCCCTATGAGCTCACCTGACTAGGCTCATCTCTTCAACAACCCCACAGGCCATTGAGATCATTACCTTTTGAGTGTAATTTGGCTTTTAACTGGAGTGGTGGATACCTTTATCTTAAAAAAAAAAAAGCCCTGTGTTTATAAAACCACTAGAGATCTTTTTTTTCCCTCTTCCCTTTCAGGAACACACATGCTCACGGCAGCCATTACAATCCTATCATGCAGCAGCCTGCGCTGTTGACTGGTCATGTGACCCTTCCGGCAGCCCAGCCTTTAAACGTGGGCGTGGCCCACGTGATGCGGCAGCAGCCAACCAGCACCACCTCCTCCCGGAAGAGTAAGCAGCACCAGTCCTCTGCAAGGTAGGTGGTGAGAGAAACCTGTGTGTGAGAAACCTCAGGAGATCCAAAGTGAAAGAAATCTTGCAGTGTTAGGGAGTGCCAGCACGTGCTCTGAGTCCCTGGTGTGGGACAGGGAATGGCCGCTGAATGCTCTATGGATAGCTCCAGGGTTTGAAAGAGGCAGTCATCCTCAGGTCTGTGCAGGTAGTGCACCTGCCTCTTGCCTCACCCCCACCCGGCCTTATCAGCTCTCTAAGGATGGGGACCTGGAATCACAGTGTTCAGTGCCAGGTTTTGGAGCGAGTTTGTCCCCTGCCACTTCTCTGGAAGACACTCAGACTCACCTGTGAAGTGGCACTTTGGAAACCATAATATCTTTTCTTTACAAATAGTAGCCGTGTGCTTTTTTTGAAATCTAAGGTCAGAAATGTAAATCATGTCGCTGCTTACTTAAATATAAGCAATAACCTTTGTTAATCCTGTTTCAAGATCAGTATAATCCTGTTTCACGATCAATATAATTCTAGTGAAAGTGATGTATTTGCCTGTTTTTAAGACCAGCAGAACAATAATCTTGCCATTCCCTTTTAATCCAGTCCTATCTCAGTGAACTCGTAAAAATCAAAATCACACAAGGCCACGTGCTGTGTGATTCCATATATGTGGCATTTGGGAAAAGGCAAAACTATGGAGACAGACACCAGCTCAGGAGTTGCCAGGGACTTGGGTAGGAAAGGAGGGAGTTGCCAGGGAAGGAGCATTAGGGAACTTTCCAGGGGGATGAAAACGCTCAGTGTCCGGATTGTGCTGAGGATTACATGACCATACATTTGTCAAAACTTATCAAACACTTCAAAAGGATGACTTCCTGTACCACAATAAGCCTGAATTTAAAAAGAAAAAAAATAGAGATTTCCAAACCAAAAAAAAAAAAAAATCAAGGTCAACACTGTGCAGTGAAAGAATAACCCTATGTTTCTCTCCAGTGGCACTGAGGTGGAGGAACCCAGTTACTTATTTGGAATAGATTAAGTAAGAAAAGTCCAGTATAGGGGCTGGCCGAGTGGCGCGCTGGCTAAGAGCTGGCTTGGGAGCGCGAGCTCTGAGCAGCAGGGCCCTGGTTCGGATCCTACATGGGCCAGTGACGCTGCACCCTCTACAGCTAAGATGGTGAACAACAGCTCTACCTGGAGCTGTGCTGCCGTGAGTCACTGGCGGCGGCGTAGGCTGCAGTGGGGCTGCAGTGGGCTGCCTTGAGCTACCATGAGTGGCCGGCAGCCTGTGTGAGCGGTGGGCAGCTGGCGTGAGCTGCCGTGAGTTGCTGTGAGCGGCCAACCAATGGCCGCAACCGATTGCCTCATCCAGGAAAAGCACAATGATCACAATACCAACATGAGCCAGTGAAGAGACGTCCTCCACAGCTAGACTGAAGAACAGAAGGACAGCAACTTGTCTCTTCTCCTTCCCCGATTCCCCAGCGCTGTTCCCCTTCGCCAATTCCCCAATAAAATCTTTTCAAAGAAAAGGAAAAGAAAAATCCAGTATATAAAGTACCTAGCAAAGTTGGGTTTTCTACTTCCTCATATAGCCATGCACCAGAAATGAAGCCTGCCTTTTGTCATTCTCATTCAGAAATTAATACAAGAGCTGACTCCCTCAAGCTATCATCCTTCAAGAGTCCTTATTTGGGTGTTGCTGACAACTCAGGGAAATTCATCTTAGATCAGTGGCAAGCCTGCAAAATGCTTTTAATTGGCAGCCCTGTGACAACACACCCATGTCATTATTAGATTGGCCACCATCTCAATCCTCCTGTTCTGTCATGTCTAGCGAGGGAGTCCAGTACACAGAACACTGGTCTGACCCAGGGCTGATGTTAGCATCCTCATCGGTCACCTTGGCCAGCTAGGGGCAGTAAGAACCCTTCGCCTCCCAGATTGTTAACAAGTCCCTCCTGTTGCCTGCTCACCATACAGCTTTTCGAGGCTCATTGCCAGTGCATTTCAAGATCAATATGATTCTAGCGAAAGTGATGTATTTGCCTATTTTTAAGACCAGTGCCTTAGACAAATGGCCTGAGAAACCAAAATGTTCTCCCTTGGTCGGTGGTGCAGCCAAGCGTACTTTCCTTTAATAATGCCAGTGGAGATATTTTAACAGCTGGCGTGGTAAAAACATAATCTCAAAATTATAACATATTAGCAATAACAAATATATAGGTTTATGGTAAATAATGGTACAATTTTATCAGTAAAACTTATTATTACCAGCCCCCCAAGAGGAACAAGTAACATATCTGATACCAACCAAATAGAAAATTAAATAAATCCACCTTTATGGAATTACTTTCATCTTACTGCCATCCCCTTAGCTAGCAGGTGGAAGCATCTCTAAGGACATATCAGGTTGGCTATGGTCTCACTGTATAGATATGAGCCAGTTAGCAAGGGTTGATGGGAAGGGGCAAAGATGAGGTGTTTTTCCCTTAAAGTTACTGGAAACTACATTGACTAATTTGACAAGGAATCTTGAGATGATCCAAGTCAAGATTAAAGGGCCCCTATTAAGCACACCTTTTCCTCGTGCACTTTTCCCAATTTTTTATTACAACTGAAACAGACTTGTAAGTTTCCTGTGAGGCTCAGGTGTCAAAATCCAGGGGAAAATTTTGTTTTTAATTATACACACACAGATACTTTCATGGTCGTGTCCCTTTCCCAGAGGAGAAAGGAGGGAAAGCTAAACATTCACCAACATTCGATCTTTCAGACCTAGAAACTCTTAAGAAATGAGAGCTTTAGTTTATTAAATGGGAAACCAGCCATTAGCAAGGGAATGAAAGCTTTATGTGGTAAATAACGATTTCTTCCACCCCTTTCCCAAATAAGACCTCAGGACGTTTGGGAGGATGACCAGGTGGAGCTCAGGAAATCAGGCCTTGACCCTGAAGACGAGGCTGCATTGGAGCAGACACACTTAAATCCTAGGCATTAACATCTACCCCCACAAGACTAGCCCCATTTGGGGCGCAACCCCTCCCCTTCTTAGAGCCCTGACTGTTCCCTTTGTCCTGCTGGTGCTGGCACATGGCGCCACACCAGAGCCCTGAGAAAGCCAGGCTGCTGTCCCGTCTGTGTAGCAACTATCTAAAAGAAAGCCCTGTAGAGGTGCCCACTTACGCAGTTACAGGTGACGTCTGAGTGCTCTGACCCTCAAGCTGGGCTTTCTAGACAGTTGGGCTCCTTAGAAGGCGCTGCTGGACTGACCTTCCTCTGTGAGCCTGTGTGACTTTGTTGTTTCAGAAACGTCTCCACCTGTGAGGTGTCCTCCTCTCAGGCCATCAGCTCCCCTCAGCGGTCCAAGCGTGTGAAGGAGAACACACCGCCCCGCTGCGCCCTGGTGCACAGCAGCCCAGCCTGCAGCTCCTCTGTCACGTGCGGCTGGGGCGACGGGGCCTCCAGCACCACCAGAGAGCGGCAGCGGCAGACGATTGTCATCCCCGACACCCCCAGCCCCACGGTCAGCGTCATCACCATCAGCAGCGACACAGATGAGGAGGAGGAACAGAAGCACGCCCCCACCAGGTGAGACCTTGCCAAGTTCAGACTTCCAGAAAGGACCAGGACAGGTGTGCTGTGTGTGTGGCAGGCTCACACAGAGAGACAGTTATCTGTGGATCCGGGCCACATTCTAGCATCACTCTCTCCTTGTCCCTAAATTGTGGTTTTGCCACAGCCTGGAGTCCTAAAGTGATTTCAAGGGAATGTCAGACAGATTTTCCATAATTGTTCAAAGCCAAAATCATTTTGAATCACTTTGGTCTTAAAAAATAGTTATAGGCTCTGTACATTTGGGGCATTTGAGTCCATAAAAACACCACGCCAGTGTATTTCAACCCACGTAAGCTTAAAAAGTTCTGCCTCAGGCGATTGAATTTATTCCCAGTTGGTCAGAATATTTCTCTAATATCGCTTTGGCTCTCTCAGAATTCAAAATAATTGTCCAATTAATCAGAAATTTCCCTGTGTCTGATTAACCCAATCTTTCAAACTGCCAGTTGGCTCTTCACCCAGAGAGCATTACTGTTTATTCCAAAGTAGTAAGAACTCATTTTATTCTCTGTGTGCTTCCCGAGAAGAGGGAAGAAATATTTATTATATTTGCGAGACTATTATCCCTGGTGCCAGAGCCGCTTCCGATGTTTTCCAGCCAGACTTGAGCAGAGTATGGTTTGTGCTTGGGCTGCCTGGCGAGCCCCTGGAATTGGCCCCTCCAGAACAGTCAGTCCCCTGGCCTTCTGCACCCCTAGAGGCCTCAGGACCCCAATCTGCTGGCTCCTCACATTGGGACCAAGGACCAGGAAAGGGAGGCCCAGTCTAGTGCTGCCAGTCAGCACATACCCCAGGACTGGACGCAAAGCTTAACATTTGCAATTAGGCCTGAATTATTCATTGCTGATTGGATACAATGTCACCAAGTAGTCATCGGAAATCCTTGTGATTAGATAATAAATTCCCACACTTGAAATCACTACAAAATATACAGATAGAGTGATTAAAACATTCTTGCTCTGGCTGCTCCTACATGGGCACCCCTCTGCCCATCTTTACAATGAACTCATGTTTTGTTGTGTGTTTTCGTGGTAGGGCTAGTATATGTCTCACGGGGGCGTCCTCTAGCCCTGTTTAATGGCTCGGCCTGACCTTCAGTGTGTCTCAGAGATGAATATAATTGGTCCTAGCAATGCCCCAGGGGCCAGAGGGGCCACAGGGTCAGGGAGACCAGGCGTAGCGCTTCACTCCCCACTACCTACTCCAGGACTGACCTCAGCTTCCTTTTTAGTAACAGCCCTAAGTGGAGCCAGTGTTCTATCCTCCCCAGTGCTCGCGCTCCCCAGCCCTGGGCCGGCCCCCAGCTTGGAGCAGCCCAGTTTGTAGCACTGGGCATCAGGTGGGCCCAACAGCCTCACGCAGCCCTTTTTCCACAACTGGGAAAAAAGCAGAAGCAATTTAAAAATACGACAGTTGACTCGGTTGGAATATCATTTTTGAAGTAGGAGATTTGAATTGACACAGGCTCTCCACATGTGTGCTGGGGAGAGAACTGAATAGCATGTCTGAGGAAAAAGAGGACGAAGGCACCGTCTCTCCAGTCAGAGCTGCCAGGGCTGAGAGCGCTGAGCACCGCCACAGCACAGCCTGCTCCCGCAGCAGCCCCCACGGGCCCGGGAAGAGACAGCACTGAAGTGCTGGACCGCGTGTGGGGACCGCGGTGTAAATGACTCGAGACCTAGGGGAGAGCAGGGACGGCGCTGAGGGGCAGGTACACAAGTGTGAGGAGCGGCCACCAGCAGTGACAATAGGCCACCGAGTCCCAGAGCTTCATAAAATGAAAAATGCAGGGGACTGCCCAGGATAATGAAGTGTACCGGAGACGGAACACCAAATCCCAGGAGCTGCAGACAGAGACCAGAGGGCCATTGAGAAGGGTGTCAGCTGTCCCCAGCTGTGACAGGAGGCTCACAGAATGAGATGGCAGTGTTTTCTGGAAAGATCAAGTGACTATTGCCTTTAAAAAGTGTTACAGGACCCGAGAAGACAGGAAAGTGTATTTGAGTCTGAGCAAGATAAAACAGAAGCCAGTAGCTGTTTTATTTATAGTGAAATGACTGTGTGTAATGTGATCCCATAATTGTGGCTACCATTTGGAATAAGAGAAAAATGAGGGGAATATGATTATTCATCCTTGGAAATCAGAGTTATCATAAAACCTAACACAGTACATATTTAGTGGCCCCACCAGTGTAGGATATTATGCTAGGAACTGCAGGTGTTATATTAATAACGTGGACAGTCTCTGTCCTCAGGAGGATCGCAAGGTAATAAGCAAGATGAGACACATGCAAATCATTATAACACAAAACAACATCGGTCCCATAAAAACTAGCCGAGGACTACGGGGGTGCAAAGGGAAAACAGCTTGAGGAAATAGCAGGGGTGGGGGACTTTTTAAGGCCTCTTTGGGTCTGGGCAGGGGTGGACAAACAGTAGAGGAAGTGAGATTGCAAGTTCCAGTGAGATGAGGTTGTGGGGCAGAGGCTTAGAGGTGGGATGGGGACAAGAGCATGTGGGGCGGCTGATCGAAGAGAAAACTGGAGGCAAGGAAGAAAGGGATCTCAGAACGTAAAGGGGGCTTTGAGGGTCCCCCCTTGGACTGGGTGGTCAGCTTCGTCAGAAGTACTGAGGCGCTCATGTACCCCCAGATGCAGCCCACTGGGGGGCCTCTTGGCTACTCTCTCGGTTATAAGCTTCTGTAGCCCATCAGTGTCACTGTGAACAGTGGAGGCTTCCCTCCTTGCCTCTGGTCACTCTTGTCCCCAAACCTGACTTCTGTGCCCTGAGCATCTAGATTCCGATCTGCTGAGTTCCTGGCCTCATGGTCCGTTGGCTACTCACCCAAGTCGAACATCTTTTATTTCCGGGGCGAGCCCCATAACTGCCTGAAATGCTGATTACTCCCCTGTGGGTCTCAGCCTCCACACCGGCTTGAGAATCGGGGGGGGCAGGCTCTGGGCAATTCAATCGCAAGAGAGCTAATAATTTTAAATTGGGCTAAGGACTTGAACAGACAGTTCTCAAAAGAAGCTATAAGTGGGCAACAGCTAGGTGAAAAAACGTTCAACGTCACTAATGATCGGTGAAATGCAAACCAAAACCTCACACCTGTCAGGATGGCTTTTACCAAAAAAATAAAGGAAAACAAGCGTTGACCAGGATGTGGGGAAATTGGAACCCTTGCACAGTGTTGATGGGAGTGTAAATTGGTGCAGCCGCTGTGGAAAACAAAAAAGTTTAAAATAGAACTACCATATGATCCAGCAGTCCTACTTCTGGGTATTTAGCCAAAAGATTGAAATTAGGGCCTTAAAGAGATATCTGTATACCCATGTTCACTGCAGCACTGTGCGCAGTAGTAGCCAAGATGTGGAAACAACCTAAGTGTCCATCAGATGAATGGACAGGTAATGGATAAAGGAAATGCGGCACGTATATACAATGGACTACTTACCATTCAGCCTTAAAAAGAAGGAAATTGTGCAATATGCAAAAAACCTTATAGGAGGTATCTAAAATAGTCAAATTCAGAGAATCTAGGAGTGGAAACTCAGCGGCCAGGGGCTGTGGGCAGGTGAAATGAGGAGTCGCTCATCAATGAGCATAAATGTCAGTGAAGCAAGGTGAATAATTCTAGAGATCTGCAATACAACTTTGTACCTGTAGGCAACGGTACCAGATTGTACACTTAAATTTTTAGGAGGGTAGATCTTATCACAATAAAATAAAATTTTAAAAAATAGGTAAAGTTAAGATTATGCTTAGTCACACACGCAAAAAAATGCTATCTCTTAGTTCAAACCTGACTCTGCCCCTATGTGACCTTGAGCGAGCAAGTCACCCAAGCCCTCCATACCTGGAGTTTGTTCTTAAAACGAGAGTTGTAATAGTCTCTCCTGCATAGTCCTGCTGTGAGGATTAGAGGAGATAACACGTATAAAGCACTTCAAACAGTGGTTGTACATCCGGTAAATGTTACCGAGATTTAGTAATCAGTGTCATAATAATAGAAGAATAGCATTTTTCACATATAGCACTGACTATGGAATCAGAGGAGTGAAGTAAGTCATGGAAAGTTTATTGGTGCAGATGAGTTTTGACCCTGGTCTTGAAGAATGGAATTGACCGAGACTGGCAAATAGAAATCAGAAACGCATTCCAGATAGGGCCCCGCAGGGGAGGCGTCACAGGTTTGTACGATCCTGTGGCCGTGTTTTCTCCACTGGGGCTGATTTCTTTACTTCTTCATGCCTTCTTTCTTTTCACCGTTTTAAAATGATGAACATCATCTATTGCCATGACAACGCAATGCAGTCGTGAACTCGGTCGGCTTTGTTCTTCATTCAGAAGTGAGTTCCATCGAGGCCATTGAAGCAAATATTCCTCATTCTACTCCTGTCACGCTCTCACTTCCATTAACCAATTCATAATGGGATTGATAAGCGATCAATAATAATTAGACACCATAGTGGAATGAATCCCAGTCAAATCGATACATTTGAGCCTAAAGAATCCATAGTAATAACGTCAAATGTGTGCTCGTTTTTCAAGTGACTCACTTAGCGGTTTTCCATTTGTTCTCTAACCTGCATAGTATATTCAGATAGAGCACAGAAATTTCTAACAACAGAAGAGATTAAACACAGAGTTGTCAAGTTAATTCACCTTTTCCAAACCTATCACGTGTAGATCCAAAAAGGGAGGTAAATCAGCGTTGAACTGTGTGGTACCTTTTTGCTCGTTAGACGTAGGGATGTCCCAGCTCCAGTGAAAGGGAGGGGACCCATGAAGAGTGGGCCCCACTACCTGTTAGGTTTCCACCAGGAGGTGGCCCTGAAGTCTTAAGAGTTCATCTGGACCAAGCTTTCAGCTGTTACAAGACTTTTGCCAGAAAGCCATCTTTCGGTGACAGTAAGCTCACTGGTTCATGAAGTGGCCCTTTGTATGGTCAGATATTCCAGTTGTCAGAAAATTCTTACATTGATCTGAAGCTTCTCCATAGTTTCCAAATTTGAGTGAAGAATTCAAAATATGTCCAATTTGAATTTTATGACAGCATGGCCAAAATTAATGTTGTACGTGTGTGTGGTTTTAATTTACTCATTTTCCAAACTACTCAGAACCTAAGGAAGATATGGTCAGCGGGAATTGGCCGCGTCTGGGTCTACATAGGGAATTTAAGTGTCTTTAATAATAAATCTTTAAGGGACCCTCGCAACGGATCCTTTAATGCCATTCTCCCTAATGGATTTTATGGCAGCTGGGAGCGGGAGGTATGTTTAGGGTCACACCAGTAAAGGGACAGCAGAGCCAGGACTAGAACCCCAGCTCCCAGGGCACACCTGTGAGCCAGCCTCTGTTCTGCATGTGGGGTCCACTCCCTGTCCCCCCCAAGGCCAAACACCTGCAACAGAACGCGCCTACATTTTGTGAGATGGCAAGACGAGCCACTGTGTGTTTGTGTCAGTCACCCAGAACTGGCGGTGACCGAAGCTGAGCGTGAGGAGCAGGGCAGCGCCGTCTCCTGGCATCCCCTCGGGAGCTGGGGTCTGTATGGTCATGCCTCCCAGGCCTCTTCCCCTGGTCCTGGGACCACTTCGTATCTTGCGGGAAGAGGAGAGGCAGGGTTCCCTTTAATAGCATCTTGCTACGCAGCAGACCAGGCACAGACGGCAGTTTCCCTTTGCCCAGCCCCACCCACCACAGGACCCGGCTGCAGGTCTCACTTACCTTGGTCTTTCTGAGGCAGGTCTCCTTCCCCCCAGGGCTCCCCGCTAACTACACAGCTTCCCACAATGCCTTGCTGCTGTTGGATTCCTTCTCCCAGCCGTAAAGCCTCAGGGATCTTTTCCTGATGCCCCACTTTCTAATTCTTGTGCCAAATCTCGTGTGCCCCACACCTCCACCTCCACCTCCCCACCCCACACCCACCCCTGCTAGTCCCATTTGCTTTTTTGTTTCTGAATAAGCATATGGACTTTTTAAAAATTGAGATATAATTCAAATGCCAAACAATTCACTCATGTGTATTACATTAATTTTCTACATTGTGGTAAAATATATATAATACAAACTTTGCCATTTAACTATTTTTAAGTGTACAGTTCATTGATAGTAATACATTCACAAATGTGTACCACCATCACCACTACCCATTTCCAGAACTTTTCCGTCACCCCAAGCAAACTCTGTACCCATTAAGCAGTAACTCCCTGTATCTCCCTCCTCCACCCCTGGTCACCTCTGACCTACTTACTGTCTCTATGAATTTCCTTATTCTGGGTACCTCATGTCAGTGGAATCATACAACATCTGCCCTTTTGTGTCTGGTTTATTTCACTGAGCATACATTTCCAGGGTTCATCCATAGTGCAGCATGCGAGTATAGCAGTACTTCATTCACTTTTATGGCTGAATAATACTCCACTGTGTCGATACACCACAATTTGTTTATCCATTCATCCATTGATGGACACTTGGATTCTTTCCACCTTTTGGCTCTTGGGAATAATGCTACTGTGAACACTGGCGTACAAGCATCTGTTTGAGTCCCTGCCTTCAATTCCTTTGAAAAGTGTACACCCAGGAGTGGAATTGCTGGGTCATCTGGAAACGCTCAGTTTAGCTTTCTGAGGAACAAGCATATGAATGTTTTGCATTCATAACTGTTATAAGTGGGAAGCATAGGTCTTTAGTAATTAAAATTTGTCTACTTTATCAAAGTTAATGGGAAGAGATCTAAATATATGCTCACTCCTCACCTTTTGCGTTCTTAGCAATTATCATCTATTCAAATCATTTGACAGTTCATCATGGAAGGCTTTGTGACATCCGTTATTCTCTTTAACTGATTATTTTAAAGCTTTTACTGTTTAACTTGTCATGTTTTTATACAGTCCCCCACTGAGATTTTCATCTCCTCCCGAGCAGAGCAGAGACATGGATTGTATGTCTTTGTACAGGAATTCCCTGGAGCACCTAGCGTAGACCTCCAAGATATCTAACTGATGGGTTTTAATTTCTCTCATATCCATCTTCTGGTTTATTCATAGAGCAAGTCCGTGCCTTGATGTAATTTACTTTGCCTAGATATGTTTTTTGCAAACCTGTTTTCACATGTTAAATAAGGTAAAATACAAATAATAATAGCTGACTTTTATAGACTACTTACTATGGGTCGTACACTATTCAAAGTACTCTTCACGTATTTTCTAACTTCATTCTCAAAGCAAGCCTATGCTATAGCTGCTATTAGGATCCACGTTTTACTGATGGGGAGACTGAGTCACTCGGGTTGAATAGCTTTCCAAGGCCACACCACCAGCAAATGCTGATAATGGACATCTGGCTGCAGGGCCTGTGTTGTTACCCAGAGCCACAGTTAGAAGGGACCTTTCTCCCCTGAGCCAGGGAGACAGAATGTGCAGCCTAGGGGAATTGTGCAGCCCGATGCCGGTGGTGTCAGCAGCAGGGGCCAGACCTGTAGCCTCGCCGCCCAGCCCCGCCAGCGCTTTGTCGAGTAGCAGCCCTGCTCTCCTTCCGCTCACCTTTTCTGCCTGGCTGCCTGGGCTCCTGAAATTGCCCACTTCTCTGCTGCCCTTGGGAGGCAGAGCTCGACCTTGGAGACAATCTGGCCTGTGACTGGCCGGGTGACCTTGGCCAAGACACCTCGGGGATTATTATGTCCCCATTAGGCCTCTATAAATACCAGCTCCTTCTCTTAGCAAATTAGTTGGAAACTGACCATCTTACTTAGGCAATCAATATTTCTTAAAAATAGATGATCAATATACAAAAATAGATGAAAATCCGTTTTTGAAACCTTCACAATCAGTAACGAATTTCATATCCATCATCCCACCCGCCTCTCACCGAGCTTGGAGGCAGACAGAAAGGGTTCTCAAAGTAACCACACAAACATAAATACCTCAGGGAAAAAATTTCCTGTGGCCAAGAGCCATCCAAAGCTGGTTCCTCCCTGTCGGCATATAAAGTTTCAGAAACAGGGTGAAGGCCAGGGTCCAGGGCAGCCCTCGCACAGGCATCCTCCCGTCGGAGACCCTCTGACCTCACCCAGACGCAGTGTGGGCTCCTCCCTGATCCGAGGGCCGAGCCTCCCCTCAGAAGGGGACTCTCAGAGGTCCTGGGTGGCCTGTGCCACAAAATCACCCCACACAACACCCTCACAGCAAAGAGGTGGCGAGGGTGTCGAGTTCAGCTCCAATTTCTCTCTCAGCGTGTCTGAGCTGCACTGTGGGAATCCGCCTTCTCAGAACCTCACTCCCGTCCCCATCGCTGCATTCTGCTTCCTCTTGGACGTTCCATTCCCTCCTGCCTAAGCTTCCCCAGGGTCTCCCAGGCCCCAGGCCTAAGCTTATGCGGCTCCCTTCCCAGAGGTGTGTTCTCCCAAACCGGGAACCCAGGTGGCCTGGGTCTTGCTGGGCTCTCTGTTGGCTCAGATGTCCCCTTCGGGTGGCTCAGGGCATTGCCACCCTACTCTGGACCACAGGTGCTTGCCCTGCAGTTCTGAGCCCTGCTGCCAGGGGACAGGCCAGGCCCACCCAGAAACATCTCACTCTCTGGTTTCTAGAAGCGCCCATGGGCCCAGCTCCAGCCCTTTCTCCTGTCTTCATATGTCCCCCTTTACCAGTTAGACAGGTGACGCGTGTGCCCATTAGGGTAATGGGACGAGGGCAGAGACACTCCTGCCCCCTCTCTCACCCCGCTGCCCTGCCCTGCCCAGACGACTGAAGCGGCTTTTCACACAGCCAGCCCTGAACTCCTGCCTTGGGGTCTCGCTTCTCACAGTTGCGTTTTCTCCCTGTCCATTGTCAGCACTGTCTCCAAGCAGAGGAAAAACGTCATCAGCTGTGTCACAGTCCACGACTCTCCGTACTCTGACTCCTCCAGCAACACCAGCCCCTACGCCGTGCAGCACCGCGCCAGTCACACCACCACCTTTGACACCAAGGGGGGCCTGGAGAATCACTGCACTGGGAACCCCCGAACCATCATCGTGCCACCCCTGAAAACCCAGGCCAGCGAAGTGCTGGTGGAATGTGACAGCCTGGTGCCAGGTAATTCGGGGCCTGCGCAGGCCAGGAACGTCTCTGGAGACAGGCTTTCTTGCTTTCTGCTGTTAGCGGTTATGTTATGTGAGAGCGAAGCACCAGGTTATTGCAGATCCTTACCAAGGATCCTGTTCAAGCAGCCAAGATAGGATTCTGCTTAGCAGCACATCGTGTGAGCAGCGTCTTCATGTTTTAATTCTATAATTAATACCTCACCACCTTTACCGTGGTGCTCCCTCTGACCTGGCTGACAATATAAAATACAAACCACCTAGGCCCTTATCCACTGATCTGGAAAGACACCTGGTGGGGAGTTCCTGGCCGACTTCTGGCATCACTCCTTCCAAGAGGCCCTGGTGGGAGGTGGGGGCAGGGGTGCTGCCTGTGTGGGAAGAACCTTCTCCATGTCTCCGTCAGTGACTGCGAAGCAAGCTCTTCTCGCATCTCCTTAGAAGTCACTGTTGGGAGGACAGGTCATGGCAAGCGTGTTTCTTCCTCACACGTTGCTTGATTAGAAGGACTCCTTCCATCCTGTGAAGGCTGGTCCTGAAAACTGGGCCCTAGTAGAAAGGCTGAGAACTTAACCTTCCAGATACACTTATCGCCTCACCCTAGATTTAGCAGCATCTATTCAATGCCTCCCTTGTTCAGCCTCGCCAGTGGAAGAATTCGGGGAATGAACCAGAAGAAATCTGCACATCCTGCTTTCTGCCACAAACCGTCCCAGCCCATCCAAGCTAGTCAGTGCCCTCACGATAGCATCATGTAGAAGGAAAGGGGTACAGACTGCCAGAAAGATTTTGTTTAGATGTGAGAAGCTATTATTCATCAGCTGTTACTCATTCATCCTGTCTGTGCCACCTGAGGTTGCTCCAGGAGACCTTGGAACCTTCTTGGGGTAACCACCCCACTAGGGTAAGGCCCACTAGGCATAGGTGAGTCAGGTACTCCCCTGAGGGCAACCTGAGGGTGGAGAGCGGAATTCAGGATGGGATCTTTGGGAGTTTGTCCAGGCGTGAGGACTTCTCTTTCTCAAAGCCCTCTTTCTTAGGCAAGTTTTTTAGTAGAGACCTAGGCAGGAAGCAGCAGTCTCTCGCAATGACCAAAGGAACGTGAAGGCAGATCGTGTTCCCCAGGGGACGGGATGTCCCGGAACAGTGGCCCTCAATACTTGTCTGCTCAAATATCCCACAAGTAATTGTTTAGAACTATATCCATCACACAGTCTTAAGTTCAAGTATTTGCAAAGGATATGATTCCTATCATGTTGTATATTGTGTCATTATTTACGTACTTTTAAATACATTTGTCAAAACCTTGAAGCTTCAGGTTCAACCCATTTAACACATGGATGTGCTTAATGCCTAATGAGCAGTCACTCCTGGTTGGCAACCCAGGCAGCGATAACCTTCCCTCTGACAGCCACCTCACTGCTAAATGTTATCTCCTGAATGGATGAATAAGGTGGAGAGTTTGCAAAGGATTTGTAGCCCGGGTAAAATAAGCCTGGACAGCCTTCTGTGTTTCTTGCTGAAAAGATGGCTTTGCTCTTAAGGCGCTGTCCCTCAGAAGCTGTCCATTCTAGAATCATCCCATTTGGGCTCCCTTAAGTTTCTCACACAGCAGTCAATGCACCATATTAACATGCAGGAGTGTGAGAAAGAAGTCTTTCTTTTGCAAAATGGGAGAAGCTTTAATGTGAGAGAGAAGGTGGGAAAGAGAAGGGATGGATCTCAGTTTAGGAAAAGATACATTTGAAAGTTGAGAATCTGGAAATCGACCTCTTAACTCTTTACTTGCCGCCCCCTCAAGTCCTTGGCCCTACACACTCCCCAGATTAAATTGCAGCCTTAGGGCCGGCCGAGTGGCTCAGTTGGTTACAAGCTCTCTCAAGAGTGTGAGCTCTGAGCAACAGCAGTTCGATGCCTGGCCCGAGCTGAGCTGCCAACAGGTGGCAGGATGGCTCAGCTAAAAAAATAAAAATAATAATAATAAAATAAAATAAATTGCAGCCTTAAATGCATATTGCTTGGCTTGTGAAGAGCTCCCCTGCTTAGATAACACTAAAGTTCTTAAGACTATGTTGTTAAAATCTTTAAGGAAAACCAGCCCTTTTATTGAGCCGGAAGAGAAGGAGATATTTCTCCCTTGTCTGCAATCCAAAATCAAAACAAGCTCAGAAAACCAAATTTTAAGTTTACAGCAAACTCAGTTGGTGGTTAAAAAAAAAATCTAAAAAATCTGGCCTGGACCAGCAAGAGGCTATTCATAGTGCCTTTGTCATAATCATATTGGTGACATAGTTATATTTGTGCCACTTTGGGAAATATCTCTGTGTTTTGCAGCAAAAATATTCATGTCTTTGATGACAGGGTGGTACTGAGGCCCCGCTGGGGGTAACCTAATATATTGCATATGTACCAAATTACCTTTCTGAAATATGAAATTCTGAATTTCAAAAATGTCTGACCCCAGGAATTCCAGATCAGGGATTGTAGACCTACAGGATGAGACAATGAGTTTTGTAAATCAAGGGTGCCTGGTTCCAAGACATCTCTGGGGAATTCTATAACAGTAATAGTCCCTTAAAAAAAGGCACGATAATGGTACATAAGAATTGGTTTAGGATAGACCTTATGTAGGCCCCCCCTAGGAATTTTTTTTTTTTTAAGTGGCCAGTGCTAAATTTCTCTTAGCCTTTTAAAACAAGCTCTAGTATGCATGAGAGAGTGGCCGGGTTTCCAGGTAGGAATCTTCCATCTTGGAGTTTTGTCGGCCATGGTGCTGGCGCCACTCTGTGGGAGGCAACAAAATTGTGGCGAGAGTTTCTGAAACTTTTAAGACCAACCCCCCTAGTTTAAGACAGGTGAGGAAGCTGAAAGTCAGCCTTGCCCAGCAGAACACAGCAGTTTTCTGTCTTCGAAAACCACAAAGGTGAGCATTGAGGGAAGACAGCTTTGTAGAGCCCGTATTTTACACGTTACTCTCCAATCAGTTAATCAGCATTCTCTCTTCCCGCCCCCAGCCTCAGGCATATCCTCTTTGGCCTTGATTTTGTCACCCTGGGATTTGTGATGGAATCGATCCAACTCAGTGACGTCAAGGCCTAATCCTTATTCTGTGAGCTGCATATTAATACTTAGCACCCTCTACCCCCAAGAATAGCCACATTTACCCATTTTACACTAGCGATCACGGGTACCTAACTGAGACCGTGTTAGACTTCTGTGTTTCCCGAAGGTGCTCGGGCTCAGGAAATCCGAATTCTTCCTGCTGAACATCATGAGAAGTAGACCTGTCTCCTGATGTCTGTGCACGTCCTTGTCTGTTCTCCCTTAACATTAGACTCTGTGTGGTTCTTCTCTTGAACACCCCTACTCTGGGGCACTCTCTCAAGTGTGGACAGTCTTATACTTGGGAGTCTGCAGAGGACAACACAGGTTTGTCTGGATTCTCTGTGCCAAAAGCCTTTTTCATGTTGACTGGATGGTTTCATCTTGGTTTTCACTTATCTGTACTAGACAAAGCTCAGGAGAGAGATGTTTGATGTCTAGAGAGGCACCAAGAGGCAGTGGCACTTGATTCAGCCATGTCCTGCATTGTGTGTGGCAGTCCTCTGATTGGCCCCCTAGAGGCACAGGTCCCACTCAGCTGGGAGCTGGTATTCACAGTCAATTTAGAAATTGACTAAAATGGTTTATTTATATAAACTCCTTACCTTATTCATTTTATTCCAGTTGTTTTTTCCTCCAAGACATATGTGGTCTTGTTTTTGAGATGCACTCCTCTTTATCCTGCTGTATCTGTCACTGCGTCTCTGTACCTCAACAGATAGCCCCCAATTACAACCCTAGGTGGGACACTGAAAAGCTGCAGAGAACTCTCTTCCCTTCCTCTGTTAGACTCTCCTTGTGCTTTTTAGGGTCACCAGACTGTATTCTAAACGCCGGCAAGGTTTGCTCCCAACCAGTGGAACAGCCCAGAGCCCAGCGGCCAGTCCAGAGTCAAGGCAGAATCTTAACTGGGTCTGGGGGAGACGAGGTTGATTGTGATTGGCCGGTCTCAGGAATGGGTTCCTTCCTGGAAGACCACCGCTGCCCCCTGGAGGGGCAGCTTCTTCTGGGCAGCTGAGGACCTATGACTGATCTGTGACCTGTTTCTCCTCTGCACACAGTCAACACCAGTCACCACTCATCCTCCTACAAGTCCAAGTCCTCCAGCAACGTGACCTCCACCAGCGGTCACTCTTCAGGGAGCTCGTCTGGAGCCATCGCCTACCGGCAGCCGCGGCCAGGACCACATTTCCAGCAGCAGCAGCCTCTCAACCTCAGCCAGGTAGGCCCCACCTGATGGCTGTCTCACCTCATCCCCTCCATTCTTCAGCTTCAGAGAGGGTCACTGTGGCGGACCCTCCCCTCAGAGCTGCAGTCCCTCTAGTGGTGGCAGGAAGCGCCCAGAGTGACCTCTGGTGTTTTCTTTCCTCCGTGGGTCACCCTTGGGGAAGTTGGTATCCCTGGCTCACGGAGAGCTGGCCCAAAGCAGAATGACTGTCTAATGTTACAAGGCGCTGAGTGATAAGGTGCCAGAGCTTAAAAATAGGATGGCGCACACCTTGCTCTCTCAGCCCAGCACAGGGTAAAGCACTGTGTCCCAGCCCAGTCAGGCCAGGACACCAGGGACAGGCCTGCCACGCAACCAAGTCAGGCTCACTGACGCCTTGCAGTGAAGGAGGCCACACACCCGAAGCCCAAACCAAGGGCACGAGTCGGTGGGTTTGGAGAAAGTAGGTGACGTGTAGATGGAACGTAAAGGAAGCAGAGTCTCCAAGGACAGAGCTGGCCTACGTGTAAAGGGTCCACTCAGGCCTAGATTGCAAAGTAGACACAGGGGCCTGTTTCCTTCGAAGCCACGGAGGTGAGATGAACGGGGAGCTTGTCCTCAGAAACCCGTCATGTGAAGTACTGCACCTGGGCTGTGCGCGGAGGCTGTGTGTCTGTGTCACCGTGACTTAGATTCCCCAGGTGAGAGAAGGCTGCTGCATTTGTACCAATTCTACCTCAGACAGCCACGTTCCTGAGGGCCTTGATTTTAGAGACCAAGATTTCACGGTGAGAGAACCAGGCGTCACTTACAGAGGGACTCCTTTGCCACTTCATAGCTGCAGTGCATCCTTGGGAGACACATCCTCTCCTGTTATCTCTGCAGCTGGCTTTATCTGTGTGTCATCCAGCCTGGGGGGTGCCGGGCAGGGTGCAGTGTTCCTTTCTCATTTTTACTTCCCAGCATGACTGGGAAGGCATCTTCTGTCACTCCCGCCGCTTCTGGCATCCTCTCCCTCCTCCCCTCCTCTCTGCTCCTCGCTTCCCCCTCCTGCCCTGCGTGTCCAGCCCCCACTACAGCCCTCTCCTGGTGCTTCTTCTCCAGGCTCAGCAGCACATCGCCGCGGACCGCGCCGGGAGCCACCGACGGCAGCAGGCCTACATCACCCCCACGATGGCCCAGGCTCCGTACTCCTTCCCGCACAACAGCCCCAGCCACGGCACTGTGCACCCCCACCTGGCTGCCGCCGCCGCCGCCGCCCACCTCCCCACCCAGCCCCACCTCTACACCTACACGGCGCCCGCGGCCCTGGGCTCCACCGGCACCGTGGCCCACCTGGTGGCCTCCCAAGGCTCGGCGCGGCACACCGTGCAGCACACTGCCTACCCGGCCAGCATCGTCCACCAGGTCCCCGTGAGCATGGGCCCCCGGGTCCTGCCCTCGCCCACCATCCACCCGAGTCAGTATCCGGCCCAGTTTGCCCACCAGACCTACATCAGCGCCTCTCCAGCCTCCACCGTCTACACTGGATACCCACTGAGCCCCGCCAAGGTCAACCAGTACCCTTACATATAAACACTGGAAAGGGGAGGAGGAGGGGGGAGGAGGCGGGAGGCGGGGCCTCGGTGGGAGCTGGGCTTTTTATACTGAAGACACCGCACAGAAAATGCAAACGGGGCAGGGGAGGGGGAATGGGGGCAGGGACGGGACACAAACGAAACTTGAACTAGGAAGTGGGAGGACTTAGAGCAGAGAAGAGAACATTTTAAAAAGGAAGGGATTCAGGAGGGGTGGTGGGGGGGGAATCTATGCTTTTTATTTTTAAAAAGAAAAAGGTAAAAAAAGAAAACGTCAGTAACAAAAAAACACAGCTCACGAACCCATTCTGCGCCAAACTGGAAAGGAGGAGAAGAGCAACAGAAGATTCTGGAAGTGGGAGGGGGCCCAGTTTTTGAAGAACTTTATGAACTTTTCAAAGATTATTTTCATATGGCAGCAAGTGACATTTAAGAATTTGCTGTCTGGGGGACACCTGATATGAAATCCAATAGATTTTTAATTATTGAACATAAGAATTAGGGATTTTTCCAGAACTCAAAAGGGTCAACAGCTCTCTAGAAATTTGGGCCATGGCCAGAGGAGTCTGATATTTGGGGGTTGGTCCGGGATCCTCAAAGCCCAGTTCTGGCTCATTCATCAGGACTGATGGGGGGTGGTCAGGCTGAAGGATGATTCTTCCCCTCTACCCCAGTCCCCCAAGAGGGCACATTTTCTCTTTCCGAGCTCTCTGGATAAATCCCTAAGCAATGTTATTCCTCAAATGTCATTAATAATGTGTGTTGCGAACTTTAGGAGTTTTTTGTTTGTTTGTTTCTTTTCTGAAGGTTTATTTTCTCTTGGAACCAACCAAGCCCTAGTTACATAGCGTAGAGCTCACTGGTCATTGCCGACACCCTAGTGGAATGTAGCACTCTACACTCTTTGTTTTCTGCTTTGTGTTCAACTCCAACGATACCAATAGACTATTCCTCAGTGTAATTGCACAAAAAAAAAAAAAAAGTGATATGACATAGGCAAGTAACCAATGTGGTGGTCCAGACGTGTGCGCGTGAGCGAGCGCGTGTGGGTGCGTGTGCGGCCGCCGCCCTCCCGTGTGTCCCTGGGCCCGCCGCCAGCACAGCTCCCGCACTCTCGACTTTACACCATTCCCTCCTAGTGCCTTACCGACGACAGACGCGCGTGAGGGTTTACTTCCATGGTACTCCAAGAAGCTGACGGAAGCCAGCCAGAGCATCTCGGCTCTTCCTTTGTGCTGTTGTAACGTTTCACTCTGGTCTTTCCTTTTTTTCATTTTCTTTTGTTAAGTTTAAGTTAGTTTGATTTCTATACCTGTTGTCTCTCTTGGGCCGTTTGCTAGCAGAAGGACATCAGGGGGCTGGCAGGGCTAGAGAGCCCACGGAGCTTGAGAGGGACATGAGAGATGGGTGGTCGAGGTTGAACCTCATGGCAGTGATGGTTTCAGCTGACTTTTGAGAGACTCCCCAGCCCACTCTGCCCCCAGTTCTACCTGTGCGGTCGGCTCTGCCATTGGTGGAACCAGAGATGGGAACGCTGGCCTTGCCAGGTGGCTGCCTCCTTCCTGGTGTGGAAGGGACAGAGGGGAGGAGGCCACCTCCAGCCCCCAGGCCTGGCACACCCTTCCCGCCGCTGTCCGCGGGCTGGAGAGGGGGCCTGGTCCCCAGCCGTGTCCTCAGACTCACCCCGTGCTTCACTGTAAGCCCTGCCCCTCTCTCCTCTGTTCCCTGGCCGTGATGCGCCCTCAGTCTTGCCAGATCCTTCCCTCTGTAGAAACCGTCAACCCTTGTTCACTGCCAAGTCTTTCCTCACATTACCCAGATCTACCCACGGCATGACTTTGTTTTGGTTTTCAAGGGCTCTGGTGGGCAGAAGGTTGGAGGGATACTTATGAGGGTGATGGGGGTCTTACACTGCACCTTGGAAAACACTCCCACCGCCAGTTACGTTTCCAAAGAAATACACCCTTTGCCCTCTCGCACTGCTGACATATTCTGGGAGTTGTCTCAGGCTTTGAACCTGCTGGGTGGAGGGTCTCTCCATTCACAGTAAATGATGCTTAGCAACATGAAGGTTGGGAGACTGTCAGGTCCTAGATGGGGCTTTAAAAGGTGGTCCTGATTGTTTGATTCTTAATGCTGAGTCCTTAACTGACCCCAAAGCCATGTTTCCAGGGTGCAAAGAGGTGGCTCCCAATTTTGGCACCCCGCCTCCTCTCCCGCTGCCTCCCTCACTCCTCAGCCTCCCTTGATGATTTACTGTGAAAGGTGTTTTTATAGTGATGTCCGACCTAATTCAGTGAGGAAGCCACACCGTTTCCTTAGCTCTTAGCTGTGAAATGTGAAATAACTCTGGAAATGTCCCCTCCCCGACCAGAAGTCCTACTTCTCTTACAAAGAACTCTGTCCCCAAACTGGAAGCAGCTTAGTCCAGGCCTTAGGCTGGAAGGAAGGACACTGTGACCCGCTCAAGGCGGAGCACACTTGGGCAGCCCCCCATGTACCCAGTGGGAGAAGATGGGGCGAGATGCTTTTATCGTGGTGCCATGATCAATAGTCTGTGTCCGGAAGTGGGGAAGTGCCGCCGTTCTGAGACAGAGAGGGTGGGGGAGCCAAGTGGAGACGGACACAGGAGCCAGAGCCCTCCCGGGGCCACGCCAGCCTGGAAATCCTGTCCGCCCCAGACTTTGGGCAGCCAGATGGCAGCAGTGCCCCCGCCCCGCCCCCCCCAGACCCTCTCATGCCCAGTCACACACGTCTTGGCTGCAAATGAGCCTCTGTTTGCCTTAGTGGGTAGCATCCTAGATCCATTTGCACAGTTCACTTCCAACCCTTTCTACATCTGATCCTTTATGGGAAAAGACAACATAGCCTTCCATTTTAAAGAAAATAATTTCGTCTACTAAGTTGGAAGTCTCACTCCTTGACCTGACATTTTCTTTCCTTTTCTTCCAGATCAGGAATGAAAGTTCCATGCTGCTCATAAAGATAATATTATTGTACTAATTGTTTTGGTTCATACCGTTGTGATTATTATCATTATTATCATCGTGTTGATATTTTAGTTGGGGTTTGAAATGCACATTTATTCCACGTATCTTTGTGTTTTCTCTTTAATATTTAAACTTATTTTATTATATCTGTGAGTATATGAGTAGACGGGGGGACATACGGATGTACGGTTTTGTCAGACAGAAAAAAAAAAAGGAAAGACCCAGGAATTAGGAAAGTGATCTCTGTCATCTCTGTCAAGAAAGATCCAACACAGAACAAAAGTTTGAAAAACCCGGGACTTTTTCCCTGTCCAGGCCAGATTGACAACACAGGCACCACCAATATTGTACTTTCCTAGATTCTCAGTGGCCTGGGAAGAGGTCTGAAGAGGCATCTCCCGGGCTGAACCCTGAGCCATGGTCCTCTCCCGCATTCCCTGTGCTCGCCTTGCTTCTGAAATCTGCTAACTGCACCCTTGGCCTGCCTCACGTCTGCTTTTTACCTGTCAAGCAAAACAAAAACAAAAACCCTCTCCCCAGAGCTGACCCAGCCCCTTTCCGAAATGTCCTCCCATCTCCCGTCCCATGCGCCAGGAACGTGGCTTACATCCTTCAGAGCAGGGACAGTTGTCCCCTCCTAGAAGCCACTGGGTGTAATAAGCTGACGTAGGGGTACCAGGCAGGCGGTACCGTCCCCTGGGCAATTTCAGCCTCACTTGGCCGCCTTCCTCTCACTAACCACACTGCCCACTTCTTCCGTCTCCCCCTTGCCCCCAAAGCATCTTCTCAGCACACAATTCTAGGGACAAACTAAGGAGCCTACAAGAGGAGGATGGATGGTAGGAGGCCAGAGGACACTGACAAGGTCCTGCAGGCCGCAGCCCCCCTGAAATCATTGGCCAAAAAGGGGCACAGTGGGGTCTCGTGACCATCCCCATTGGGCTCCAACTGCACCCCTCAGTGCACTGCACTGTGTGTGATGGGCTTTTTAAATCAGCTTGAGGTGTCCACACACTGCCCAGCAAACCCAGAAAACGACAGACCCCAGATGAAGAAAGGGGTGAAATGGCTGGCTTCGCTGAAAGGGAGGCAGCAGCTTACAGAGGGAGATGTCGCGTGGTCCCCAATCCCGCAACCGTGAGTGCACCCTCCCCTCGTCCCCGCCTGTCTTCCTCTTCCAGGCCCAGGCACAGAGCTGTGGGCTTGAAACCCCCGGTAAGACAGGCCAGCCTCTGCATGTGCTCGTTAGCACTTGCCTGAATCTCCCATCCTGTCCTCCAACCCTGCGTCACCCTGGCAAACAGGATGAATAAAAGGCTGCCCATCCCTAGAACCAAGCTCTCACGTAGAGGGATGCCAACCTAGTCTTTCATTAGCCCTCAAATAACCTAGAGCATCACCTGTTCTTTAATTGGCTCCATCCTTCTTTGCTAAAGAAACATCCTTAGTGTAAAGGGAAGATTTCCAAGGACAGGTCAAGGAGAGCCATACGGTTTGGAGCACGAGGAACCAAAGGTTGATGGGCTTCTGCTCTGCGGGTCGGTGCCAACCCGTCTGGGTGTTCGCACCCGTGTCTCTGCGCTTAGGGCCTCTTTCATGATGTTTTAGCTGTTTCCAAGGGAAGGGGTGAGCAGGCCGATGGGTGGGAGAGTCTGAGGCTCGATGCCAGTTACTACTGTGAAGTGGGGCATGTGGCTGATGGAATTCTGAGGGCAAAGAAGGGTTGAGGCAAACCGACGGTTGTCTCCTGGACTGTATTTGCATTCTGGCCTTACTGGCGGCTGAGTGGCTTGCAGGCTGTGGGAGCCCGCTGGCCTTGTCCTCTGCACCCTGGAAGACTCAACCTGCCCGGACACCAGATTGTTGGATGTGAGGAAGGGAAGGAGAGCGTAGCACAGCTGCTAACAGGCTGATTTCCCTTGACCAGACCTTTAGAATTGCAAACACTCATTTTTGAACAAGCTTGTGGCGGAGGATTTGGGTTGTGTGAGTGTGTGTGCGTGAGTGGAGCAGACTTTCTTGGAAACTGGAGGAAGGAGATGAGGAGGCTTAAGGAGCTTATTAATGATGGGCTGTGGTTGATGAAGCGAGATGCATCCACAGGCTGACTCCAGCTTTCATTCCAGATTCTCTGTCTGGTGCTGGGGCCACGGCGGGGTTGTGGGGCTCTTGCTGGCCTGCCCAGTAGTTGCTAGGACAGAAGAAGATAACCAGGAGCCCTCGAGAGAATTCAGCAGAGAGGCAAGGATCCGTTCCGCAGGCCTCGCCTGGGCCTTTGCATCGCCAGCATAAGCGATTTTGCCGTGACGCATTCCAGCCCCAGGGCCTTTGCGTGCTTCTGGCCTGTCTCTGCCTTTTCTTTCTGGTGAATCTTACAGAGTTCAGATGGGGAGCCCTCCAAATTGAGCAGGCCAGAGAAGTCCTTACCAAATTGGAAAGGAAGGTGAACCTGTTCCTTTCGTTAGCCAAAGAACCTTTCTCAAAGACACCTCCAAATACAGACAAAATAGCGTTCATCCCTCTCTTTCCTTTCTGGGCAATAATGACATCAGTTTTCAGTATCCTTCTCTTTCCACTTACTCCTGACTTGTATTTTTTTTTTATTGCATTTCTTTCAAAACTGTACTCATCTTTTAAGAGAAGTGGAGACTGTAACCCTAACACTGCTGCTATTGGGAGGCTGTGTGGGCTTCACTGATCGCGTGTTACCATGGGTGTGACCGAAGCAGAGTCGCCGTGCAGTGCGGCCGCGTCGTGTTCAGGTGCGCGCTGGAGCTGGGCTTGGGGGTCAGTGCTTGTCCACTTTGATGCCTTTGGACGCTCACGTCTAATCTCTATCCACTAGATGCTGTAAAATCTTAGTCAGGCTGCTAGAGAATTGAAGGTGGTGAAATGACATTTAAATGCAATAGAAACCTTTGGAAGGTTTTTGGTGCCACTGCTCAGTAGAGGAAACCCAACCTAGTGGAGGCTTCTCAGCATCTTGCTTGCAGCTTTCAGAAGTTCAGGAGAGCCAGCCCCGAGCCAGTCTTTCCCTTCAGACTCTGAGACTTTCCAAAGAAGTGACCCTCGGCAGGGCACACTTTCTCAGGATACCCGTACCAGCGGGACCTTCCTGAGGCTCCCCCAAGCCTTTGAGAGCCCCTAATCTCAGCCCCTGCATTCGAACATTATGTTGACTATCTCTTATTTGGTGAAACTTTCAGTGTCCCTCGAATAAGTGATAGCCAACAGTTGTTGAGTGCTTTCGATACGCCAGGCCCCGTGCCAGGCCCTGTGTGAGGGTGACCTCATGCATCCCTCAGAGTCACCCCATTTATGATGAGGAAACGGACACCCTAAGAGAGTAGCAAGAAAACGTAATGACGGTCTGAAATCTCCACAGTTCCAGTGAAATTTTTGTTAATGAGGCCTTCACTGAGAGATGATTTTCTGTTTTAATTAGCAACGCACGGCTTCCTGTTTCTGACAAACCATTTAACGATACTCCTGTTGGCTGTGTACCAAGCACGGTGCTAAAATTTGTCCATGGACCATATTGTTTAATTTAGTCTTCATAAAAACCCTAGGAAATCAGCAATATTATGAGTCTTTTACACATGAGCCGGCTGGCTTGGAGAGCTGGTGACCTGCCCAGGGGCACGCAGCTAGTAAGGGAGCCAGGCCTCGAACTTGGGTCTGCCCAGCCTCAGACGGAGCTCCTAGCCACCAGCCTCGGCTGTCTCCTGACAAAGAGAGGCCTTGAAGGAATGTCTCCGTGTGCCAACCCTGCTCGTGCGTGGAACTCGCGACAAGGTCTGTGTGGAGAGGGAGTCCCGAATGGGGTGCCAGCAGAAAGGGCAGAATGAGTGTGACTTTTTAAAGAAAAATCGTAGGAGAGTTTCTTCTGGTTCACGTAGAATTCATTTTAGATTCCTTTCCAGTGTACCAACTAGCTTTAGTAGTGCTGCTAACAGACTCTTATGAGAGTGAAGAAAAAAAAAAGTGTTCTTTTCCTTCTCTTAAAAAAAAATAATAATTTTTTCTTGCTTATAGTTAATTCTAGAAAGGCAATACTAAAGGTATATATTTTTTTCAAAATGCTATTTTTTACTGCACTGATAAATATCATGACAACTCTGGTCTCTGTAATCAATCCACCCTTCAGCTCTGGGTAGAACCAGGTGCGGGATTCACACCAAATTTGTAAATACCGTGTGTGGGTCTGGTGTCCAGGAACTTTTTTTGTTGTGTAAAAAAAAAAAAAAAAAGAGGAGTAAGACAAGATGACTTTTAGAAAGAGGAACAAAATAACGGTTTCTTTTGAGATAGGTTTCTCAAAGAAATGGAAAGCAATAGTTGTATAAACTGAGGAAAGCCAGCCAACTTTTAGGACTTAAGGAAGGACAGACTCTTGCTGAAGTATGGGATTAATAGTAATACAGAAGCATCTTTATTATTGTTGAAAGGTGACAGAATTTAGAAATGCTTTAGGACTAGATTTTTTTAATTTTTTAGAAAACTTATTTGTTATGAAACATCTCCTTGGTTGTTTTGGGTGGGTTTTTTTGGGTTTTTGGGTTTTTTGTTTTTTGTTTTTTGGTTTCTCTTTTATTTTAACAACGTCTTTTATTGACCGGCTCTAGGCTTGTTTACCTAAATTCTTAGGTAGTTTACAGAAGTTCTAGAATCTTCTAGAACTTGAACTCCATTGGAAGCAAACCCAACTAATCAGAATTTGAGATCCTGGTTGGTGTCATTAGATGTTCTGAAATTTTGACAGAGCACCTAAAGATTTTTTTTTAAAGAAGGTTTTAGATACATTATCTTACACAAACTGTGACCTAATGGCAATAATTACCTCAAATGTGGGCATTCATCCTGGTTTTAGCCTTTTTTGAAATCATGTAGCCAGCTTGATCTTGGGATGTAACAGACTATGAACTCTGTGTGGGCTGAAAATGATTAATGCACACCCTGGTCACTGTTGCTTAAGTGAATTCTGAAAAAGCGAATCTTGACAACACAAATTAAACCAAGGCAGACATTATACTTTGTGTGTTATAGAATGTGATATTCAAATGTACATGTTAAGCATATATGTTTTTAGCTACTGTAAAATGCTGTGTTAGCCTTCTAAGATACCGAGAGAGAGAGTCACATTTTAAACGCGTCAACTACATAATTGACTGTGGATACTTAAGCAGATTTCTGGCTACATTTTATAGTTAAAGTGTTTTATAGTTTACAATTAAACTGGTACTTTTTAAAGAAAATTTCTGTTGATAGCTGACATCTTCAAACCCCAGCGATTGCCTCGGTAGTTGGAGGCCATTCCCCCCCAAGGCAGGTGTGTTGTCCCCATATGGTTGTGTTGTATAGCCCAGCACCAGCATTTCCCGCCATGTCATTGGTTTCCACGTGAACTCGAGAGAATGTGAAAGGATTTCCAGGTGAAGTCCACAGCCTGGGCCTGATGTGAAGACCTCATACCATGTGGTATCAACACTTGTCTTCAAAACCTTCTCTTTGACACCTTGGAAGAGACAGAGAGAACAGATACCTGGTTCGTTGATTTTTGTCCTGATTTGAATGTTTAACTTATTAACTGATCCACTGACTTTCAATCACTAGGCAGTAGGAGACACTGGGATTCGGGAGGCCCTGAAGGTACAGCTGCTGTTTCTGGGGCCCCTGGCGGTATTCTGATCGGTGTTTTGCAGGAGTCACACACCCCTACGCCCGCCCGCATTCATTGGCCAGGTTTTCCATACATCTGCTGTCATTTATTCCTTTTCTCCTTTAACACAAAATAAATGCAAAAGGATGTGTTTACTTTCTACACTGTGTCAAACTTAGATTTGAAGCCTAGGTCAGTGGCAGGGGGGGCCCCATTCCTTCCTAGGGATTGTAAGTGCTGCTGAGGAGGCGGGGGCCATTGAGACCCATCAAAGTGAAGATCATATTGTAAAGGCAAGAGAGACGCTTCGGAGGGAGGGCCCCAGTGTCATGCAGGAACAGACTGGAAAATGCGGGTTCCCCTAAGAGTTTTGGTTCATTTTTTGGTTTTGGGAGGAGGAGGACCTGCTGAAGGGCATCCCTTTAGCAGATAAGATCTTGAAAACTGCAAAACACCTGGGACCAGGGAACTGTTTGTGCATTGTTTTGGGTTTTGGGTTTTTTTAATGCATTTCCTTTTTCCCTGTGAACTCTGTTGGTAGTCTGTTTTTATTCCAGTTTTTTGTTAGAAATGTTATTGTAAAATAGTTCTCATCTCGCCCCTCCTAATTCTCACTTTCCTCTGATTGGTTTTCTCCTTTGCTGTAATTAACCAAATGAATTTTATGTCATCGTCTTTGGGGCTTAGCCATATTTTTAAAAACTAGAGATATATAAATTGGCTTTAAAAAAACAACAACAACTAAATATACAGTCTCTGAGAAGGGGCTCCGCCTTGCTCTCTAGTTTCATTTCAACCAGTTCTGGAGCTGCCGTCCCTCTTTATGTTGGGTCACTGTCCCTGTGGCCACCTCGGCCTCTGCCCTGCTGTCATCACAGCCCCATGGCCAGGCACCCCAGGGTTCCCAGGAAGCTCTCAAGAGCCAGGAAGAAGGTCCCACTTAGCCCTGTAAATGGTGGTCTTGCTTCCCTGTTAGATATTCTCCTGCTTGGTTGAAGGGGCAATGGACTTAGTATTATTATTATTATTATTCTCATATTATTATTATTTTAATAGTTTGGCTCAGGTTATAAGGAAGAACTTGGAAAGTGAAAAGTGACTTGACCATGCCGATCCCTTGTAGCTTCCTGTGACTTCTGAATGGAACAGAAAGCGTCCCCCGCCCCACTCACCCCTACTCCCTTCCAGGCAAATATTCCTGTTGGCGCTGCCGCCACGTCACATGGTTTCTCC
>NW_017731551.1:2235193-2261213 GCF_001890085.2 Hipposideros armiger | reverse complement strand
CCCCGCCCCCATCACTCTCCTCACTTGTGTTACTGCTCATTTAAACTTTCTCCCGTGGCTTTTCCAGGGCACAATCATTTCTGGCCCCCAAAGCATGTCCTCATCCTCTTTGTGTGCATCTTTTTAACCAAATGAAGTAGACCAGGAAGTCACACTTCGGGGCAGCAGAATTTCTAGTTTAGTAGAATCACTGTATAGATATAGATGTTGATATATATGTTTGTGTATATATATATCAAACCAAATTTCGGATAGGAGAAGTATAGCTTTACGGATGAGGAGGTAAGTCGGAGTCAGCGTTGGCGCAGCAGACGAGCCGGGGACAGCCCAGGCCGCACCTTCCATACCTGGGCCTGAGGCAGGGCACCGTGCGCCCTTGTCACCCACCTCACCACAGCGCAGGCAGGTGGCCCTGAAAGGTGTCGCTGCTCTCTCTGGGTCCCCAACATCAAGGGCATAGATGAGGGAGGGAGGCAACAAATCAGAATGACTGGAATTTTCCATTCCTGTTTTGCTTTGACCACATGTATTGAGCTGCCGCCTCTGATATTATATCACGTTTCCAAAAATGGTATCCATTAGGATGGAAAAGGAATGGACCTGTAGAAATGTTTACCTTTCAACTGCCCATGAATTCAGTACACTCTGGATAGAAAGACTCACTCCCCAGAATGAGAACAGGGAAGAGGAGTGGTGATGCTCAGTCACCAGTCCAAGGGACGCGGCTCCCTCCCCAAGGTCATCTCGTCTAGATCTTTCTACCAGGTCATCTCAGCTCAATAACCCTGTGAAAGCCCTGGTCTGTTGTGTTCCTTCACTGTACGGTTTCTGTAATAAAAAGTGTTAATCCACGTTAATCTTTGTGAAAATTATTGCGTGCAACAGTATTTTCTCGTGTACCTCTTTTTCCTATGTGAATTGTCCCTCTTTTCTTTTTTTATTTATAAATGTCTACTTTTTTTTTTAAAGACAAACCAATGTGTCGTAGACTTCTATGTAACCTACCCCTTAGTCTCATATTATAGGTATGTTATAAGAATGGATATTTTACTTGGCTTTAGAATGTTTTACAAGAAAAATAATTCTTAACTGATCAAGTCCTTGCTACTAAAATGCTTGTGTTTTTCATCATGACGTCGTGTGCTTCTAAATTAATAATCATTTTCGTTGTAGAAAAATGGAGTGAATTTATATTAGTCTTGGAAACTAATAATAGCATTGTAAATTTATGAGATGATTTTAACAGAAAAAAATTATAGAAGAATATAGTTATTTTAATTGTAATATTACTAACTGTAGGGTGAGAAAGGGGGGGGGGTCCGGTTGTGGTGAACTATGTTATAGCTTGTTACTCACAGTTTCTTTTTGATCATTTTTTCGGTCTCTGAGGTGAAACGAGTTATTAATTAAAATTTGTAAACTCACATATGCATATTGTATATGTGTAGAAATGTAATCACACTTTGTCTTGGAATTACATTAAACTGTTTGGAGTCACTGTACTTGGCCTGGCACCCTTATTTATTCTAGAACCAGACTAGTCATAAGACGAAAGAGGTCATTGTTGCCCGTGACATCTTTCGGAAGTTCATTAGCCCTTTGGAAGTTATTTACTATGTCCGAACATGTTCAGAACCCACTGCTGCATTTAGAATTTGCCAAGGTGGCCATGTGTAGCCGTAGAAAAAGGGCCTAGAGATATTCCACTACCAACCCCTGTGCAGCTGGGCAGCGGACAGTCTCCCTTTGCCTCTTCTGAGCCATTTCAGCCCCGTCTGCTTCCTAACCCCGGCCCTGAGGCCTGCGTCATCGCTGTCACCTGTCCTAAGAGCTTTCCAACGTTCATCCCAAATGTGGGTGCAGTGTGGGGCCTTCCTTGGCATCCAGGCCCTGCCCTCAGCAGACTTCAGGTCAGGCGGCCCCTCGCTGGTCGACGTCATCACCGGGGCCCTCCCTGGGACTTCCCACTTGAGCTGTGAGCTCCACAATCCCTTCCTGGCCCTCACACCACAGCCCTGCCACCTCAGGAAGCATAAGAAACTCCACATCCTCTTCTTACTGCGGCTTCCAGCATTTTCTTATGGTAACATGTACATAACATAAAATGTACTATGTTAAAGTGGACAGTTAGTGGTGTTAGTACATTCACAGTATTGTGCAACCATCACCACTTGCTATTTCTAGGACTTTCATCATCCCAAACAGAAGCTCTGTGCCCATTAAGCAATCCCCATTCCCAGCCCTTGGCAAACGCCCTTCTACCTTCTGTCTCTGAATTTGCCTATTCTAGCTAACTCATGTGAGTGGACTCATACAATATTTGCCCCCTTTTATGGCTTATTTCACTTAATGTTTTCAAGTTTCATCTATGTTATAGCATGTATCAGGATTTCCTCCCATTTTAAGACTGAATAACATTCCATTGTATGTATTAGGTTGGTGCAGAAGTAATTGTGGTTTCGGACTGAATTTTAAATCATTATAACTAGGCTCGAACACATCTTTATTAATCAAAATAGGAACCATTACAATCAACACATTTTTGCCAATGAGAAAAAAAGTTTGTTTATTCCTGTAGCATAAAAATCCATCCTTTGGGATTCAACGAACTCTTGGAAAGCATTTTCTGCATCCTGCTGGTTGTGGAAGTGTTTTCCCTGCAAAAAGTTGTCGACATACTTGAAGAAGTGGTACTTGATTGGCAAGAGGTCAGGTGAATATGATGGATAAAGCAAAACTTCGTAGCCCCGTTTGTTCAACTTTTGAAGCATTGGTTGTGCGACGTGCGGTCGGTCGTTGTCATGGAGAAGAATTGGGCCCTTTCTGTTGACCAATGCCGGCTGCAGGTGTTGCAGTTTTCGGTGCATCTCATCAATTTGCTGAGCCTACTTCTCAGATGTAATGGTTTCACTGGGATTCAGAAAACTGTAGTGGATCAGACCAACAGCAGACCACCAAGCAGTGACCACAACCTTTTTTTGTGCAAGTTTGGCTTTGGAAAGTGCTTTGGGGCTTCTTCTAGGTCCAACCACTGAGCTGGTCATCGCTAGTTGTCATATAAAATCCACTTTTTGTCACATGTCACAATCCAATCAAGAAATGATTCGTTGTTGTTGCCTAGAATAAGAGAAGACAACACTTCGAAACGATTTTTTTGATTTGCAGTCAGCTCAAGAGGCACCCACTTATCTAGCTTTTTCACCTTTCCAATTTGCTTCAAATGCCAAACGACCGTAGAATGGTCGACATTGAATTCTTTGGCAACTTCTCGTGTAGTTGTTGTAAGAGGATCAGCTTCGATGATTGCTCTCAATTGGTCATTCAACTTCCAATGGCCAGCCACCAAGCTCCTCATCTTCGAGGCTCTCGTCTCCTTTGCAAAACTTCTTTAACCACCACTGCACTGTACGTTCATTAGCAGTTCCTGGGCCAAATGCATTGTTGATGTTGCGAGTTGTCTCGCTGCTTTACAACCCATTTTGAACTCAAATTAAAAAATCGCACGAGTTTGCTTTTTGTCTAAAATCATTTCCATAGTCTAAACTACATATAAAATAAACAGAAAGTAATAAGTCATTAGCAAAAAAACATACAGCAGGAAATGCACATTAAAATGATGTATACCATAACCACATTTGTTTAAGAATGTATTCCAAGATCAAAGGCAAATTTCAACAATGCAAAAGCTGCGATTACTTTTGCACCAAACTAATATGTATGTATCATATTTTGTTTATCCGTTCATCTGTTGATGGGTGAGTTGTTTCCAGCTTTTGGCTTTTGTGAGTAATGCTACACTGGTATGCGAGCACCTGAGTCCCTGCTTTCCATTCTTTTGGGTTGCTGGATTACATGGTAATTCTTAACTTTTTGAGGAACTGCCAAACTTTTCCCCAATGGCTGCACCATTTGACATTTTCACCAGCAACGCACAAGGGTCCCAATTTCCTCACGTGGCCATCTTACCATAGCTTCCACTGACAGTATTCTTGGGCCTCAGGACCACCAACCTCCCGACCCTCCATCTTCTGTGCCTCCTGGTCTCACAGGCTTCCCAACAAGCCTAAACCTCATCCACCTTCTCACCTGTACCCTCAGCTCCCTGCCACACTCACCTACTCTAGATGGATTCAATCACCTACAGCTCTGCTCCTAGCTAGGCCCAAGCTCCCACAGCTGCTGAAGAAGACCTTGGACAAGGTCCTGCTTTCCGTGCTCATCAGCTCCCTCTTGTGGCTAACTGGAAATCTCACCACTCTCATCCGACCCTCTACTCCCCAGCGTGACCCAGAGAAACCCAGGCCAATACAGAGCTCCCTCAATCCCGCCCCCTTCCAAACACCTGTGTGCCTCACGTGTCTCTCGCTTCAGCCTCAGAGGAAGAAGGGCCCTGCGCCTACCTCGTCCCTTCTTCACTCTCCAGAGCTCTTTCTTGTCAAGCCTCCCACCCCGTTTTGGACCTCCGTGCTTTCTCACACCTGTGCCCTTCAAGAGCCAGTCTGAGCCATCCCTGGGAGGCTTGCCCTCACGCTCCTGATGAGGTACGTGTCCCGTCCAGGTTCCCAACCCATTGTGCCGTAATTCTCATTATGCCACGCTCTCAATGTTGTTTTCCCCGATTTTTCCTTCCCCACAAAACTACAGAATCCCCACCGGTAAGGATTTATCTCTCATCTCTGTTTCTAGGGGCATCTGTTACAATGCCAGGCACAGAATGGGTGGTCAGCAAATACTTGGATATGTGCTTGGCCCATTTTCATTGCCTAATCAACCCGCCTTTCCACTCCAAATTCTGTGTCTCCCAGAATTCAGGTAATAATACCAATAAAGCCCTAAGGGCAGGCAACTCTTGAACCTGGGTTAAATTCAACTCAGCCAAAATTCAAGTTACTAAAAACCCATGCCAAAGATTGGGACAAAACTCTTCTACCGTACTTTTCTTTTTTAATTAGTAATGCACTGCTGGGGGTCACAACCTGTGGAAATAGAGAGAAAAGCAGACTCTATACACCTGTGGGATAAGAGTGCGTCAATAGAAACGCAGTGCAGCTGTGTATAAGGATCTCACCACCTGTGTCTCTGGAAAGTTATTTAAATCTAAAGTGGAAAGAACATTTTCCTGACAATATGTTCCCTCAAGTATACGCAATACTGGGGTCATAACTAATCTTAAATTGTCTTAGTGGCTCGCTCAAACTGATGATGAACGGGAAGTGGAATTCTAGACCCCACAACAAGTACTACTTCCCACCTGAGCCAAGGAGCCGCGGGAGAAGGACCAAGTCAACCACTAGATGGCGCTGTCACCCAGAGGCCAGCTCGGGACTTTGGCTTCTGAAGTCCATCCTCCGGTATCAACATGCCCCCCTGGCTTTGGAGGCACGTGACTGGGTGGAGGTCATGCCCGGGAGCCTTTTCCAAACAGTCAGGTGTACAATTTTTGCGAGAGTCTGAGTTTCATGTTTTCTAACTCTTCCTTAGAATCGCGACGCTTAAGCAAATATTAAATAAATATAAAAGCCAAAGGCAGCTAAGAGCAACAGGTAGCTATAATGCCGATAGAGTGGGTGTCCTCGTGACCACTGAGGGTGCTCAGTCAGTCCCTCCCTTCGGCCGATACTCAGCTTTAAAGAAGACGCCTTGGACCCTCCCGCCCCCGCCTCACACTTGGACCCTGCAAACTTCCTCTTCGGAGATGTATTTTCTCCGCAGCTTCCTGTGTACACTGCCTGGCACTGCTTGACGATGGAAAAAAACCAGCGTCCGGCAACAGCCCTAACCCTCACTCAACAGGGAAGAAACAGAGCTAAGAGCTGGACAGTCCTCCGTGTGGTGAGACCATCTCCTCCCAGTTGTTCAGTGTTTATTACACGTGCTGACCTACAGGAGGCGTGTGGTCCCTTCTAGGAGACACTGTGCATTTATTTAACAGCGCTTCAAAAGCAACCCTGGATTAAGGTACTCTTGTAAGAAACCATCTACAAATGGCAACTACTTTTGTCTTTTTATGTGCTGTTTAAATGCCTTCTGATATTTTATTGCCCTGGCTCTCAGAATTCTTATCCATTGCAGACTAATGCCTGCTGCTCCGAGGAGAACAAATTACCCATTGATAGATAAAAGGCCAGAGCCAGCAGGGAAAAGGGGCTGCTGGGAGGAAGTCCCGTGGGGACAGACCGGCACAGGCACAGGCCAAGGAGGCATTAGGGGAGGAGGCAGTATTGGTGGCGGGGTAATTCCCAGCATGGCTTGGGAGTCAGCCATATTCAGGTTCAAGTCCAGGCTCTGTTGTTTATGACTATTAAAGCTGGGAAATCACTTAACCTCTCAAGCCTCAGTTTTCTTAGCAGGAGAATGGGGATAATACTACCTATGGCAAAGACTGGCTGGATATTCCTCAAAGCCACTTCCTCTAGCACATAGCTAGATTGTATTTCCTGGTGTTTTTTGTTTGTTTGTTTTAAGATTTTTATTGGGGAATTGGGGGGATGGGAACAGTGCTGGGGAATTGGGGGAAGGGGAACAGACAAGTTGCTGTCGTTTTGTTCTTCAGTCTAGTTGTGGAGGACGTTGCTTCACTGGCCCAAGTTGGAACCATCATTGCGCTCTTCCCGGGCGAGGCAGATCAGTCGCCGGCTTCTGGATGGCCGCTCACGGCGGCTGCTGGCCGCTCACGCTGGCTGCTGGCTACACACGGTAGCCCATGGCAACCCACTGCCACAGGGGCTGCAGCCTACGCTGTCGCCGGTGACTCACAACAGCCCAGCTCCAGGTTGAGCTGTTGTTCAGCATCTTAGCTGTGGAGAGCAGTGTCACTGGCCCTCATATGTCGGATCCAAACCGGGGCCCTCTGGCGTCCCAAGCCAGCTCTTAACCATCGCGCCGCTCGGCCGGCCCAAGTATTTCCTGGTTTTCTTTGCAGATGAATATGGCCAGAGCTGACCCCTAAAAAAAAACTCACACATTTATTCACACTCTTCCCTCAATTTCTGGCCAGACATGGAAGAACCGATGAAGGACTCTGAGGGCCTGGAGAATGGTGGGGCCACCAGATGGCAGAAGCCCAGGTCACTGGACGACTTCCTGCTCTCCAAAAAAACCACACTGGACAAAACCACAAAAGAGTAAGAAATAAGTCTTTCTATTATATTTAAGCCACTTAAATTTCAGGGTTGTTTATTATACGTTAACCTATCCTATTATCTTCTTTAAGTGTAATGTAGGAACACAGGACATGTCCCAGGGGGTGTGGTAGAGAGTCCTGCCATACACCAAGATTTTTTGCTTTCCTTGCCGCACTTGGAAGGATTGTATTTCCTGGTCCCTCTGAAGTTAGGTGTCCAGTGACTTGCTTTAACCAAGGAAAGGTGACACGAGTCCTTTCCAGGTGGAAGCGTGTAAGAACCAGGGCACATTTCTCCATGTTTGCCCTCCCCCCAGCCGTGATTGGTCAAGTTGGAGGTTTCATAGGACCGAAGCATCCTGGGACCCTAAGTCAAGGTGTGGCGGACAGGTTTCCTTGAGCGTTGTCTGAAGCAGTGCACGTGTGAGTAATAAAGCCTCTGAGAAGGTACATTTTTATTAAGCACTTAAATATGGGCCAAGCTGAGTAAGCACTTTTTGTGAGAAATACTTAGCACAGTGCCTGGCCCTGATAAGCTCTCAATTAGTGTTCATTGTTATTGTTATTCCTGTTTTGTCTTAGATGTGTCTGTATTTGCTCAAATGGATCCTGTGCTTTAGATTACAGGACACTCATGGATGTCGCAGGGTGGGTGGCCATCTTTGCTTATCTTTTTCTCTAAAACATCTGAAAGTTGTTTTAGAGAAACAACTTCCAGCTGAACTGGAAGTGCAGATTTCTGGGATTAGAGACAGAGTGGTATACAATAGGGTTGGCAAACTGCGGCTCACGAGCCACAGGTGGCTCTTTGGGTACGTTCTGTTTCAAAAGCTTGCTGACCCTGGAAGAGCCAATCCTGTTCCTCACAATTTAAAAATTATTCGAGAGCCATATTCGAGAGCCATGAATATATTTTTACATAATCACCATTATGTGAATAATATCCTGTAAAGATTCCATAAAGTGAAACTATGATAGTTTTATTTTCCTTTTCAATTTTACTTCAGAGCCCCAGTTCATAAGCCGCAGTTTGCTGACCCCTGGCGGCTCTTCCGTCTCAAAAGTTTGCCGACCCCTGGTATAGAGGAAAGCGCACTTGAAGTAGGAGTCAAGATCAATTTAGTTCAACACACATTTATTGAGCACCTTTTGTATGTACCAGGCGCTAGAGAAACAAAAAAGTGAGCGTGAATCCCTACCCTCTAGGAGCTTACATCTCTTTATGGACGGCAAACAAGTAAACAAATTAACAAAGCATGATCCGTGCAATAATAAGAGTATAAACAGGAGAGGAGAGCCATAAGACCTGACTAGTTCTGGCACGAGCTGTGTGACCTTGGACTTAACCTGTGTTACTTAACCTCTTTGGGCCCCATGGATAGTGAGAATGGGGTCGATCATTTCTAACCCCTGAAATTCTAACGTCTACTGTTCTCCAAACCCTGTGAGGTAAGCAGGGCAGGCATGAGTTCTACTTTATAGAGGTGACGCCTGGGGCCAGAGAGCTTTAGCACAATGGCCTGCGCTACACAACCGCTTGTTGATAGAGCTAACTCCCTACTAGTCTTCGGAGCCAGGCCTAGTGTGTGTCAACTCCAGTCTGCTTTGGCAGAGAGGTGGGCACGGCAAGAGGCTTCCTGGATGCCCCCAGTTTGAATCCCACACTCACTCCCAGTTTAGAGCTGGCTACAGACCAAGAAGAAGAAAGAGGCAGTTACCTCCCCACCTCCATCCCTCCTGCTGTAAGCACTCAGCAGACAGTGGGCATTTTTGAAAACCAGGTCTTGTCTTTTGTGGAACTGCACAGTGATATTAGCATGATATCCTGGGGATCACAGGAACCTTCAGCAGCCAGCGCAGAGCCTGGCAACCCTCCCTGAGCCTGGCTTCCACTCACAGCCGTCTCCTCACCCACTGGGCTCTGTGTATTGATGCAAAGGACATTTTGGAGGCCTAGACTGCCCTTCCTCACACACACACACATACACACACACACACACACACACACACACACACCCAACCCTGTATTTCCAGACCACCCCGACTGAGCCACCCAGGATGTATGTGCATGCTTTAGGGAATGTTGTGAGCTCATTTCATTGAAGCAAAACCAATTATAGAGTTCATCTTTGCTGTGCCTCTAAAATTATGCCATGCCCACCGAAGCCAAAAAGACAAATTTTCTGACTGTGGCAGCCACTGCTGTCTCCCACCGTGGCAAACAGTTAATGACGCTGTGGGCAATCTTATGGTCAAGTACCACAGTCTGAACGCATGCTAGGTGTGTCACAAAGAGGCCAACAACACACAGTCCTTGCTCTCCAGGGGTTTATAATCCGATGACAGGAGCAGTCTGATGACATGAAGAGACGAGTGGTAGATGGCAAGGCGACAGATGGACCATGTGAGAGGCTCAGTCTTAAGTGCTGGAGGTGCTGGGGAGAGGGAGTGTCACTGAGGGCTGCCGCTGTCCTGGATGGTGTCCCAGGGAGGCTCTAGCTGGGCCCTGGAGGGAAAGACATTATTATTTGCATTGCCCACTCTCTCAGGATAATTCATATGAAAATCAAATGAAGAAGATAAAAGTGTCCAGAAAAGGAATCGCCTGCAGGCATGTGGACACCCTTCCCAGGGTGGCCCCTTCTCCATCACCAGCACCCACAGACCCCCTCCGAGGAGCTGGCCTTAGATCTGGATGGCTGGGTGGGGGCCACAGGGGCCACATAGCGGCTTCCCAAAAGCCCTGTGGGTTCGGGTCGGCGTTCAAATACTGCCTCCACCTCCTCCTAGCTGTGTAATATGGAGCAAGTCCCTTCACCTCTCTGAGCCTGTTTCCTCATCTGTGAAAACAAACAGGTGAGAAATATATGGTGATGGAAGAAGAACTGACTGGGTGGTGAGTACATAACGCGATCTATAGATCATATAGAAATGTAACCTATGTAATTTGAAACCTATGTAATTTCACTAACCACTGTCACCCCAATAAATGTAATAAAAAGTAAAATAAAATCCTTTGGAGAAAAGAACAAGCGAGCGGGTGATGCGGCCCTTGCAGGGCTGTGAGAGATTAAGCAAACACTAATTAACCCACTAGCACCTACCACCCCAGTGAGTCCTCCTGAAAAAGCCCTCCCTGTCACCCTCCATCTTCACAAAAGACATCTGAGGGTGGCCGGGTGTGCGTGCTCCAGCCTTCCAAAGACACCCTGCCTGCTGCAGGGGTTACACCGAGGACCCGGCTGCGGCTTCAGTTCTAATGCGCTCCGAGCTAAAAGTACTCAGTGCTTCCCCCGTGTGGCCACCGGAGAGCATAGCACCGGGCTCCACAGCCCCGCAAACACCTCCAACAGTGTGGGGAGCAAGTGTGGGGAGGGTGGGGACGCTTGGCTGGTTTATAACCTTGGGAAGCATTTTCTGTATTTCTGAAGATTGGCATGCCAGCGTTTTGGTTTTGTTTTGAGCTTTTTGCCTTGGTAAGCACCAGATGAGAAAACTCTTAAAACATTGGTGACCCGGAGTCAGGGTTCCTCTAAGCCAGTGGTTCTCCTAATGCCGCGACCCCTTAATACAGTTCCTCATGTTGTGGTGACCCCCAACCATAAAATCATTTTCGTTGCTACTCTAGAACTGTAATTTTGCTACTGTGATGAATCGTCATGTAAATATCTTTTTGTTTTCCGATTGTCTTAGGCGACCCCTGTGAAAGGTTGAGAACCGCTGCTCTAAGCTGTTCTAAACTGATTAGAATTGTCGTGTGGTTCCCAGGACAAACCCAAGGTTAGGAGGGAGAGCTTACTTGCCAATGTGCCTCGAAAGCTTCAAGCAACACGCTTTGGAAAACTGAATGAGAAATACACCCTGAATGGCACGGACTCACGGGGCCCTGTCCTTGCACATGGCTTCCTTCCCAGCGGCTCTCTCCCCTCAGAGCCCCCAGAGCAAGACAAGAGCACAGGTCAGTAGCTTCTCCTGGCCTTGGGACCCTGCCACGGCATAGTTTTGTCCCCTGTGGAGCATTACCTGCCTCGGGGCACTTCTGTTAGAATTAAATGAGGTGGCACCTTAGATAAGGTGTTAAGGCGTCTGAGCCTGCTTTTTTTTTTTTTTTTTTTCATGAAGCAAGAATGGCTAGGATGTCTTTTTATGTGGACATCTATTGTATTTTATGTGGACAGCTATTTTTTTTTTTTTTTTTTTTGCGGCGGGGAGGGGGGGTATATTGTGAGAGCCAGGGGCCTGTGTCAGAACAGGGGTGCGTGAAAGGGCCCCCCACCCCCTCCCCCAAGCAGCAGCAGCAGCAGCTGACCACTTCCTCAACCCCCAGCCCCTCAATACACAGCCGGCAGGTGCTGGGAGGGTGGTGGGCTTCCTGCCACCCCCACAGGCCCACCACCACCACACTGAGTTTCCTTAACTTCATTGTCCACCCAGGTTCCCCACTGGCTTCCCAATAAAGACAAAATACGGAACCACAAAGTTTTTAAAAATCTGGAAAGCATGCAAAAAGGTCAACAAAACCAAGTTGATGGTTTTGTCTGGAATCCGACAATGAAAGATCCGAGCAGAGCACAGCTGGACCTGGTTTCCCTCTGTGCTATTTTCTGAAAATGGGCCAGGACCCAAATTCGCGCAGGCAGCTCCCAGGAAGGCCGCCTACATCTCACCAGGTCAGCGGCACCAAGAAGAGGTTGGGGAGGCCTGGGCCCCCTGCAGCTTGCTCTGGGGCTCCAAGTGTGTGTGTGTTGAAGGAGGGGGCACTCAGAGCCTCCCCAGGCCCAGGGGAACCGCCAGCCCCCGCTTCGTCCCCAGGCAAACCAAGGGGGACTGGAAGGGGGACCCAGGTGAGAGGAAGCCTTCCCTCCCTGTCTCCCCAGCAACCAGGAGATAAATGACTTGGAGGCTGCAGGTGAGGTGCTGTGCGTGTGGACAGTAATGCAATCTGTGTCAGTACCAGGGGACGGTGTGCTTGCGTGTACGTGTGTGTGTTGGGGGGCCAGGTGCCTACACCACTGAGCATGTGGCATTCATCTGCTGAGCCACAGCACCTGCCCGGGGCCGAGGAGACCAGGAACCCAGGCACATGGGCCTTGGAGGGGGCCCGGGATGGAGGTCACCCTCCTCACTGCTTCGTCTTGGAGAGGAGTCTGGGGCAGGCAGGTCTGGCCTGGCTGGGGGGCCTGACCCACCTCATGTGTAGGCCATCTTGCTGCACACCCAGGGCCGGGTCATCAGACACTCCGTCGACACCAGCCTGGTGGGCTCCACGAAGACACACTCCCCCGGGCCCGCGACGGGGAATCTGTGGGTGGGAAACAAGAGACCAGGTGCTCACGACCCGCGACATACAGCCCATCCATCCCTGGGTGGCCCCGGGGGGCCCTGTGGTGTCTGCCCCTCTCTCTGGAGTCACCGTCCAGGACATTTAGCCCCAAGACCTTTCTAGTGGGGACACCCATTGTCTCCCTACTCAGAGTACCACGGCCCCAGCCACTCTGCGGATGCCCCACAGACGTTTCCTGGGCACACTGTGCACTTCCTCGTCTGCTTCTACATCCTCGCAGGGTCGTCTCACTCATCCCATGAGCCAGGAGTCATGGAGGATCACCCTCTGCCCACCCTGCCTCGCCGCAGCACCCTGTCTGCACCGCGGGGCACCACATCACAGCCTCCCAGGGGCCTGTGTCTGTCTGTCCCCACCAGCCCCCAGACGGTCAGCTCCTGAACAGTGGGCTCCCCTATGGCACAGTGTCTGCCTAGCACAGGAAGAGCTCAGTAGAGATGAGAATTAAATTCCCTGACAGGCTAGGAGTGGACCCAAACAACCCCAATGTTTAACACCAGGGGCTGTGTTGCCCAGGAAATCACTGACATCATTTGTGGACCTGGGGGTGAGTCCCTGCCTAAAATCATCCCTTTCATGTCCCAAGGTTTCTTCTTAACCTCATTTGTTCACCCTGATCTGAGCACCCTGCCAAGGCCGGAGCTGGGGCCTCGCTAGAGGTGACATCAGAATGACCCCAAGAGGGAGTCTGTGGGGGGCAGGACCTCTCAGTGTCAGGGAAACGTGGCCCCAAGGCCCTTGGTTGCCAGGTGGTCAGCACTGTGCAGACCCCAGCCTCCAGGGCGCTCCCTGGTTCTGGGAGCAGGAAGCTTCCAGAAGGGGACAAAAGGAGGCAGAAAGTGCAAGACTTCCTCAGCAGTGTTAAGAACAGATCTGGGCAGGAAAGAGAAAGAGGAGAGGCAATGAGAGAGGTGGAAAAATGAAGCGTGCAGGAGACAGGGAAAGGAGGTGGAAGGAGGTGTCAGTGGGGCCACTTGCCCTAAGTCAGCCCAGGATGGGAAGGCAACTGATCACCAGCTTCTGGCCATGGTGGAGGGCTGGGGTCTTGGGGACCTTAGGGAGGACACTCACGTGTCATCATCAGGTTAGCAGCTGTGCCCCCACCTGGCTCCTCGTGGCCTATTCCTCCAGCTGCAGGGTCTGGACTGAAAGCTGAGGCTTCTATTCCCTTAATCCCTGCATTTCCCTAACCTAGACTGCCCCCCCCCACACACACACACACAGTATCACCACCTCTACTGTCACAGCCATACACCCCTACCACCCATGACAACTGCCACCATCACCCACACCACAAACCAGTCCTCGGCATCACACACCTGCCACCCCATCGCGTGCTCACTTCCACGCCACTTGGGCCACGAATGGCACCACCACAGCACATACCCAGCCCCCTCAGAGCTGTTTTCTCTAAGAGGATGCTCGGATCCCCTTTCTTCCACAGTAGCAGTGTTTAGGTGGCACATGGCTGCCCAGAATAGAGGCCCCACCTCCCACCTTCCCTTGCAGCCAGGTGTAGTCATGTGGCTAAGTTCTGGCCAATGCAGAGGGGCGTCCAAGGCACAGGCTCCTTTTCCTGTTTCCCCCCGTGGCTGAGCCACATGCAGCCATGCAGACAGGCCACTGCATGGAGGGGGAAGACACAAGACGAAAAGAGCCTGGACCCTGGCGGCAGGAAGCTCTGATGACTACTTCATGGGGCAGAGCCCCCAACCAGCCTGGACGTCATGGGTGAGAGAGAGAAGTAAAGCATTGTCGTAAATGGGTCTCTGTCCCACACCGCTGAACCTAGGGGCTGTAGTTCTACTTAGCACAAAACCAAGTGATTCTCCCTTGGGAGGTGTCCAGGGGGGCTGGGTGCTGCCCAGTCTAAGCTCAGTGGCCAGAAAATGAAGCCTCAGCTCACGTGTCCGGGTCAAACGGGTCCCCGTTGACCCAGTGGAATTCATCCCCCACTCTGCGCAGGCCAATCCAGGGTTCCCTCCGCGTGAACTTGAACATAAATTCCTGCACCAAGGAAAGAGGGAGAGCTCAGAGTCAGGTGCAACCTCCTAAATGCTCACACTTCCCAAGACTAACCTCAGCTTGAAAATTGACTGCCAAGATGGACAGATGCCGAGAGGAGGGTGCCTCACTGTACCCCCAAAGTGAGGTGCTGGGGTTACAGAGAGCCCTGCATTCACACTGACTACCCAGCAGTCGCCTGCAATGGCCTCCAAGGGACCCGGCTCTGGGAGCATACCCACTGGCCCAGGAAACCTAGAATAGGGTTTGTCCCTCGGGCTCAGCGGCCCAGGGCGACAGCAGTCCTAGTTCGCAGGAAGCTGACTTGCCCACTTGATGGGTTATCTGGGACAAATCTCAATGCTCAGCTTGGTTCTCCTTCTACCCGCATACTTCCAGGGCTTCCTCTGCAGAAGGGGGATATTATACTGTGTATCAGAGACAAACAAGTGATTTTTAGGTTATGTGCTATCATGGATCGCCACACCACTGTTACCCTCAAAATCCAAAAGGGCCAATTGACTCTCTGATTGTGTTTCTTTCACGTATCTATTGGTAAAACTCTTTGGGGTGTTACATGAGAGCTCATGTCCTGATATGAACTAGTAGGAAAGGCCGATGTGTTTTTTCTATGTCACAAGTGCATTTGCAATGTGTAATCCTTACACGTTACAATACAGAGTCGAGCAGCTCAGCAAACCAGCCTGGCATGACACAGATGTCCTTGACAGGAGCAGGTGAAAACGAAGGCCACTCGTGGACCTGCTCAGACTCTGAGGGGCCAATGTGCACATGCCGGGCTGTGCGGTGGCTGGGTATGCTCTGGAAACACGTCACAGGGGCAACCTTGGGGCGTCCTTGGGGTGGGTTCTCCCTAAAGATTGCCTACCTCACACACACACACACACACACACACACACACACACACACACACACACCGGCGCTCACCAGCTCCTTCTGGCTCTGAATCACAGCCAGCGCGGCTTCGTGGGAGTGGCAGTACTGCCTGCCCGTGTTCCAGTCTCTCGGTTCCTCAGAGAAGAAGTAGCATTTCCTTCCATAGAGCAGCCAGTCCTCTGGGCAGGGCGCCTCACATTTGATACAGCCCTTGGAAGCTACCGGGAAGAGAGAGAGAGAGGGGGCTCCGCATCCAACAGCACTCCTGCCCCTCCACCCCGGCCCTGCCTGGCCCCACCTGGCCCCACCTGTTCCCCGAAGAACCCAACTCTGCTCCCTGCAGGTCCCTCCACCTGCCTCAACTTTGATGCCCTTCATTGACATGGCTCATGTGGACGTCTTCTCAGGTGAGTACCTCTCACAGAGCCTGGCAGGCAGAAGGTTGGTGACTGATGCATAAGGAAGAGGAATTTGGAAGGCTGGCCGGGACACCACCACGAGGGGATGTGACAGCAGGTTAGCCCTTGGTTAAGATCTTCTCACTCGCTCTCTCTCTCTCTAAACTCTTCAAGACATGGAACCCCAGAAACTCAGATCTGGGAGGGACCTAGAGGCCACTGGTCCTCCCTCAGAAGCCAGGGTGAGAACCATTTACAGGCTGCTCTCATTGGCCTCAGCCTCATTAGCTAACACGGCAGCCCGTTCCACCGTGGACATGCTGGAAAGTTCTTTTTCAATTCTGAGTTCCTATCTGCCTTCCTGTGACAGTGTGACCCCGGGCAAACTCAATCTGCCTTCTACTGCTCTCTTTTAGAAGGACACCAGCCCCCCTGCTCCAGGCTTAAACAGACACAGTCTCCTCTGGGATTCCTGGCAAGCGTTACCCTCCGGACCCTTCTCCATCCTGCCTGGCTCATGGCAGGGTGCCCCCATGGCCACTAAAACGCTGCCACCAGAACAGACTGGGAAGGACAGAAGCGGCCCCATCACCAGCAACAGTGATCACCACACCACTGCTTTCCAGCCTGCAGACCTGTCTCCATGAGGAGAATCCGTGGGTGTGCACACATGCACTTTTCTGGGAAGGGAGCCCAGAGCTTCCGTCAGATTCTCAAAGGGCCTCCTTGCCCAAAGGAAATTAGCCATACTCTTCCATCATTTTCATAGGCTCTGCTTCCAAACCAGGTCTCCCCAGCAGCCCGAACATGTGTAAATCACTTTTTAAAATCCAAATGAACGATCTTATGTTTCTTTCTTTCACATTTATCTCACTCACATTGGCTCATTTGAGTTTTTAAAGATACATCTTAATCTTCTTTTTTTTTTCACCCATCATATTAAACATCCCTTTTTGGATTTGTATCACCTACAAATTCTATAAGCATCTTTTTTATTCATTTTCATATGAGCGATTGATTAAATACAGACCAGGAAAGAGCCAAAAACAGGCCCACAGTACTCCAGCCCCTCAGGACCTCCAGCCACACTGACACCAATTAATTAGTGGACACTCTGCATATCTTGGTGAGCTACAGGTCCACCTGGGAGTATTGACCATGGCATGGCCACATTTCAACTGCCTTTCCACAAGGATCTCTGAGGACACTCTGTTATGCTTTATTGAAATCTCAATATGCTGCGATTACACATTGCACTGACTTCCAAACCCAGCAACAAGACAAAAGGAAACCGATTTCATTTGCAGTCATTATTCTAGGTGAACCCAAGCTGGCGCCAGTGGTCACCAGATTCTTTTCTAAACACTGACAAACACCCTGCTTATCTTATCGTGCATGCCCTGTAAGTGAGGATTTGATAGGGACTGATAATGTCAGTGGACTTTTCACCCATTTTGAGGTGCCCGCCTCTGGTCTTGCAGTGCTTCCCAAAGATTAAAGATAGAGGCACGCTTTGCAAACCCTTCAGAACCCATGACATACTTTGACTTGAACGCATTTGAAACAGCCAAATTCCCTGCTCATTTAGCCTCGCCTTTCCTTAGTGACAATGTCCTCCTTTTTCATTCCCCTACCCTTTCAGTCCCACACACCACTCTGGGCTGCTCAGGCCCCTCCCCTTGGGCTGTTCTCTTTCCTCTACCTCCTGGTCTCTAGGGAACCCCTATTCATTCTTCAGGGTTTGGCACACACGTTTCCCCATCATGGAAGCCCCCAGCAGTAACACCTCTATATCTGACGTGTCATACTCATCTTTTTTTTAATCCCTAGCACTTAGCCCACGGCCCTAACTAATACACCTCAGGGCTCAATAAGTGTTTGTTGAATGAATGAATGTGATCTTTAAAGGCCCTTATCCCAAACTCATCTCCTCCAAGAAGCAGAAGCATTGCCTGCCTAACCCACCCCAAGTCGGTTCTGAGTTCGCGTGGCATTCACGTCATAGTACCAAAGTCACATCTCCACTTTCCCTGCATGACTTAGTAAAGGGAACATGTGGAGTTGTTGTGTGAATAGATTATTACAGCCTAAAATCTCCTCTAGAACTAATACTCCGTTTTCTATTTACTTTGTCCCCCCACAGACTTCATGGTACGTCTGGAATTTTTCTTGACCTAATTAGACGTGCTTTTGACAAGGTGATATACACGGAATTGCATACATGCTCCGACATCCATGCTCACCCAAGATGCTCATCACCACCAGGATGGCGAACAGAAGAACAGCAATGGCTCCCAGCAGGAGACGGGTGGTGGTGTCTGCAGAGAAGAGAAAGGGTTCAATTCCTGGCCACCCACCCACCCATCACCACACAGCCAGGCCCACATCCTAATACTGAGAAACTCTGGGGGTGGAAACCAGCAACAAGCCCTCCAGGTGCTGAGGTCAAAGAGTTCCAGGGCACAGTCCTGAGTCTGTGATTCCCTGGCTTGATAACCCTCCCTCCAGGGCTATGCACTTGAACTTCTGTGACCGTCAGAGCTTTCCACTCTTTCGTCTCCTGCTGCTTCTCTGCCTGGTCCCTGGTTTCAGCCACACAGACCCCTTGAAATAACCCAGCCCACCCTCCCAGCCCGGCAGCTGGGTTTTTGCCCCCAGTGTTCTGACCTCCGCTGCTACCTCTTTAAATCCCGCCCACCCCTACACCATTCATCCTCTTTCCAAAACCTTTCCCCATCCTCTGGCTGCTCCTTTTTCATTTCCTTGTTACCATTTACATTTTTTATTTTACATGTAATGAAAGAATCATGTTAGACTTTAGACATAGGGTCTTTTAATGGTCTTTTTATTGTGGTAAAATGTACATGACATACAAGTTACCATTTTAACCATTTTCAAATGTACAATTAGTGGCATTAATTACATTCACGATATTATGCAACCATCCCCACTGTTGGTTTGCAAAACTTTTTCATCACCTCAAGCAGAAATCCTGCTCTAATTAAGCATTAACTCCCCATTCCCACCTCCCTCCAGTCCCCAGCAACCTCTAATCTACTTTGCATTTCTATAAATTTGCCTCTTCTTGGTATTTCACATAAGTAGAAACACAATATTTGTCCTTTGGTGTCTGACTTATTTCACTTGCTATAATGTTTTCGAGGTTCATCCATGTTAGAGCAGATATCAGAATTTTATTCCTTTTTATGGCTGAATGATACTCCATTGTATGAATATATACATTTTATATATCCATTCACCTGTTGATGGACACTTGGGTTGTTCCCACCTTTTGGCTATCGTGAATAATGCTGCTATGAACATTGGCGCATGTTCATACATTTGAGTATCTGTTTGAGTCCCTGTTTTCAGCTCTTTGGGGCATATACTTAGGAGTGGAATTGCTGGATCATATGGTTATTCTATGTTTAACTTTATGAGGAACCACCATGCTGTTTTCTGGCTACACCATTTTGCATCCCACCAGCAATGCCAATGCACAAAAGTTCTAATTTCTCTACCACCTCACCAACACTTTTTAGTTTCCTTTTTTAAATTATTATTAGTATTGTAACCATCCTAGTAGTGAGAACTCCCTTTTTGTTTTAAGTCTTTTTTAAAAGCAAAGTTATGCATGAGCATAGAGGAAAGTAGCACCTCCATCGACCAGTGCTGGTCTGTACACTGGTACTCATCCATGATGACATGAGTACCAGAAGTGAGAGGAAGTGTCTAGAAACTTTTATAGCAATTTAACATGCCATGACATCCACATGCATGATCATATTTCTAGTATTTCATTTGTATTGCACTTCACAAAAGATTGGGAAATGTTAGACCTCTTAGATTGGTCCTCCAAGTTTCTTATATTCCCCCCCCCTCCCTTATCTACTGTCTCTTTGCCATTTTGCTCAATTTCCTGGAAAAGTTTTTTCAACTTTATCTCCCTGCCCTTGTGCTAAATTTTTCATTTCTGAGATTATTTTTAATCTCCAAAGTTTTTTTGGCTTTGTTGCTGCTGTTCCCTGAATACTCCCTCTTAAAGCATTCTGTTCTTATTTTAATGATGCAATCCTTTCTCTCATCTCTCTGAGGATATTACTGATAGGGTTTTTTTGTGGGGCGGGGGGACAGAAAGTTTATTCCTCCTGGTATGGTGTCTGTGTCCTCCAACTTGCTTTTCTTCTGTTCATTAGTTTTGGTCTCTAGCTTCTATGTTAGAGACTCCTCGGATGTCTGGAGGTCCTTGGTTATTTGTTCATGATTAAGGCAGGAGGCCTAGAGTTCACTGTGGTCTCTGAGACCATGGAGGGGTTTCTTAACTGTGGAAGGTCACAGCAGATTGATCCGGCTGGGCTGATCCTCAGTGCTCCCTGTATGCTGACCTCCTTGGGTTTTTCCTTTTGGGTCGGTCAGCCCTGGAGAAGGCTTTTCTGGTTTCCCTCCTGGAAGGTGTAGGCTGGGCCAGGAAAAGCGGCTGGGAGGCCATCCTTGGCATTCCATGTGGAAATGTCGCCTTAATTGCTTGCTCTCAAATGGGTTGGTATCTAGAGACCCTCTCTCAGGAGACTTAACCCTCAGGGATGGGAAGAAGTTGTACAGAATGGGAAGAGGATCCAGGGATCTAAATTCTTCCTAAAGAACTGTTCAGCCAGTCCTCCTGTAATCAGCTCCATCTTCACGCACTGCCATGGTGACTAGTGGCGCCATCCTTGTGCTTTTGGGGTCCTGCATGTGATTCAGGTGGCTCCTGTGCCGGTGAAGTCAGTTACCACTCATTATTTACCGCCTAGCTCCCAAGTTTGTTGCTGCTGTCCTCTGTCCTGTGCCTGTGGTACTTATGGACTTTTAAAAGTCCCCTAACTGCTGTATTAGTGGGCTTTGGAAGGGAAAAAGAATAAATGCATGCGTTCAGTCTGCCATCTTTACCTGATAGTCCAACAAACATTTTGGAGTCCTTCCTATGAGCAAGGTCAACGCTGGCAAGTGACCAGGAATCCGGAGGTGGGTGGCTCCATGTACAGTAAGAGCAGAGATCCTGCCTGCCCTCGAGGGCTGCGCTCTTTCTGTATCTGCTCTGCTGTCCTCAGTGGCAATTTGCTGTTAGGCGGGTTCCCCTTGAGCTGCATGACGGCTGCCTGTGGCAAGTGCAATGTATGTATCCTGCCCTTCTTTTCTGTTCACACCTCTCAATCCTCTTCTAGAATACTGTCTCTGTAACCCTTTGTGCCTGGAGGATAAGAGCATAGTGGGTTCAAATCCCAGCTCTGCCACGTTCCAGATGGCTTAGTTACTGAGCTTCTATTTTATTTCATTTTCCTCATCTTTAAAATGAAGTAATAGTAGTATCTGCCTGTTAGAATTTTACGAAAATTCATTGTATAGTACATAGAACAGTGTCTGGCATGGAAGACTCGACTTCAGTGTTAGCAGTTACCATGGTGACAATGATGATGATGAGCCCACAGGCTCCTTTAGGGTATGAGCTGCGCTCGACTCACCTTTCGATTTCCTATAAGAGGGCTAAGCCATGGCCTTGCATCTTACAGAATACCCACTGGTACTAAAAACACAGGGAACTTAGCTACGGTGAATGGCTATGTCCTTGGTCAGCCTTAAACTCAACTGAGTTTGTAGGAAGGGGAACCCGGACAGACACCTGCTCTCTGGGGGAAGGTGGTCCGTGTGTGCGTCTCCAGCATCACCAGGACTGAAAAGCCTCTTCACCTCTCATGGGGATATCTGCTCTGTGGACAGAGAGAGGACACTCTAGGAAGCCCGACTCATTGTTCGCTGTCTGTGTCCTCCCAGAGGGAGGCTGTGGGCTGGACAATCCAATCCGTAGGAAACTATGCTGTCCTAGTTTCCGAGGGTGGGGGGAACAAAGTTCCACAAACTAGGTGGCTTCAAACACCAGACATTTCTTATCTCACGGTTCTGGAGGCCAGAAGTTCACGGTCAAGGGATCGGCAGGGCCACGCTCCCTCTGAAACCTGTAGGGAGTCCTTCCTTGCCTTGTCTTAGCTTCTAGCAGTTTGCTGGTGCTCTTTGGCATTTCTTGGCTTATAACTGCATCCCTCCCATGTCTGCCTTCACCGTCACATGGCCTTCTCCCTGGGTGCCTCGGTCTTCACGTGACTGTCTTCTTATAAGGACACCAGTCATATTGGATTAGGAGCCCACACTGCTCTGGTATGCCCCCATCTTAACTAATTACAGCTGCGATGACCATATTTCCAAATAAGGTCATATTCTGAGGTCCTGTGGGGTTAGGACTCCAACATATCTCTTTCGGGGGAACACAACGCAAGCCATCACAAATGTCTCACTCAGCAATCCTTTCTGCTAGGCAAGGCCCTTATTATGCTTATAAATGGATATGATTTAGCCTCATGTTAGAAAAAATGATTTTTAAAAAGCTGGCTCCCAAGCCCAGGCAAATCTCCCATCACCCTCACACCCACAGTTGACGCCTCTAAGTTGTCAGGGCCACAGCCTGGCAAGCACGGCCTTGATGGTGCAAAATTATCCAATGTAGAGTTTGGTAATTTTGACATTTTTAAGAGGCTTTGCTAAATGTATGTGTGTGGTTTTGATCAGGAAGTCGTGGGTTTATGCCTAATCAAGAAACTTTCAACATTAAAAATTCAGAATCGGTGAGCATTGAAAAAAAATCTATAGCCTGAGAGATGCAGACTCACTCTGCTCCCACTGCCGTGCACCCAGGCCACTTTTCCCCACTCCCACCCCAATGCCAGAAACATCCCCATCTCAAATCACCTCCAGTCTTTCTAGAACCCAGGTAGATGCTCTGGGTCACTTTTTCCAGCCTCTCCCCCGAGGCTGGGGGTGGAAGGAAAGGTGAGTATCCACAGATATTAACAGAGAAGACTTAATCAAGGAGAACTTCCGACTGGCTTTCTATTTATAAAGCTAACTGCTCATTTAGGGAAAGTCTTAAAGACCTGGGCTCTAGTTCCAACCTTATGATTTAAGGAGCTCTCCATTTCACTTAACCTGTGAGGAGGAAAAATGGTCTGTGCTGGAGGTGGTGGGATTGTCTGAGGACAAGAGCAGGAGAACAACATGCATCTGCAGCACAATTTGAATCTCTCCAATTAGCCTCACCAAGCCCGATGTCCTTGGTCAGCGCGGGACGGTGTAAGAGCTTTCCTGTCAGAGAGCCCTGCGGCAAACCCAACAGGGTTTCCTATGTTAGCAACCAACATGCGTCCTTGGGCACAACACTTGGCTTCTCTGAGTCTCAGTTTCCATCTCTATAAACTAAATATAACACTCAACAACTCCCCACGAGGGTAGATAAGAAGATTAAATGATAGCTGTTGTGAAACCCTCCAGCACATAGTAGGTGCTTGATAAATGTTCAGCTCATGGTAATAAAGGAGTACAGGTCCCCTAAGTATTCAGCTTGGACATGTCTTGCTTCTCTCAAGACAGGTGCTTGGCTAAGCAGGGTCCCCATGATCCCCAGACGTGGCAGACCCCTCGTCCACCACAGGTGTTTTTAGTGTCCGTGAACTAGGATCATTACATAAACTCCAGTTTGGGGTGGGGAGTGCACTCAAGGTAGGCAGGGCAGCAGTCAAAGGATTTCAACTGAGCTCCCCCATCAGGGTTTGCAGGAAGCCACGTCTAGGTCACTGTGGAGAAGACCTGCACACAGCCCACACCCCAGCACCTTGATCTGTGTAACCCTGAGAGGCAGAAATGATTATCTAGCTTGGCAGATGAGGAAACTGAGGCTCAAACAAGTTAAAAAACCCAGGCAGTAGAAGGGTCTGGCTTGGGTTCACCTGACTCCAGAATCTATACGTTCTTTGCCCCCCAGCAGGCTGCCTCAGCCCCTGTCCTGTGATTTTTTCAAAGGCAGGGATGTTCCCAGTGCCTTGAGCTGTGTCTGGACAGTGTGGGCACTCCATAAATGTTTGTGGAAGGAAAAGAAGAGTGAATGGATGTGAGAGAGCAGTACAAAGGCTGGCACTGGGCCCACACGCCAGCACCCTGGAGAGCACCAGTCCTGGTCCACAAGCTCCGCTCTTCTGACAGGAGATGGCAGTGGCCAGCAAACACCCAGGAGACCCTCAGGGAACTGGCAGGTGGGAGGGCCCCTCACAGGGACTCAGATTCCAGAACCTAAAACACCTGTGGAAAAAGTCCATAGGCCCCAGATGCTGAACCCCCAAGGACCACAGGCGTCAAGGGTGGGGCTGATCTTGGGTGGACCCCTTGGAGGAGGCGGGTCCAGAGGGGGCATGCGATGCAGAGACAGGCCAGGCGGGGAGCCACACCAGGACATGTGAGACAAGGCTGGGCCACAGGTAAGCACTAACAGGGAGTGGGCTAGACTCCCCAGCAGCCACAAGACCCTGTGTCCCAAGACAGCCCCTGGGCCATGTCCTGCCTCGCTCACAGGTGGTCAGCCCAGCCATGGTTGAGAGTAAGAAACAGAAGGGGCCAAGGTCAGGGCTGGAGGTGGAACAGGGATGAACACGCCAGAGGCATTGAAAGAGGCCACACCACCCTGAAGTGGCCCAAACCATCGGGGTTTCGAGTTAGATTAGGGCAGACCCTCCCAAAATCTTACAAATGAATGAATGAAGAAATACAGGCAGCAGGAGTGAGCAACTTCAGGGAATAACGTGGACAGGAGGAAGGCAGGGGGTCACAGGCAATTCCAGCAATGCACCTGGACATGCGTGTCAGAGAGAGGGCTTTGTCCACCTTTACTCAACTCAACTCTTCTCAGCCTAAGGCTCCTCTGCAGGGGCTCTTCTGCTCCAAGATCCAACATCTTTGCCCCTTTTTTCCTAAATCACCAGGCATCTGACTCTCCCCCTCCCCCCCCCAGAGTCTGCACAGCCCCTCCTCAGGCAGTCCACGTCACCTGGCCCACCAGCCTTTGGGCCAAACACTGACATGACAAACCCCACCTCTCCCTCCTTGGCAAGGCACCGGCCCTGGCAGGTGCTGGTTATGTCCCTCCCCTGACCACTGCCCCTCCTTCCACACTGACCTTGCCTTGGTCTGACCCCTCAAGGCCACCACCACTATTCCAAGGGCAAACCCAAGGTTCTCATTCTGGGCTTTACACCTCTCGGTGGCTCCTTCAAAGTCCAAACTCTCTGGCAAGGCCTTGGTGACCATTCAGCATCTGAGCTCTCCAGGCTCATCTCTTCTCACCCCTCCCTCCCATGCTGGTGTCCTGAAGCTGAGTTCCTCACAAGGGACAGGCTGGCTCTAGCCATCGGGTCCCTGAACATGTCATTGCTTGAGCCTAGTTCATCTTTCTTTCTCTCCACACCTCCTAAGAAGTCACCAATCCCAGGAAGCCCTCCTTTTCTGACACTTCCTAAGGGTTGGGTGATCCGGACTCTGGGCTTTCCTAGGTAACGCTGCCCAGGTCCTCAGCCTTTGGACTGGGGGGTGTCAGGAGTACCGAGGCGCCTCCAGAGGACCAGCCCTCTCTTCCCAACTCTAGCATGCCCCACACTGCACACCACCAGTGGCCAACACAAGTTTCCTCAAGGAACTCAGGAACTTTACATTTATTTTCCACTTTGCTTACCGCCTCCTTGATCAGCCAGGGGTCGCCCCTCTGACTGGAAGGGGTAGGGGGGACCCATGACCTTGCAAGGAAAAGCCTCCCACATATTCTCCATCTCTCCCCTCCCTACATGGCTCCATCACCACTAGGTGCCCCCCCCCAACTCCTTTCTCACAGAGCACCAGCACCTTCCCTGGTGTCTACAGCTTTTGTGGCTTTGCCCAAAGCATCTCCACCGCTACAGTCACCCCCTCAACATGCCCAATAGGTGAGTGCCAGACAGTAACTGCTCCCCTTCACTCATGAGGGAACTGAGGCTCAGAGCACAAAACCTGCTCCCAAGGTCAAAGAGTGAGTTAGCTGCAGAGCTAGAGTCACGGTGGTCCCGTTACCTCCCTCCCCGCAGCCCCAGGTGTGGCATCTCATCGCCCTGAAATCGATCCTCCCGGTTCCAGAGTCATGCTCCCCGCCTTCGCCTCCGGGAGACGGGCCAAGGTGACTGTGACCCGCCTTCCCGGGTCCCCAGGCCGGGGGATGGAGGGCCGCTCCGCTCTTACCCTCCAAGGCCGCCTTCCAGCTGGTGCTGCCCTCGTAGCCCGAGCCGGAGCGCCGCAGCTGCCCCTCGGGGCCGCGGGCCTCCGCCTCCGCGGGCGAGCGCGGCCTGGGCGCGGCGGGGGCGGGCGCGGGGC
>NW_017731551.1:2093153-2234973 GCF_001890085.2 Hipposideros armiger | reverse complement strand
CAGCCTGGGGGGCCCCCGGGCCGGCCTCGGGACGGCGCAGGCCAGGACTGAGCCCGGCTCCCGGCGCCTGAGCCGCTGCGCCGGGGTGGCCGCCGTGCGCGCAGTGCCCGCCCTGCCTCGCAGCTGCCTCCGCGCAGAGCCGGGCGCCGGGAGGAACGGGGCGGAGCAGGGCGAGCGCGGGCAGCAGGGGAGGGGGGGCAGGCAGGGAGGAGGCGCCAGCGGCAGCGTGTGACACCCCCGCAGTCCCCCCGGCCCCCGCCGGCCCCCCGCTCCCTCGGCGGGAGGCCAGACGCCGCAGAGCGAGGAGCGCGGATCCTGGAGCCAGGACACCTGGCTTCTAAACCAGCTCCACCTGCCACAGCTTCCGACTCGTCCTCTGTAAAAACCCGGGGAAAGTTTACGGGAACGATGACGTGAGGCTCAGGGAGGTGAGGGGCTTCCCCCCCACACCCCCCCACACCCCCGGGCAGCCCTGGAACCCGAGCTGAGGGGTGGGAGCGGTGACTTGGCCCAGACGCTTGACAGAGGAGGAAAAAAGAACAGAGTCGGTGAGCCGAGGCTGAGGCGGATACGTGGAGCAGCGTTTCAAATTCAATTAACATCGAGTATCTGCTAAGCGCCAGGGACTTTTACATATATTAGCTGACAACATTCTCAGTTTAGGCCGAGACCCGGAATTGAAGCGGTCAGGGGCACTTCTGAAGGCAGCGCCATCAAGTGTGCGCTTGGCAGATGTTCTGACGCCCAGGCCAGGGCTCTTCCGATGGCTTGCCCAGCTTTCAGTCTTTACAGGCGGCTAGGCCAGGGTCAGCCCAGATGACACACCTCCAGCCCTGAACTTCTCTGCCACCCAGTCCCAAACCCAGCTGTTTCCTGTCTCATCTGCGGTGCTTCATCCTCAAATCCTCCTGCTGTCTCCCCCCACATCCAATTTCCCACCAACTCTCCGGACTTCTCCCTTTTAAGTCTCAGTCTGCCCATTTCTCTCTGTGCTACAGCCACTCGCCAAGGACAAGTCAGTGTCGTCTCTTGTCATAATGGTCCCGTCACCTCTTCTTCCCTCAAATCCAGCCCCTCTGTCTCAGCACCAAAGGGATCTTTCTAAAGTGAAAACCTCCCCTGTCATTTGGGGCTCCCTCTGCCTGTGGGTTAAACCCAACTTTTTACCAGGCTACAAAGTCTTTCATGATCTTAGTCCTGGTCTTATTTCAGGCTTCGTCTCCTCTGTCCCGTCTCAACTAGCCCCAGACACACCCGACTATGTTCTCTTTCCTCCTGGACTTTGAACATTCTCTCTGCTCTGCCGGAAACACATCTCCTCCTTGCAGCCCCCTCAAATACCAGTTTGCCTATCTAACATAGGCTAATGCTTTCGATTGCACACATCCTCTAGACGCTGCAGTGTAGGTTCAGAAAACAATAAAAGAAAACCCCAATAACAGTGGCTTAAACTAGAAAGAAGTTTACTTTTTCTCCCATAAAAGAAGTCTGGAGGTCAGTCCAGGGCTCCAGGGTACTCAGAGACCTAGCTTCCTTCTATCTTTCTGCTCATCATCCCTAGCATGTACATCCATCTTCAAGATTCCCTCATAATCACAATAAGGCCCCTATAGTTCCAGCCATCACATCTGGTACCAGGGTGCAGGAAGTAGGAAAGATGAAAGGGAAAAGGGTGTGTGTCTTGTTGGATCAGGCTCCTTTAAAGGGCTTTTCTGGAAACCCAATGACTTCCACTTCTCTCTCACCGGCACTTCTATCTGCCAGGAAGTCTGGGAAGTGTGGTGGTGTATAGCTGGAGCCATGGTCACTCCCCAAAATGCAGCTCTGTTAGAAAGAAGGGGACAATGGGTCACATGCTCAACCAGTGACCCAAGACTGTGTTTGTCACTCCTCCTTTGGGCTCCTAGACCACCCTCTCCCTCTCTTACCATAGCCCTTACCACACCCCATCGTCACTGCGTGTCTCCTCAACCAGAGGACGAGCTGTGTGGGGGTAGGCACTGCTATAGCCCCTGCTCCTAGCTCAGTGCCTGGTTGGAATACAAGGTCCAAAGCTTCAGACTTTATCACATAGGCATGGGGAAGCACCAAAGACATTTGAGCAGGGAAATGCCATGAGCATCGTGCAACAGGAAAATGAACTCCGGTGTCCGGTGCAAGGTGGTTTGGGAGCAGTGAGATCAGTGAGGAAGCTCTTGCAATAAATAGTGGAGATAAGAAGGAGTAACAACGCCATAATACCAAAACCCTTCTAGTGGAGCTGACCTTAGAAGCATTCCAATGGCCATCAAGAGCCATCAGGACCTGCTCAGAGGTAAGAACTGAGATTCCCAGAGTCCCCACACACCCCTACTGGCTTCCTGAGATCGCTTCCCAAATAAACTACTTGCATTCAGATCCTTACATCAGGTTCTGCTCTGGGAAAACCCAAACGAAGACAATGACAATTGGGGCTGTCTAAATTAGAGTCCTTTGAAGAGGTTGCTGCAGTCACCAAGAGGCTCATGATAATGAACGCTACAACTGAGATGAAACCCATCCAGACCCCCTGCCCCTCACTCTGCGAGAGCACAGAGGTTTTGAGATGGCTCTCCTTGGGGACATGGGTGGCCAAGGCTGCAGCAGCTGTGCTACCCGGAGCAAGCAGGGTGTGTGCTGCCTACCTCGAGGGGGACCCAGTTTTGTCTGACAAGGCTGGAGCAGGAACTAAACCCTCTGCTAGCAAATCTCCTTGGGTCCTTACACTGGACACCTGAATCACATGCCTATCCCCAAACCAATCACTATGGTAAGGTCTGGGTCATGGTCACCCCCTCCCAAATCACAGGACTGAGTGCGGGGAAGAGACAAAGGAAATGCAGGCTACCATTGCAGGAAGAAAGGGATGGGCTGCTGCTAGTCACGGAAAAGGAGCAAATGTTTGCCATATACACAGTAGAATAGTAGGCAGCCATTTAAAAAGAAGTGGGTAAGGGGCTGCCGGTAAGCTCAGGTGGCTAGAGCACAGGCTCTTAACACCAAGGTTGCTGGTTCGATCCCCACATGGGCCAATGAGTTGCGCCCTCCACAACTAGACTGAAACAACTACTTGACTTGAAGCTGATGGGTCCTGGAAAAAACACAGTTCCCCAATAAAATTTAAAAAAATAAAAAGAAGTGGGTAAATCTGTATCTGCTGACTTGGAATAATCTCCAAGATAAATTAAGTTAGAAGAAAGCAAGGTGCAGAAGAGTGTACACCAAAAGTTGTGGATGGAAGCTGAGCCTCTTGGTGGTCTCTCTTTCTCTTTAGAAATCCCTGAGTGAGAGACCACCAGGCCCCACTCACCACAAGGTGAGTGCCGGGGTACCAGCTCTGACAATGAACAGGCAACTGTGTTTATTATTTCCTGGTAGAACCAAAATCTGCAGCCAAGAAAAGCTGGTCCTGGCCAAAAGACTGACTTTTGGATGAGAATGATGTCTTCAATAATAATCCTGCCAAAAACCACTATCTCTTGCATTAGTCCTCCCCCTAAAGGGTAACAGGAAACCCAATGGAAAATTCAACTCACACCCGTTGAGGAAAAACCCAAATCTGATTTTGTATATTTTTTTCTAAATTGACAAAAATAAACACAGATTTTCTTATTACAAAATGAATACATTGATTGTTTTCATGCAAACAGCACATGCATTTTACAAATACCTTGTCTTTAGAGTTTGGTGTATATACCCTGTGTGCTTCTAAGCACTTTTTAATGTATGTAAAATAAATAGGAACTTACGATTTTTCTTTTTTACAAAAGTGAAGTTACTTACATGCATTCAATAAAGTAGGTATCCAACGTTGTAAGAATAAGCACTGTTTCCTGGAGGACTAAAACTATTTTTCATTTTGAATGGGGTAAAAATACGGCCTTTAGGCATCCTTGTTTTCCCTGGTTTGGGCTTTGGAAACGTAGAAAGAAAGCTTCTCTGAAGCCCCGCCCCATCCTTTATTTTCTCTGTTGATAACCCACAGGTGACACCAATCCGGGCGGTACCTCCATCCTGAAGTCCTGAGCAGACGCTGAGGCACCTGAGCCCGGGATAGTTGCAGGATATGAGTGAATTGGCATTAAGCGTGAGGTGAAATGCGGCCGCAGAAAATTCGCTCACTGCCCGTTTTTTGTGCCTTAAAACACACTCATCCATACTCAAACCCTTTGGTTCTGGAGCGGTGACGTGCAAGACTGTGAAGCAATTCCATGAGCTTCCAAACACAGGCATAGTTGTTGTTAATAAATTGTACAAGCTGTGATCACACAGAGACACTGGTTTTCCGAGAAAACTTCTGCGGGGGGATGGTGCAGCTCACGCGCTACTCCCGGCTTGCGCGCGGACGCCACCTCGGCGGTGGCCTTGACCCCTGTAGTGTGCCTTGGAGGCGCCTGCTCCCTCGGTGTGTGTTCTCTCCTCCCTTCTTAAGGCTCACGTCCTCGCGTTGAGATAATGCTTCACCTAAAAACATCATTTTGCGGGGACAAAACAGGTTCCCAGCCCCGTGGCGAAGTGCCACTTGCCGTCTGCGCACAGCCCCGGGCCCAGGGGAGCTGGGTGTGCTGCCGGGTCCTCTGCCCGGGGCCAGGGAGGAACTGCCTTCCAGACCCGCATCTCCCGAGCCCAGAGCCGACAGGAAAGCCGCGCATTCTTCATCCAGCCTTGCTAATCTGAATTCCCTCGAGGGACTCCGTCTGGAGGGAAAACCGTGGTCCCCTTTCCGCCTCAGGAGGCCTGGCGGTGAGCGGTTCCCACGGCGTGTTGCTTTACACAGGGTCGCCATCTAGTGACAACGAGGGTGTACTACTACGTCCTAATGTGAAGGCATACAACGCTACAACTTTGGAAGGTTCTGGTTTGTGCAATAGGGAGCAGACCCAATTACAGACCTTACTGGGGGAGGGTGTGTGGTGGGCCTTCGCTCCCCTGCAACACGCGGTGTGGGACCATCTCTGCAGAGGAAGGGGTGTCAGGTCCAAATACTGAGTCAGGCCTTTTGTGGACAATACCCTGGTTCTTTCAAAAAGTGAGGCCTGTAGCCCCATTGATTGATGTTGGCTCTGACAGCCCCCGCCGTGGAAGTAGTTCTGGCTTAGGAAACCCCACTCTTGGTTCAGGGAGACAAAGGTGTCAGAGGGAGCTCCACCAGTGAGAGCCCAGAACAGGCCTGCCTCCTGGGCTCCCTGAGTCCCCCTCCAGTTATAGATCTGAAGACAGGGCGAGGGTGAGGGCAGAACTCCTAGGTTCCTGGACGTCTCCCCAAGAGCCAACACCACCACCACCACCACACACACACACACACACACTTGCACTTGCTCCAGGCACAGACCCGAGGAGCAGGGATATCCTGTAACTCAGTAAACTTTCAGACGTGGTGAGAGTCAACTCTCCTTTTCTTAGACTCCCCTAATCTTTACTAGGGGTTTTCTTGCAACCGCCAGCCTGGCTTCTTGGAGGGAAAGCACCCACTCCCTCCAAGGGGATAATGTCTCCCCACAAGCACTCTGCTCCCAAAAGTTGATGACCTCTTTTCCTTCTCGTGATCTGATATTGAGGGCAGTGGGTGGAGGGAAAGCAAGTTCTCAACAGGCACCACTCAATATGCCCGTGCCAATAGGCTTGGCCCCACTGCTCAGATTCCTTGCACTTAGAATATGGGGCACTTAGCACCTCTTATCCACATTTGGGATTTTGCTGCCATTCTCCAACAACAGGACAAATCCCCCATGCAAATGGGGTCAGTGCATTAATAGGAGCAGATGCAAACTGAGAACACAAAGAGCAATCAGAGCTGTCATGTACGTTCGTGCAAGTTGCTCACTGCGCAAGGGTGTCTGGCCTGGGGGGGGGGCACTGAGATCTGAAATTCAACCCTTATTGGATCACAGAGCCAGCTGTGCCACCTGGTTAGGCATTGTCTGCCTGGAGGAAGGGGTACACTTTTCAAATTCACCTGCTCTCTATGAGTAAGGCCATGAACCCTATGGGCTGTGCCTGTGCACAGAGGCCCCCTTTTCCTAAGGCTCACAGAGGCACAGATTGGGGTCCGCTGCAGCCTCTGGGGAGTTAGCAGACTCTCCTTGGAGAAAGGGTTCCTGCAGAGCCCCAGCCCAGGACTCCTTAGCTTCTGTGGGCCCTGACTCATTTCTGTATTCACTTGCTAGGGTTGCTGTAACAAGGAAGCACAAACTAGGTGACTTAAACAACACATATGTACTGCCTCACAGTTCTGGAGTCTGAACTCCAAGATCAAGGCCTCAACAGAATTGATTCCTTCTGAGGGCTGTCCGGGAGATTATTCCAGGCCTGTCCCTGAGCTTCTAATGGTTTGCTGGCCATCTTTGGTGATCCTTGGCTTGTAGACACATCACTCCAAGCTGCCTTCATCTTCACATGGCATTCTCCCTGTGTGGGTGTCTGTGTCCAAATCTCCTCTTTTTATAAGGACCCAGTTATATTGGATTAGAGCCCACCCTAAGGACCTCACCTTAACTAATTATTACATCTGCAGTGATCCTGCCTCCAAATAAGATATTAGGGGTTAGGACTTCAGCACCTGAGTGTGTGTGTGTGTGTGTGTGGGGGGGGTTACACAATTCAACCTATACAGTAAGATCCCCAAACAAGACAGCACTAAAACCCTCATCGTCTACCCATCACCATGGTGACAGGAGGAGCTGTTGGAGGGACAGGGCAAGTTCAGCTCGTAAATGCTATAAGAAAGCTTTTCTTTCTGTGTCTCAGGATTGTGTGTGATCACCAGGCAACCAATAAAATCTGTAAGACAGACAAACAAGCCAGGCAGTCTCTCATTTATGTGTCCCCCAGAACACAAAGGAGAGGGAGGTTTCGATAGCCCAAACAGACCCTGAAATACCTCAGTGGCCAGAAAACAGTTGTGTAGAAGGCCTGGTCGCCCTGGTCAGCATGAGCCATCCTAGACCTCACAGGAAGTTGCCTCTTCGACTTTTGAAACAATAAGCTTTCTTCATCATCACTGTGAAGGTCTCCTTAAAATGAACAATAGCTTAAATGTCTGTTTCAGCCAGTGCACTTTGCTTGCAGTAATATCATAGTTGCAGCTGAAAATCAAAATATTTAATTCTCCACCACCGTGGCCAGACTGGCTCTCGTGCCATCTGTGTCACGGTACTTCAATCTGTTGCCTATAAAAGTCACCCATAATCGCAGTTTGGGGCCCCGATGAGACAGGTGGAAAAGTGCCCTCAAATGGGCTATGAAAGTTTCATGGGCAAAAATACGTGAAATCAATAAGCCAGCTGGTTAGAGCTTCACTCTGTAGACCAGGGGTCTTTACATTACTGCTCATGGGTGGGCTTTAGGGAATCTGTGATCCCCTAAAACTGAAAGCTGCAAAATGTATTTTACTAGAGAGAGGGTTCCCAGCTTTTGCTGGAGACTCAAAGGGATCGATACACAAATCAATTAAGGACCACCGCCCTGAAAACACCCATCTTCTCACACATCTTTATGGTAAAACAATAAATGCAATTTTCTTCTGAAGTATAGAAGCTCATCATGAAGTTTAGAATTGTTAACAATGGGAGTGAGGCCTTTCAACTTGACAATGTTTAATCTCCCAATCTGGACCTTGACGTTCCTGTTAAGGTTATGTACGTGGGTTTTCCTTTATGGAGAAGGATGGACCTTGATGGAGTCCATGAACTTGGTCCCAAGGTTTTAGAGATGTAAGACTCTTCCTCCAGAAGCTTGCCTTTATAGAAGGTTTTTGTTCATGTCAGCAGAGCTGAGTAGCAGACAACTTCTACGTGGCCAAAAAAATGCATAATACTTATAATTAGGACAGAAACTTTTCCAACTCTCTCTCTCTCCTCCATCACTCTACCCTATGATAGATAGACAGATAGATAGGTAATATAGATATTATAATATATAACATATATCTGGATAACATTTGTGGTACAAGGTAGGGAAAGTTTTCAGATTGCATTACAAAAATAACAACCAGATATCAACTTTTACAGAAATAAAATAGGAAATTTTAGCAAACCATTTAAACTGTTTTCTTCAATAGAATTCCTTGGCAGACAGAGATCTTCAAAAGCCTTGCCATCCCACATCAATTCTTCACTCACTGATAAATGTGGCTTTTACTTTGGGAAAAGAAGCCCCTTTTTCTCTACTCGCTTGCATTTTGGCTTTAATGTCTTTTAGAAAGCTGGGTCCTTCTGACGCACATGTACAGTGTTCTGGGAACCTCACTGTGTGGCCACCTCCCTCTGACTGTCCCTCTCCTTGTATGGGACAGGTTGGTGACTATGTTATGCTATTGCCAAGCAGGACTGGGCAGAGGCTGCCCAAATATGCTGGCTGTGTGAAAGCATCTGTATGACATCACCAAGAGTAAGACCTAAGGGAGCCCCTTTCCCCAGCCAAGCCTTATGCAAGGGTGTTAGGGTGGGTGTGTCATATTGTCATGTGCTCCTGGTCCACCTTAAAGGCCCTGGTCATTACCAGTGTCAATAACCTGAGCCAAGGAAGGCCCTCACAACTTTCAGGGCAGTGGGGGAATTTCAGGCTCTTTCTGGGCCATAACTCAGTCTGGATGTGAGGACTCTGTACCTGGAGGGTGGTCCCAACAGGTGCAGAAGAGGTTGGCACAAAATATCCACGGGCGAGCAAGTCCAGGCTGTGGGCTCCCCCTGCCAATGCCAGCCTTGGGTCTTTGGGGCCACTGCGGTATGGCTGGATCTGTGGGTAGGAGGTGGGCTCAGGCCCCTGAACTCCTAGAGAAAAGAGACAGGCTTGGTTTGGATTCAGGCCTGAGGGGTGTGTTGGCATCAGACTGGTAGGGCTGTGAGTTGGTGGCAGTGTGTGAACAATCCCTGGATTCAAAGTCTGCTCCCTTGTGAGGGGTGAGGGTGTCCTTGGGGAGTCACAGTGTTTATGCAAGACCCCTCCAAAATCTAAGACAGGTTTCTCAGGAAGCAGGTCCACGTATCTTGAGGTAGGCTGGGGGACTGAGGGGACAGGCAGAAGAAGGTGAGAAGGAGCTGTCACAGAAGCAGAAAAGGATTAAAATGGACCTTGCGGGGAAAGAGGGACCTGAGCCTGGGAGGGCAGGAGACCCCAAGCCTTGACTAGGCAGAGGCAGCCGGGTCCGCTCAGTCCCAACAGAGCCAAGTCCAAGGCCTGAGAGAGAGTCAGGGAAGATCGACCCCTATTGGCTACGGGGTTGCTGAGGCCTTACATCTGATCTTCGAACCTGAACAGTCCAGGGCTGCCTGCTGGCCCCAGCAATGCTATCTAACCTAGCATCCAGGAGCCCAACTTCCCTGGGAAGACGAATCTTTTAGATCTGGTGAGTTTGAAATTCACTCAGGCTCTTTGTCCTGAGCTCTGCATAATCTGACCTAGAGCGGGTGGGTAGCCAGGTTCTTGCAAGGAGGCCCCCACATCTTCCTCTGTAGCCCAGTCACCCAGTGGGGTTCAGGCCCAGGGCCCAGCAGAGGGGCTCTTGACCAGGGTGTGCATTCAACAGTGCAGGCTGTGAACTGCTGAGCCCAGGGCGTGCCGCTCACCTGGACTCTGATGTGAGCAAGGGTTGAGCATCGCTGGAACTGAGCACCTCACCATCCCTGCTCCTGACAGCAGTAAAGAAACCACCATCTTACTTTCCTATAGACTCATTCCCAAAAAAGAGAGATATTTTCTGCTTCCTCCTCTTCAGGGGACAGCTCGACTTTTTTCGTCCTAAAAATTAGCATTCCTAGCCCCAGGGGAGAGTTGAGTGTTTTGTTTTGAAAAGCCTAGACTCCTAAAATAATCATACAAAAATAAAATAAAATAAATAAAATAAAATCATATACAGGAGGTTGGGGATAGGGGAGGACTCCATGGACTGAGTACCATGAATACCCCAAAGACGGAGGAGTCTGGGTTTGGGGAGACGAGGTTGGATTCCAAGCCTGCTGCCTACATGCTACAAGACATAGAACCCAGGCAGAGGTTCGTCAATCACACAGAACCCAGGCAGAGGTTCGTCAATCACACAGAGCCATCTCTCCAGAGACTACAGATTCCATTAGAGACCCATCCTGGTAGTTAAGCCCACAGCAAATTAAACACAGGTTGCGTCTAACAAGAGTTCAAAACCAATCTGCCCCTACTCTTCCTGCCTCTTACTGAAGTCAAAGATAAACTCACCACGGTTCTTCTATCCTCCTTTCCCTCCATACCAATGAATTTTCCATGAAAGCAGAAAACATAGATAAATCCTAGCCTGGGGGATGGAGGGCGTCTGTCTCCCACAAGTGATTAGAGACCTCCGCTCTGTCTGTGGGGTGGCCTTTCTTTTCTTACTCTCTGCTAAATAAACTTACTTTTTGCTTTAAACTCTCTATCGGCTCACATTTGAATTCTTTCCTAGGTGAAGCCAAGGATCCTCTTTTCCTGCAACACTGGAAGCCCTTTCATTAGATTTTCACAAAGCCTGATTTGATTTGGGAGACGCCCTATGCCTAAGGGCTCGGTAGGAAACCTCTTTGGCAGTGGACTGGTTTGGCTCAGAGGGGAAGACCATAACTTTACCCCCCAAATTTGGGGTATCCCCATTGAGATGTTCCTGGATACTTGTGTCTTCTTCTTTTGCAGTAATGGGGGTCCCCGCCAGCCTTATGGAAAGGGTCTTTTACACACATGTGATGTGAGGTGGTGGGTGCTGTTTCCCCTGGTCCCTTCACCCCGCCCTTGTCAGTTTCTGCCCCTTGGTCTCCTGGTCCTTGCACGTGCTCCCACCCAGGTCAAAACCCAAGTTTTGAGCCTCCAATTCAAAGAGGTCAGCTAAGGGGTGCCATTAATCCACAGGAGAGCTAGGTCTGCCCCATATGTTACTGAGTGGGGCTGTCTATGCACGCATGTTAGTTACTCACAGCCCCCGCATTCGATAGGAATGAATTCTAGGTGTGTAGCTCCCAACAGGGGAGGATCAGTGTTGTGACTTGCAGGCCGGCAGGCCACTGATGACTCAGGGAGATATTTTCCTGCCCTGTTACAGCTCTTCCACAAGTCTCCTTGGGTGAGTTCCCACACATCTAGGTGGAATGTTTTCTATCTTTCCTACACCCCTGACCCAATGCCACCTTTTGTTCCTCTGCTGGAGCTGTGTTTGTCTCTCACCTCGCTGCAGTTGGATCCTCCACTAAATAAGTGAGGCAGACACAGGAAATCCTGTCACTCCCAATCTTTGGCTAACATCTCAGAGCAGCAGCACAGATAAGAGTGAGGAGTGGGGTGTGGCTGGAGGAACTTGAAAGTGAAGCCTAGTACACTGAGTAACTCGGTGGACACCTCCACCTTGGCCCCAGCCCATGATTTGCATGGACCAGACCAGAGACTGGGGATGAAACTTCCAGGGAACCAAGAGGTTGAGGGGAGCAAGATGCAGGAAAGGGAGAGAAAAGACGTGTTTGGAGTCAGAGACGCAGGATTGCATCTTGACTTTCCTGCCTTGGATTCATGTGATTCTGTTTCGTTCCTCCACCTCCTGACTCACACTGTCCTCACCTGTAAGTAGGCATTTTAGTGCCTTCCTCACAGTGATTATGAAGAGTAGATAAACATAACAGCCAAATGAAGTATATGAGACTTGACTGGGTCCTTGTTTTAAAAAAATGGGGGACATTTAAATATGGCCTCTTAATGGTTTGTACTTGGGTAGAATACATGTATTTGTAGGAGACACTTGCTGAAGTATTGAAGGGTTGCAGCAGATCTACCGCCCACTCATGTTTCAACAACAACAAAATGACGTTCGCATGGAAATGAAACAAATGTAGTGAAAGGCTAACTGTTGAATCTAGGTGGAAGTTATTCAAGTGTTCACAATTTATTCTTTTTTTAAAAAAATATTTTATTGGAGAATTGGGGGAGGAGAACAGCGCTGGGGAATCGGGGGAAGGGGAACAGACAAATTGCTGTCCTTCTGTTCTTCAGTCTAGTCGTGGAGGACATTGCTTCACTGGCCCGTGTTGGTATTATCATTGCGCTTTTCCCGGGTGAGGCAGATCGGTTGCCGGCCTCTGGACGGCCGCTCACGGCAGCTCTTGGCAGCTCACACTGGCTGCTGACCGCTCACGCTGGCTGCCAGCCACACATGGTAGCCACATATGGCACCCACTGCAGCAGGGGCTGCAGCCTACACCATGGATCGCGACTCACAGCAGCCCAGCTCCAGGTCGAACTGTTGTTCACCATCTTAGCTGTAGAGGGCGGTGTCACTGGACCTCATGTGGGGTCCGAACTGGGGCCCTGATGATCAGAGCTGGTGTCCCAAGCCAGCTCTTAACCAACGTCGGCCCCACAATTTATACTTTACATTTTGCATAATGTTTAATATTTGTCGAATAAAAGTTGGGGGAGAAAAAGAATAAAGACAAGATGTGTCAAACACCCCACACAATGCTCCGTTCGGCAGTATTTATTTCATAAATATTCACTAAGCCACTGGGGGTGACATCAGCTGAGAACCAGAATGGGCGTGCCAGCTACAGTTCTAGGGATACAGCAGTGATTTCCAGAGGGCTACAGACAAACATTAAACAAGACAAACATGTGAGCATGTTGGCCGAAGACAGTGCTGAAGGCTATGAAGACACTCCATGGGTGAGGGATGGGGACTTGGGGGGTGAGAGGACCACACTGGCTTGGGTGCCCCTGAGCCTCTGAGCAGATGGAATGTGAGCTGAGGATGGACCATACCAGGGAACTGACCAGGCAGAACCCCCTCACCCTTCCCTCATCTGTGTGTCCAGGGGCCCTAGGAAGGCCCAAGATGCCAAAGGGAGTGACATCAGCCAAGAGCCAGGGGTGGGCTAGTCTGTTTCCTCTTTGGAGCAGCCAGTCATGGTTAAGTTTATGCTCTTTGCACTCACCCAGATACCATCTGCCTCCCTGAACCAGTGAACTCTGTGGTGCAGGGACAGGAGAGGACGACTGAGGGTGCCTGCTGAGTCACTTCCTGGAAGCAGCTGCTGATCTGAAGCTGGCCTTACAGGGAATCGCAGTGGCCCTTTAACAGGCCCTGAGAATGGCAAAGACACTTCTCGTAACATAATTAGATGTTCAACCTCATTTATAACTAAAAAAAAAAAAAATGCAAGTTGAAATTTTATTATTTTCACCCACCCGATTGGTCAAGACTAAGAGATTGATAATATAGAGTGCTGGTGAGGCTGTGGGGGAACAACGCCCTCTCCTCCGTTATTCATTCGGCCTCTTGTGAGTAATTTGGGTAAGTGTCCATCAGATGTGAAACCGCGAGCACCCTTTGGCTCAGCACTTCCATTTTAATGAATCTATTCTGGAGATATCATCAGAGATGTGATTTTTAAAAACAATGTGCAAGAATGGTCATCGAATTATAATTGTGGGAGAAAGAAGCAAAAGAAAAAAAGAAAAGAAAGAAAGAAAAAAGAATGGTAACTGTGGCATTTGCAGCACTGCAGTAATGACGCCACACAAATGGAAACAACTCAAACGTCTACCAATAGGAGACTGCTTACATAAATTAGGTATAGGCATACATTTAATAGTAAGTGAAGTTTTGGAAATAAAAATATATGTATGTATCATAACTATATATATATATATATATATATATATATATATATATATATATATATATATATATAAGTTTAGAGTATGCATAGAAAAAAGAAAACCAGAATAGTATACACTGAAACACTAATAATGGAAGTCTCTGGGGCATGAAATACGGGGGACTTTTCACTTTCTATAGTATGTATTTCTGTAATATTTACATTTTTGTATCACAAGCAGGTATTGCTGTCGTTAAGTAGAAAAAAAGGACTTTAAAGTGAGAGAGAAGGATGGAAGGAAGGACTGCAGTAGATATTTGTTCTTTTGGCTGGCCAGGATCTGAGCCACCTTGAAACATACGGGTAATTCGCCTGCCTCAGGAGTTCCCACCACAGAAGTTGTAAATGGCTTTCTGATGCCAGGGTCACCGTGGCTCTGCTTTGGAAGGAAGGCACAACGGAGGCTGCTCCAAAACCTCTGTGCTCATCCCCGCCCGACCCCCCGCCAGCCCCAGGGAGCCCGAGGCAGCCCGTGGTTGGACTTGGAGTTGTTGGGTTTGTTTGTTTTTTTCCACTTGCAATCAGGGTGTTAAATGCTATGCTAACTTAAGACAAAAAAGGGAGGTAGGGCTTAAAGGATGCGTCTGGGTTCCATGAAATCCACAGAACTGAACAGGCAAGTTTTAGGAAGGGCGGAAACCAGAGAGACTTCAGGCACCTGAGGAAGAGTTTGTGGGTCTTCTGTCTAGATAGCTACCCTATTGTGAGTTGTGACAACTTCCAGCTCTGCATCTCTCAGATCAAGTCCTAAATTCCTGCCGGGGAGAACCCTGATTGGCCCAGCTGAGTCAGTGATGGTGCATGGTGGGGGTGCAGAGACCACTTGTGTCTGAAGAGCCAGCCCCAGGGCAGGCAGCCAACCGCTCTCCACCCAAGCTGTAACTCTGCAAATCAGCACAGTGGCAGAGGGCTGGGGGTGGAGGAAGAAAGTGTGGGACCAGGGACAAAAAAGAGAAAGAGTCAGGCCGGGCCCTGGGTTCTCCTTCACGCGTCTGCTCCCAGCTCTGTCTTTCGGGGTAACCACCACTCCTCCAAGCCCTTCTGCCCCTCTGTTTCCCCAGTGCCTTGTGAAGGCGGAGCTGGCGGCCTGAAGAGGGGAGGCAAACGGAACCCCAAACACAGCCAATCCTGGCGGGGTCCTTGGGTGGGTGGGGCATGACGGAGAGGGGTGTGACTCGGCAACTACAGCCACTCAGCTAAACGGATCCGGATCAGAGAGACGAAACTGACGCCCTACCTGGGCCCAGGTGAGCTCCACTCTGAATCTCTCGATTGCTCGGCGTCCAGGATGGAAAGGACCGGGACGGTATCCGGAGGAGACCAAGCTGGGGCCGAGTTCCCGATGGAGCCCTTGGAAAACCAGGTCCCGATCCTGGAGCGACTGCAGGTCCCCGCAGAGGAGCGACAACCTGAAATTCCTGAGAGCAGCCCGGCTACCGCCACGCAAGAGGGGACGGGGGCGGGCCAGGACCTCTCGGGCTGGAAGAAGCTGCCCTCGCCGCGCCCCGCAGGCCTGCGGGTCCTGCCGCCCAGCCTTGGCTACGGCGCCTTCCGCCGCCAGACGTCCGCCAGCCCGGAGCTGCCGTCGCGGGGCCGCGCCGCCGCGGAACAGCCCCGGGAAGGCGAGGCTCCGGGGGCCGAGCTGGTGCCCTGGGCTGCCCCGGGGGAGCCGGCGCCCGGAGCCTGGGCGCCCATGGAACTGCAGGTGGACGTGCGCGTGAAGCCGATGGGCACGGCCAGCGGCAGCTGCGCGCCGTCTCCCGCGCCTTCCACGCGCTTCATCACCGTGCCGGTGCCTGAGTCCCCAGCCTTCCCCCGCCACGCCTCCCCCGCGTACCCGCTCCTGCAGCGGACCGCGTCCATGGGCAGCACGTGGGGCCGTGGCGCGCAGCTGCCCGCAGCCCGGGCGGAGCGCGGCCTGGACGCCGAGGGCCCGGCCAGCCCCGCCGAGGGAGGCGCGGAGCCCCCGGGCTCCCCCACGTGCCGCTGCCGCTGCAAGGAGCAGGAGCTGGAAAAGGAGAAGGCCGTGTTACTGCACCGCGTGGAGGTGGACGGCGACAAGAAACTGCACCGGGCGATTAAGCTCATCGGTAAGGGCGCACAGGTCGGGGTCCTCGCAGCCGGAGGCCCCCCAACATCCACCCAGCGCTGGGCCACTGTAGCGGAGGGACTAGGGGGACCCAGACGACCATCCCAATGCCCGACCCCACCTGGCCTCTCACGGGCTTGGAACCAATATAACATTCTGGTCCACGTAATTATAATTCAAATTGTTTGCGATAAAAGAATAAAACCACAATTCTTCCCCCTTCCCGAGAACTTGCACATTCCCTTTTAGTGTGCGCAGCATCTTTGGGAAGTAGAGGTGGAAGGAAGTTCCAGGCGAGGGGAAGTCTTTCAGGGTCACCTGACGGTGGGGGCAGCCCTGTCCCCCGGCAGGAACACAGGTTCCGGACGCCTGCCTGGCTTCAGGCCGGCCGGGACCGCCACTCTCCGCTGGGCAGACCTCTCGCGGGCTCAGGCTGCCTTTCTCTCCATCAAATACTCAGGTACATTTGGCCCCAAATACTCATCCATTCAGCAGCTGCTGCGTGGGGACCAGGGACCAAACTGTGCTACAGTGCGTGAGCGTGTGTGTGAGCGTGTGTGCGTGTGTGTGTGTGTGTGTGTGTGTTTGTGGGAGACGCAGTTGGCAGGAAAAAATGAAAGCCTGAAAAAGACATAAACAACTGAACAATTCTGGACAAGGAACCCAGGAGAGAGTGGTTGGGGAACTTGGGAGCATGGGAAAGCTTCCTGGAGCTAAGCCTTGAAAGTAAGAATTGGGGGTGGTAGAGGCCCCTTCTAGCTAGAAAGCTGCAGGAACAGAGGCCAGGAGAGGCTAGTGGCCTGCCCAGAGAAGAAGAAGCAGCCCGCTAGGCAGGCCCCACATCCCAAGGGCCTATATGCCAGAGGTTCTTAGACATGGGTGGAGGACAGGGACTTAGGGGTAGATTACTTAGGAACTTTTGCAGAGTTTGGTGTGAGCACATTTTATTCCTGATGGTGTATGAGTTTTTCTATAGCTGCTGTAACAAACTGCACAAACTTAGTGGCTTAAAATGGCACAAGTCTATTATCTTACAGTTATGTAGATCAGGAGTCTAACGTGGGCTCCATGGTCTAAAGTCCAGCTGTCAGCAACCCTGTTCTTTTCTGGGGGCTCTGGGAGAGATTCTGTTTCCTTGCCTTTTCTATCTTCTAGGAGCCACCGTGTTCCTTAGCTCATGGCCCGCCTGTAATCAAAGCTGCAATGTCAGGGTGAATCCTTCTCTCACTCATCTCTCCGACTCTCTTGTTCTTCTGCCTCTGTCTTCCATTTTTAAGGACCCATGTGATGACATTGGACCCACACAGAAAATCCTGGGTAATCTCCCCATCTCAAGGCCAACGGATTAGCAATCATAATTCTATCTGGAACTTTAATTCCCCTGTGCCATGTTACTGATCACGGACATCTTAAGATGTGGACATCTTTAGGACATTATTCTGTCCACCTCAATGAGTCTATAGTTTTTTGTTAATAAAAATCAGATGAATAATGAGTCTGTGACTAAAGAGAATGGGATGAGAAGGAAGTGAGGAGCCAGTGGGGAGGTGACATGGTTGGATTTTTATTCTAGAAAGTGAGCTCTGACAGCATTGTGGAGGAAGGATAGGACAGGCATAAGATAGGAGGAGGGCAGGCCCGTTAGGAGATGATAGCTATCATAGTTCAACAAGAGATGATGAAGACTTGGTCTAGGGCAGAGGTGGGAGGGAGGCGGATTCAAGGGGTTGCATTAGTGAGCTGGGCCACTGAACCGATGCAGGTGCGCTAATGGGAGGAGTGGGATAGCTCCGACGTCGTTGCCTAGGGTAACGGTATGATGGACTGTGATCTCTATCCAAGATGGAGAACAAGGGAAGAGGTATGAGAGACATAAGGTGCTTCAGGAAGTTCCCGGGAGAGAGGTCATCTAAAGGAAGAGGAGCCAGCCACAGACCAGGAAAGAACAGTGCAGGTGGTAGGAAGAGGCTCAGGACACCGGGAAGCAGGAAAAGGAGAGATTCTAGAAGAATGTGGTCAACAGCGTCAAATGTCTGTGGAGGCACCAGGGGAGAGGCAGGCTTGGCACCGGACAATTAGGGAGTGCTACCACATTGGAACAGTGCTGGGGGATGAGGCGGGAAACCAGGGGTGTGAAGAAGAATGGGTGGGAGAGCGAGGTGGCAGAACGCACTCCAGGATGCATGCTGACGCTGGGTGCTTTGGGCTTGCTCTCTGGGGTTAAAGAACCTTGGCGTTCCCAGTGCCCAGCGGAGGCTTGGTCTGAGGGTTGCTGCTTGGATGAGGAGCTCTGCAGAGTGGTTTCTTCCTATGGGATCAAGCTGGTTACCTGAACAAGATGGCAAACCAAGGGACAGACTCCATGACCTGCCCAAGCCCACGCAGTAATGCCCTAACCCAGCTGTTTCACAGTCCCCTCCTCATGAACCGGAAAGGGAAGCCACTGTGGAAACGGTTGGGAACATCGCTGCTTTGTCTCCACCCCTGCTTATTTGGGCAAGTGCCTCAAAGACACTGTCCAGCTGTCAGCTGAGGGATCAAAGACTCAGGGAATGTTCTCCACGGCAGCACTTAGCCCAGGGAAGAAATCTGTTTGCAGAGAATCTAAAACTAGGGGGAAAGCCAGATCCTCAGAGGTGCTGGTTAGAGTCACTTCCTCTGGTCCTCAGGGCTGAATTGTGTCCTTATTTCCATGCCCCCATTAGCCCTGGCCCTTGTGCTGCCCACTGTGGCCTTTCTGTTCCCTCTTTGTAGATATCCTCCCCTGGATGCTGAGCCCCTGGCGGCACGGAAAGGGGCAGTTTAGACTTTCACCGAAACTCCCAACACCTGGCACCTCAGTACTTTGTAAATAATTACTAAATTAACGGCCCTAACCGTCTCAAGGCACACATCAGAAATTCTTAGTCCCCAGCCCTCCCTGGGGAGGGCAAGAGGGGGTTGTCCAGCCCACTGGACCGAGGGGGTGAGCGTGGTGCTGGTGTATGAGTCAGTGATTATGAGTTGGGCACGGTGGAGATGGACTCTTTCTAACCTGTCCCCTTGTTGTCCCCTCTCCTCCCCAGGGCTGCCCATGTACGTGAAGTCCCTGCGTTGGGCCCTGGCAATCATGGCCGTGCTCCTGGCGGTGTCTGCGGTCGCCATTGTGGCCTTGGCTTCCAGAACAGGTATGGTGCCTCCTCCCGGGCCCCTCCCCTCCCTGGCTCCACCACCAGGGTGTCTAATCCTTACAGCACCTTTGTGAGAAATAGAAAAAGACATCCCCACTGGGCAGATGCAGAACGAAGCCGTGGCCCTGCTGAGCAAAGATAAGGAAAAAGAGCTGCTTCCTCGTTGGACACAGCTTGTGCTCTGACAAGCAAGCGGGTGCCAGCACCATGGGGGGGCTTTGTGCACTGCACACACTGTACAGCCTTCTGGGGGGCCCTGCCCACCCTGCTCGCCACCCAAAGATTTGCCAACTCCATGCCTCCAGCTTTGCCCCTCAGTCAAGGCAATGGGCAGGTTTTGATTGCTTAACAGACATACTCTTTCCAGTTTACCCCGCAGCTTACCCGTGGTCTCTGCTTGCAGGGGCCAGGTGCCGGCCATGCCCCCAGGGCTGGCTGTGGTCTGGGGAGCACTGCTACTACCTCTCTGCCGAAGCTCAGGCCTGGGAGGCCAGCCAGGCTTTCTGCTCTGCCCACCACGCTACCCTACCCCTGCTGATCCACACCGAGGTGAGAAGGGAGGGTGGGCGGGCAGTCTAGGCGTGTGGATATTACAGATTAGATTGCCAGCCTGGGAAGGCATCAGTAAAGATCTAGTTGCAGAAAAAGTCACCAAGGCCTGGAGAAATAAAGTGACATGCAGGGAGACCAGACTTCAAGTTGCCAAGGTCTTCCATTTACTCTTCATTCTAAGAAGCGGAGGTGGAGCAGGGATGCACGCGTCCAGCCTGGTGGCCACGCAGTTAACAGGGAGCTCAGAAACCTGTCTGTCCTGACAGGTCTGTGGGGGAGACACGTGTACCCTCTAGAAGCTTGTATGGGACAGAAATTACATTTAGTGGTTATGCTAGTCAGGTATTGATTGCTATGACTATGCTGGGGAGCAAGTCACGGCTGGTGTCGGTGACTAAGGCCAGAAACATTTCTTTCTTGATCGTTGGTCTGTGGGGGGAGCTGTTGACGGGCTGATCTTGACGGGCATCTGACAGGCAGCTCAGCGTCAGGGTGCAGATTAGCTGGGCTTGGCTTGAGCCTATGGGTTGGGTTTGCTCCGTGCGTCTCCCACCCTTCTACTTGAGAGAAAGTCTTCGTAAGAAAAATGGCAGAATCAAGCACCACTGAAGACTTCTGTTAATGTTACATCTGCTAACATCCCATTGGCCAAAGCAAATAGCACCGCCAAGTCCAACACTGAAGGAACACGGTAGCATATACTCCATCCCAGGGCAAGGGGAAGAGGAGTGAATATTTGCTGAATAACAATCCAACCAATGGGCTTGAGGACCTATAACCTGGATCTAGCTCTTGGCTTCATATTAACCTAAGCTAGGGCAGGTGCCAAGAATGTATGTTAGCTGTTCTGATATGCATGAAAATACAGCATCCCTTCAGTCAGTGCTTTCATAAATATTCATTGAGCACTTACTCTGTGTTGTTTTGTGTGTGTGTGTGTGGGGGGGGGGAATTCAGTGATGAGCCCCAACAGCCCAGCCTCCACTTTCAGACAGCTAAGAGAGCAGCGAGTGAGGCAGACATTCATCAAGAAATCATAGAAGTAGGTATTTAATTACTGTACTGATCTGTGCTATGAAGGGAAGGTGTGCAGTTCTGAGAGTATATGACAGGAGGCTGTGATCTAGAGGCAACATGGGCCTTTCAAGGAAAAACAATAAAAAGCAAGTAAGGTCTGCAAGACAGGGCCAAGCAGCCATCAGAGGGAACTATGGCCTCTAATAGTTGAGCCTTTTGGTGCTTCTTAGTACAAATTGGTGTGTTTTCTGCTTCCTCCCACTTACCCCTCTCCTTCAAAACCCACTGAGCTCTCTTGTGTCTGATAAGCCAATTACAGTTGTCCAGCTTCCAAAATTTTGTTGACATGTCTCATTTACTATTTTCTCTTCCCATTCTTGTTGTCCTTTCCCCACCCCACCCCCCTTATATTATTATTATTATTATTTTTTTAGCTGAGCCATCCTGCCATCTGTTGGCAGCTCAGCAGCACCTCAGCTCAGGCCGGACTCGAACCGCTGTTGCTCAGAGCTCAAACCTTTGAGCGAGCTCTTAACCAACTGAGCCACTCTGCCGGCCCTTCTTATATTATCTTTTAAGGAAGTTCCCTTCTGTTTCTATTTTGCTGAGAGTTTTAAATGTGAATCAGTTTAGTTTCATTGAATGCTTTTTCTTCTGTACACTGAGATGATAAAATCTTTTTTTGTTTCCTCTTTGAATCTCTTCTTGTAGTGAATTACAGTTGATTGTTTTAGTCTTGGCTAAAGTTTCCTTAGCCATGATGTTTTCTTCCCAAAATACTTCTTCTGGATTTTGCTTGTTAATATTTTACTCAAGGTTTTCGCATGCATGAAATTTTGTTTCTTTGGACTGCCCCTGCCCAGTCCTGAAATAAGGGAATTCTGCTCCATAAAGTGGGGAGGGCAATTTCTGTCTTTTTCTTTTCTCTGGGAGATGTCCTGGGAGTAGATATAAAAATCTGCTGGAGAAAATATTTTACTGTAAACATGGATTATTTTATTACCAGGAATAACGTTTATTTTTCAAAAAACAAAACAAAAAAACATTGGGAAATGAAAAGGATGCACTGTAGACAGAAAAATTACTAAGTCTGTGATCCCAATATGGTAAATATACACATGAAGAAAAAACACTGAAAGGAAATATACTAGTAATAATACCACTGGGAGGCAAGATTCCAAGTGATATTTTTTTCTTTTTTAAAGCTTTTTCAAACTGTTCTAAATGTTCTATAAATAATATTAGCTAGGAGTAGGGGAAAATGCTAGAGGCATGGTAGCCCATAGAGGCAAGAGATGAGTATGTAAGTTTCCACCCAGGGCCTGGGCTGGGCCCTGAATTCTTAACATTGTGAGGTGAGAACAGGCTGGGCAGAGAAACCTTCCCAGGCCCCTGATTCAAACGACCCAGCCTAGTTTCATCTGCAAATTGAATACCAGTGGTGGGTCCTTAGAGAGTGCTTGGAGTTGGGGATTGGGTTTAGGAGGACAAGAATTTAGCAGGCCAGTGTAATTTTTCCATCTCCTGAGACAGACCCACTGAGCACAGCAAATATCATTAGGAAGCCAATGACATAAAGGGTCCCTGTCCTCTAGCTCCTCAGCAGGCCGGTTCAATCCAGAATGACCTTGGACCTGGGTTGAGCAAATGGCCTCCTTCTGGCTGGTGGGTCCTCAAAGGTGGGGCTGGGTTTAACTATCCAAATTGCAAATGGAGTTTGAGATAAAGATTTTTTTAAAAAAACACACATACAGGATCCATCATTTGAAACACAAGTAAATATTCAGAAACTATATCACAGAACCTGGATAAGCTGCTTCTAAAAAAGTTTCCAAAAAGCTCCTTGCAAGAAGACCCAAGATTTGGGTCCTGGGCAGTTAAAATCTGGAATATGATGACTATGAAACTCTGGGGTCCTCCCCAGGTCTGGATGGGGACCAGAAGCTCCAGGAGGTGCCAAGCCGAGGAAGGCGGGGGGAATACAGGCCGGTGAAAGCCAGGCGCCGTGAGCTGGGATGCCGGAGCGCACACAGCTCAGGATAAACACGGCTCAGCCTCCCCGAGGGCTGGTTTTGCTCACAGTTAGCAAAAAGAAGGTTTAAGGGCCACCTGTGCCATCTTCGATTCACATGCCACTGGTTTAATAACAGCTCTGTTTTGTAGGGTGGGGAGGAGAGAAGCTACCTTAAATGTATATATTGACTATAAGCCACACCTTGATTTCAGAAAGATTAAAATGAACGAATATGTGTCATAGCATTAAGAAAATTAAGTAATTCAGAGCATTTAAATATTAAAGCAGGAGTGTTTGAAGACAGAAAGTAGGTGGTTGACGGGGGAGGGGGAATGGGGAGGTAGTGTTTAATGGGTATAGTTTCAGATAGGGAAGACGAAAAATTCGTGAGATGGATGGGGGTGATAGTTGCACAACAATGTGAATGTACTTAATGCCACTGAACTGTACACTTAAAAATGGGTAAAAGTAAATTTTATGATATGTATATTTTACCATATTTTTTTAAAAATAGAAAGTATGAAAGGCAGAGAAAATAATTTACCTGAATTTTAGGATGTAAACTATGAGATTTCAAGTCAATTCTGCTGTAGATCAAAATTTCCCTCCTTACCCTGGTGGGGAGGTTGGAGGTGGACCCAGCTGAAGGTGGTGAGGCCCCACAGTCTCTGTGCCATCATGACAGAGCAGTCCTTCGAGTTGGAAGTTTCTGGAACTTATAACGCTAGGCAATGCTTTTCCCGCACCACAATTTTTGCCAACAGTGCGAACAGGTTCATGGAGTCTGAGCTGCAAGAAAAAGCGGAACTGAGTGGAGTGGGGCTTGCTGGGTGGGGACAGGCCAAGGCTCCAGGCCAAGGCTCCAGTCACCCGGATGCCCAGAAGGGAAGAGGAAGAGGCCACATGGCCTGGGGCTGGGGCAGAAGGAAGGCATTGCATCCAATGAGGTCACATGTGGGGGCAGGGCACAACGCTTTGCATGCCACTCACAGCTGCATTTCCTCAGCAGAGGGGACTTCTACTAATGAGCGTGTATTATGGCTTTATACATACTGGGGGTGCCAAAAAAATGTATACACCTGACTTGTATTCATCGTTTGCTATCGGTATATATTATCACAATTTTAATACCCTTATTTCCTTTCTTAAAATGTGTATACATTTTCCGGCACCCTCTGTATTACCTCAGGCCTCATTACAGACATCCCATTTTACAGAGGACCATGCTGAAGCTCTGAAGGTTGGGTAATCTGCTTGAGGTCACAGAGCTTACAAGTCACGGAACCAGAATTCGAATATGAGGCAGTCTGGCCCCAAAGCTCTCCTCTCTGCAGTGGCAGCCCCGCTCTGAGCCCCGAAAATAGCTCTCAGCCCTGAACTGGCCGCTGATGGCTCCCAGGAGGATGGTGCTGGCCAGGGAAAGTCCCAGATCTGCTGCAGTCACTGCAGCAAGATGCCCGGGGCCGCTCTGCCTGCTGACTCACGTTCCAGGTTCCTTCTCATCCTCTCCAAAGCTGCCTGCCCAGCCCTGCCCGCAGGCCCCAGCCTGTGGCGTGGAGCCAGAGAGGAAATGGCCCGCCCAGGGAGGGCTGAGTGTGTCTTACCTGTTCTGGCCACCACTCCGCTTCCATGTGCAGTCTGATCTTTGGGATCTCAGGTGGGTCGGTTAACAAGGGTAGCCTGGAAGTTGCTTTTGGTTTCACTCCGCTGTTGACTGGCTGGTGCTCCCTGGGGGAGAGGGCATCTCAGGGGCACACCTCTGATTGGCCTGGTGGGCTGGGTGTTACCTGGGGCCCTTGGCGGTTACTGGCAGGAGCACAGTGAGGCAGTTTTGCTGAGCTGGCCTACTGTGTGCTAAGTTCTCATGGTCCATGGTGAATAAGACTGGCCCCTGGTCCTCACCAAGTTCACTAATATAGTTAAGTGATAAGCAAGCAAGCCATTGAACTGCTGCACCCCAAGCTCTAAGCTCTGAGGGTTATGGCAGCACAGGGAAGGGGGCTCACCTTGGAAGGGGGTCAGCACCGTGTCCTTATAGGAAGGGACCTTTACGCTGAGACCTGAAGGATGAATGGGAGTGGCACCAAGGGACAGTCATCACTCCAGTGCTTACTTCTGAATTCCCAGGGTTAAAATACAGAGGTTTCGTCAACGTAATAAACCATTTTCTGGGGAAGAGCTGAGCACGTTTACTTACACCATCCCGCTTCTGATCTTCATTAACATGAATCTGTGCTTCTTGGCTGGTGCAGGCTGCCTTTTTTTCACGTGGCATAATTTTGTATTTACATTTTCTTGCATAGCTACATTTTCTACGTACTTGTCATCTTTAACAGCACCGAATTTTCCATCTTCTTGCTGTCCCACAATTGTCTCATGTTCCCAGTTCCTGAATGTCTGGGTGGTTTCCACATTTTCTTTATAAATGGCACTGTGTTACCTCTGGGTGAACTCCTCTTGTCCCCTTTATGTTATTTGCTTTACTCTTCAAAGTGGAATCACCCATCCGAGAGTGAGAGAAATGGTTACCACTCTTTGTTATGAATATAGCCCCAACTTATGTTCCAGAAAGACTGGACTGGTGTGGACTGGGTCCCTGCATCACACTGTTGAGACGTCTTTTGAATACAATTGAAATGCAATTTAAAAACAAGGTAAAAAAATTTAAATACAATCTTTTGCTTTACTTCATTGTTAAAAACATGAGGTCAAGGACAAATAGAGGAAATAATCATCTCTAATAGCTCTCTTAACATACTTGTTTTGGTTCTTGTTCCCTGCGTCTGCGTCCAATACAGTGATTGTTTTGTCACTTACTGTAACCTTTCACTGACGTACTGCAGGTTTTCATACCTTCCCCATATTGCTCCACGGTCCTCAGGCTTTTTTTTAAATGGCCTTAATAGTATTGTACTGAACTGATCCAAAGTAATTGATGTTCTTGCTGGCAACTGGATTGTTGACCATCTGCTCCCGGGCCACCTCTACAGCCTAACCTACCCCATCCCCTTGTCTCCTGCCCAATTAGGCTGTTTGCTGTTACCTGGATGTGCTTTGTAGACGCCCAGCTTTGCTCATTCATGCCTTCCGGTCTCCTCAGAGCCCCTTCTTCCTCTGTCCACTCAATGTGAATACCCAAAGTGCATTGCTCGGTGGAGCTTGGCATTCATATCCTCTCTCCTTGAGCGCTGAGATGGGATCACCCCCATTTCTGGTCTCCAGTCCTGAGCGCAGTGCCCGGCAACCAGCAACCATCCAACAGAACTTACCAATTCCTAGTGTTTTGGGCAAGTTGGGTTGAGCTGGGTTGCTTCTCTGACCTGGCAAGCTGGGAACTTGCAGAAGCACCGGGTTAGCTGTGCCAGCGTCTGGAGAATGACCAGCTGCTTTTCTCCCTCAGGAATTCCTGAGCACTTACCCAGTAATCAAGTACTCCTGGGTGGGAGCCCGGCGAGGCCCTCAGGGCTGGCACTGGATCGACAGGGCCCCCCTGCCACCCCACCTGTGAGTGTCTTTGGGCCTGGGTGGGGGGCCCCCCCTAACGCACTAGCATAGGTTCCCCATTGTGACCAGAATGACATCACAGCAAGGACCAGAGAAGGGCTGGACACCTCCTCCCCCACTGCTGTCCTGGATCCTCCGTCCCTTCCCAGCTTGTCCCCCAGCTCCACCCCTGGCCTGGGGTGCCTCGGGAGGCCTACGCCACATTCATGCTCAGGGCCTGGTTTCGTTTAGTTCCCATCACCCCATCCCTTGTTTGGGACCCCCAGCACATTGTCATCCTGTTCTACAGACACGGGGTGTGCCGCTCAGAGAGGTTTGATGGTTCTCCCAGCACCACACAGCTGATGAGCCGGAGGCAGCCTAGCCCAGAGCGCTTTCCAGACCCTCGCCCTGTGCCAGGATTCAAACAGTACCCAGGCCAGCAGAGGCAGGCACCCGGGCTGGAGGGGCTGTGATGCCGGGAAGCCCCTGTATCCTGAGGGCCCCACTTTCCCTGTCTTTCCCCAGACTCCCAGAGGAAGATGAGGACCAGCCGGATCTCAACTGTGGGGGCCTGGAGGGGGGCAAGCTCGTGGCTTTGGACTGCGCCTCTTCAAGACCCTGGGCCTGCGCCAAAGGGACCAAGTGACTTGGGTCCCAACCCACCCCGAGCCTGTTGGAGCATGCAACACGCCCCCGCCAGGGGACCAAGTGACTTGGGTCCCGCCCAACCTGAGCCTCTTGGGGCACGCAGCCCCCCCCCCCCCCGGGACCAAGTGAAGAGCTGGGGCAGCATCTTCCCTGTACCCAGGCTTCCATGTCCCCCTGCTCCGTGCTCACGGGGCTCTGCCTGAGTGACCCAGGGAGCCAAGTGGCTTTCTGTGGTCCTGGGGCGGAATGCCGGTTTTGGTCTCCAGGGTCTTAAGAGGATTTGTTTGATGACCTTAGGGTGGTTTTTTAAGCATTTCTGAGCCTTGGTCTCTCCTTCATTAAAATGGCCATATCCCATTTCCTTACCTGTTTCAACTGCACACCCTTTCAGTCCTAGAGGAACAGAATGAATTAGCAGTCACAGGTGAGTCCAACCCAGGTTCTCATCGAGCCTGTGAAATGAGTTTTTCATTGTTTTGTGGCAATGGGGTTTGGCAGCAGCAACGTCATTGCTTTAAATGCCATTTCCAGGCCACTGGGCACATGACCAACATGGCTGACCAGCAGAGTCATGGCAGATGACCCTCCTCCCAGAGGAGGAAGAGGGAGGTTCTGCACTGATGGCCAAGGCTGGGACAATGCAGACGACAGGGCCACCTGGGCGGGGGGCAGCCAAGGGAGCATATCCACCCCCACCCCCCCAACACTTGGTAGGTGCAAGTTGCTACAAAACACAGGGTCCAAGAAAGGCAACTGGAGAAATGTGGGGCGGTTCAAGGCAACTCTTCCATCCGCAGCTGTGGGGACACCAGCCTGGAGATGTCTGTGTTGGGGTTCAGTGAAGGGCCTTCGGGCTAGCGGGTGTGCCACCAGGGTGGGCGAGACGAGCTTGTTTAGTCTCCCCAGCCTGTACAGACCTCGCTGATGCAGGGAACTGGCTGTGCCTACGTCTCACCTTGGGCCAAGCATTCGATACAACTGTCCTATACAAACCAACTTTCCTCTTTAAACTCTGACCATGCATCCAAACTCCCCTTGGAGAAACCCGTATTGGCCCACTGAAAGCAGAAGCTTGTACAGGTTGTACGGGCGTCTGGGAAAAAGGGGTGGAGGGATCTATAGGGCACACCTGACGCAATAAACATCTTACAAACACTGTGGTCTTTCTCGTGGCTTTCTTATTGCAACTAACGCCAGAGCTTGACAACATGCTGGATTCTAACTCACTTCAAAGCCCTTTTCAGCAGACGTCCCAGATGGGAAGTCAGGCTCGTTTAGTATCAAGAACCTTATGGCTCCTCTCAGCTTCAAGGCCAAGTACCATAGGCTTGGGGCTCCTCGGGTCCGGGTGCCACTCAGAATACCTGTGGAGGTGCCAGGATGCAGTGCTGTGGCCTGGAAATCTGGAAGTTCTTTATCTTCACTTGGTGAGGAATGGGGAATAAGAGAGCGAACTTCTGACTTACTACACTAGGAAGCTACTAGAGTTCCTGTCCAAAGCTGGCAAACCAAGAAACAGTAGTATAAGTTTATTATTTACAAATACAGAAACCAATATGAGACTAAAGAGCAAAAATAATTTAAAGCGGTTGCCTTAAAATTAATCGATGGGGACAGAAGTCAGGCTAGTGCTATCTTGGTGAAGGGGCACCCAGTCTAGGGTGCTGGAAGTGGTCTAGGTCTTAATCAGGATGGGGGTGGGTATACACATGGGTAGAAATGCATCAAGCTGTTACACCTAAGATTAAAAACTAAAATGTCTGTCTCCAAGGACAGGAATGAGGTTACAGGGAAACCTTTTTTTTTTTTTAAATTTCTTTCACTAAGGTACGTTCTCACAAGTTTCGGTCTCGCCTTCAGAGCACATCTTTCCCATTCTATAAAACAGAAGCTAGAAAAGTTACACAGCAGGTTGGTCTGCATGGAATTCCTCTGAGTAGTTTTTCTCGTCTCTTTTCCCAGCAGGCACTGCCAGCTGCTATTGTCTGAAATCAGCATCTAGTAATGCTGCCACGGGTACTGGCTTGCTTCACGGAGCTTGGAGACCAGCCTCCGACACCGGCTGGCCCAGCAGCCACTGAGCAGCAGCTCTGGACACCCCGTTAGTTGAACTGTGTTAAGCACAAGGAACTCAGTCCCTCAAGTCCTGAGATTCTGATCCAGTGGGTCAGGGCCCCCAAGTCAGGTTTCTATCAGCTTTCTTGGTGACGATTCTGATGCAGATGGACCCAGAAACTAAGTTTTGAGTAACCCTGTCTAAAAGGGCCCATACTGCTAGCAGGGGGTAAAAAAGTTACATACTATCTATGTATCTATATATCTATCTATATATATCTTACACAAAATATATATATATATGTATTTTGAAGTTTGTAGCAAAGGATAGTTTTATTAGAGCAGAAAGTTACAGCTCTCAAAACGAGAGGGGATCCCGGGGGTGCCCCAAAAGTATATTTTAAATCAACTTTTAGGTATAATTTGCACCAAAGATAATGCACCCATCTCAACAGTACCTTTTGACAAATGTATAGGCACCTGTGTAATCATTGCCTATCAAGATAAATAGTGCAAACACTCAGTTCCCTTTAGTCCCTCTGCAGTAGACCCACCCTCCTCCCTGACCTCCAGCCCCAAGCAAATCTGCATTCTGTCTTGTTTGGGTTAAGCTCAGCTTATTCTAGGATTTCACATGGAAGAGAAGTTCTCTTCTGTATCTGCTTTTTTAGCTGAGTGTAAGGTTTCAAGAACTTACTCATGTTGCTGTGCGTATCCATTCCTTTGTGGGACTGGATGAGGATTGATCTTTTGTCTAGTTGGTGATGTTACGGTTGTCTCCGGTTTGTGGCTATTATGAATACAGCTGCTACGGACATTTGCATACGAGTCTGTGCGTGGACATAGGTTTTCATTGCTCGCGGGTACCTGGGGGTGGGATTACTGGGTTTTATAGTAAAGGTACGTTTAATTTACAGGAAACTGCCCAACTGTTTTCCAGAGCAGCTGTACCACTTTACAGTCCCACCAAAACTCAGGAGTTCCGGTTGCTTCAGATTTTCATCAACACTTGGTGTGGCCAGTGTTGTCACATGAAGCCATTCCTGTGGATGTTTGGTGGTATCTCGTGGTTTGCGTGTGCATTTTCCTGATAACTGATACTACTGAGCTTCTTTCACGAGCAAACAGATCCTTGGAGGGAAAAAACTGGGAACTAGGACAATTTAAACATTACTTTTAGGGTTAATTATCAGAGAGCTAAGAAAGTTTTGAAAAAAATAAAGCCCACTTAGAAATGGAGGGGTTTTGCTTCAGTTTAGGCTGATGCTGCTGATAGAGCTGGCAAAGCAGCTTGGGGGGGGGGGGGCAGGGAATGCCTGATAACAGCAAAACAAAGGCCTTACTTAAGGACAAACTAAGCAGGACATCCCTGAGGGTCACGTGCTTTTACAAGTATGTGACTAAACTTACACTTTCGACTACAGTCACCAGATAACACTAAAGTACCAAAAATTGTATGAAACACAGAGATATTAAGATGGAGATTTTAGGGTTATTCTAACTCTGAGCGGCTGCCCTGATTTAAGGATGATTGTAGATTGTTGACCTCAGAGTCTAAATACTAGAAGTATCTAAGCAACACAATTGTTCCAAAAGGGTTTTTACAGTTGGATTATGCATTTAAAGACCCACACAGCGAAGTGGTCCACCATGGTGCCCAGCCAAGGGTGATCATGTCCAACATTGGCCGTCACTGACCCATTGGTGGCCCAGGAGCCTGTACCGCCCATAAATCATGACCCCAGTAACAGCTAGTAATACAGATATCTGTACAATTAGGCAGAGAACAGGTACTAAATTCCAATTATACAAACACAATGCCAAAACATATGATTCAATCATGTTTGAGTTTGGTCTCTAACTCCAGATATGTCACTAACCATAACAGGTCAGGTCCCAGGCAAGTCTTCCTTGTACCCGCCAGCTTAACCTTTTTCATCTTATTCTATATCCCAAGGCACAAAACCCAAAGCACAGACAAAGCAGACAGGAACAAAGCAGATACAAAACAATTTGTCAGCCACCAAAAATAGAAGGGAATGGGGGCCACAGGTGCCAGGTGAGTCTCAGATTAAACTCTATAATTCAATGTGTGAAACCAAATTCGGCAGAAAACCTTCCATTAATGAGGTGAGTGTCCCTTTTAGATGTAAATCTGATGTCACTTAAGAGTATCAGTTTCCCTTTCTGAGGCACACATTCCTCTGTAACATCAGATTTGTCATTTAGGGCAACAAAGACAAAAATAGTTCTTGAAAGGTGATCTTAGTTAACTACGTTGACACACTAATTTCACTACTTAATGTATTTTTGTTCCTCAGATTTTGTAGAATCACAAGTGATACCTGCCACCTACTGTTTAAATCACTGGGTATACAGCTCTTCAATGCAGAAATCGTTAGTTTCATTACGTTGGTTATACCATGTTTTTATTTCAGTTTGCTGAATGAGAAGAAATACAAAACAGAAACAAATGAAAAACCCAGTTTCTTCTGCAGCTCCAGTCTTTCTCTATAGCGGTTGTTACAGACAGCCCCGAAGTAGCTGGAATATAGTCAGCAAGGGACCCCGGTGGGACAACATTTCATTGGGAATCTTCGCAAGTATGTATTTATTTCCTTTGGTGCCTTGCACGATAAGGCACTATTAATGATATAACAGAATAGAAGAAATGCCCACAGCAATAGTTCTAGTGACAATTTACTAAACAAGTTACAGTTGAATGATGGTGGTGGTGATTGTTTCTTCCATTTTATTATTATTATTATTTTTTACAATAAGGGTGTAGCCTTTATACTCCACACACACAAAATAAAACAAGTGCTTATGAAAAAGTCCCTGCCCCCACCCCCCTTTTCAAAACACCCTGAACGTAGCAATTCAATATAACAGAAAAATCAAGACTTGTTTGATTTCAAATTTTCAATAAAAAAAGCAAAGTATATAATGCAATAGCTGTTCAACTTCCAACTCTAAGTAGGCACCGTTAAACAAACAAAAAAACTCCCGGTATTTAAATTTCTCCAGCACACATTCCAGTATAAATGCTCTGAACTGTAATCAGCTAGTTAATAATGGGAACAGAACCTTAGAACAGAAGTTACATTGCTTCCCTGCCCTCTTCTCTAATCAGTAGAGGGTGGAGGTGCTAGGGGATACAAAAGTCAGAGGAAGAAGAATTAAAAAGGAAAATTCCCAAAGCTGCTGCTGTTTGGACTAGAAACAAACACAGCATTTTACAAATGTTCAAAAAATCCCAACGCAAGTAACAATTCGTTCACTATCACTCCTACTAGGAAGAATAAAGACATGGGCGTCTTATATAAAATGGTACGTTCAGAATTGTATTATAGGTTCACCAGAAACTATGGATGTAGTTTTAGGCTTCATCAAGGAAAGCAAGTTCAGTTCAGATCAACTTAGATACTGTGCATCTAGCCTAGCTGGATCGGTGTCTGGAACTGCTCCCTGTGTCACCCCGAACAGCTGGAAACTAAACAAGAGTATGTAACGCCATTGGAAGCTTAAGGACTGAGGACATGTACACAGCTAATTATATCTCCCCTGCTTCGCGCTCTTCAGAGCTCCTCCTGTCTTCTGATCTGCCATTAGCGCTCTCATAGGACCGCTTCTTATCTTTTCGATCTCTGTCACGAGGTGATCTGTCTCTTGAATTCCTGTCTCTGTCACGTGATGCTAAGTCTTGGTCTCTGAATCTTTCTTTTGAGGATCTGAAAAATATTAATTTGAGGAGCAAAATGTGTTGGGAAACCCAAAATCCAAACGAGAGAATCGGATAAATATTAAGGTATTGACAGCTGAAGATATACAGAATACATCCAAGAAAGACAGGAGTCACTTTTCTGGCAGAGAAGAGCACTACCATATTTGATAAGGTACTAAAACTGGGAGATGGGTGAAAGCAAATAGCTAAGGGTCAAAACCATATGCTAAACTAGGGATTTATAGGATATTCTCACTATCTCAGAGGCAATCATAAAGCTTCTCCAATTCATAGCAAATGTATTTAATATAAAAATAATATATAGACAATACCTTAAAAAAGCAAACGATATAATCCAATTAAAAAACAATAGAATATAGATCCCAAATTGGATGGAAATCAGTGCCTTACATAGAAGGTCAGCAAACTTTGTTTTCTTTGCTGTCTGGCCAGAGTGTAAATATTTTTAGGTGTTGAGTTCAGACACAGTCTCTGTGGTATATTCTTCTTTCTTTTCTTTTCATCAGCCCTTTAACAATGTAAAGACCATCCATAGCTCGCTGCATATACAAAACCAAGCTAGGGGCCAGATTTGGCCTGCAGGCAACAGTTTCCCAACACTCGACTTAGATAAGAGAACTACTCAATTAATGACATGGTTTTAAATAACCATTTATTATTTTAAAAATCTGCTTTACTCCTCCTGAGTTAGCTCATTCAACCAACAGAAAAAAATCAGAATGGAAAACAGAGAAAGATGACCACACTATAATAAATTTTGATTAACCAAAACTGTTTCTTAATGCCGCCTTCTCTGTTCCCACACCCAACTTTAATAAGGCAAACAACAAAATAAGCTCATATCAAAGATTCAATCAGAAGGAAAACCAAAGGACATTATGGGATCAGAATTAATACGGAATCTTCTATACTTTCAACATCTAGAATAAATCAGTAACATATATTACATTTATTTTGTTCTTTACAGGTGACATGGTCCTTTTACATAATTATCTCACTTAATCCATGTTCAGAATTTGGATCTGAGGCCTGATTAAGTAATACTTTCAGCTTCTATGGCAAGAAAACACTACTAATATACTCAGTTTTAGAAATATAGTTGAGGATTAAACCAAAAAGGTTGAAAGATTAAATAATGTCAACTTGGAGCATTCTACTTAAGGTTTTAATAACCTTAATTTAAAAATTACGTGAGAAAAAGAAAAATCACACAGTGCACATCTGGTTATATCAATCCCTTTGTAAGAATGGAATATGGAGAGAGAGATGATGACTAAAAATAAGGACATGAGTTGCTGGTAAGTCCCAGAGGTTGGTAATAATAATAATTGAGAAAATGACTATGAGATGAGCATCAACTAATGTTTTGTGAGAGATTAGAATGGCAGTTCTCATTCACTATTTCACTCAAACTACCAGTAATAGAGCAGGTAGTTTCACTACCTCTGCTTAGTAGATGGGGAAAGAAAGGTGGGATCATTAGATTATTTGGCCAAGGCCACACTGGACCCAAGTAGTCTGGCTCTGGAGTCTGCACTATATGTGTCTGAACAGAGCAGGAAGCAGAAAAATGCAAATGGCCCTCATTTACCAACAGTAACTGCTGCCAGGGAAAGGCCATGAACAGAAACTACTTATATCAGAGACCAATATTTCAGGAGAATAGGAAATCATAAAGGACTCGTAACTAGGCCTTTTACCTTGAAAATTAAACTCAAATATGTAGCGATAACTTTACGTTATATGTGATAACATTGGTTTTAACAGCAATTGTCTGATAATTTTTGGTAAAAGCAAAGGATGTTGCTTTGAAAGAGTAATATGAATATCAAGATTAGAAGTGCTCTTGAGAAAAGCAAAACTTTTAATAGTTTTACCAAAAAAATCCTCTTTATGAACATGCTGAAAATATCAGATTAGGGGTGTCATGTAGTAAGATGGAAAAACTTACAAATGTAGGAAGCATTTGGGGCTAGGATAACACAATCTCAGAGGGGCATCCTTCCATCCTCAGCACCAGTAAAGACAGTTAAGAGGTCACAGACACCAAAACCAACGACGGGTGGGCAGGCTTTCAAGACGAATTGTCTACACCTTCCATCAACCAGCAGAATGATTCACAAAATTTACAGTGCATTTAAGACTCACGGAGAATTTTTTTTTAATGGGTTTTTCGGGGCACTGCAATGCATGCCCACAGTTTTAAGAATATGAGATAAGTGGCCTATAAATCATACTGTAAGGAATTCTGTCTCTTCTAAAGTCCCTGCTCATTCTCTACATGTGCCTGATATTCACTGTGTAGTATCTTTCTCCTACTGGTTTTACCTATTCAAATTTTACCCACTTTATTCAAGCTTTATCTACTACCTGAAGCTATTTTTTATTACTCTGGCATTTCTCTCATCTAAACTCCTGTCTTACTTGCTGTATGATATACAGTTTAACACTTCATAATGTGCTAGGTCTTCTACTTGTCTGATTATTGTCAGAGAAATGTTGGTCCTGTGTTCTACCTCACGTGAATCAAGTTGTTCAACTGTTATATTTCTTTGTTATTTTTTACTAGGCCTAGTATGGTAGAGATTATACAATTCTTATTGATTAAAGTCACCTTAAGAACTATTGGTTTGCTAAGATAGAACTTAAATGTTCTCACTAAAAAAAGAGATAAATATGTGAGGTGATGATGTGTTAATTAACTAATGGTGGGAATCCTTTCATGATGCATACGTACACCAAATCACCACAATGTACACTTTAAATATCTTAGAATTTTATTTGTCAATTAAACCTTGATAAAGAAAAAAAGGGACCTATTTGGAACAAGGCAAGAATATAAGAAACAAAATATTGATTGGGAGTCTATTAACCAACTCAGCTTGTGAGTGGTTTCAGGGAATGGCTAGTTGAGGGTCCAAAAAAAAAATAAAAAATAAAAAAAAATTTTTTTAAATGGCTTTCTGTGGATTCTGTCATGGGCTTTATGTGGAGTAATCCACAGAAAATTTAATTAAGACTAGTAGGTACCAGGCACTCAAAAAATGTTTATCATACATATGCTTAAGAAGAGTTGTCAAGAAAAAAGCAATTTGAAACATGGTTTATGTTCCACAGAAATGAACTGGCTTAAGGGCTATCACCTGACCTGAGTTTTAGGAGTTTGGTCTATACAGACTGAGTGCTAAGATTCCACCACATTCTAATCCTTTGCCTGATTAAATATTCAGGTTCTTATATATACTTTAGCTTGGGTCTGCCCTCCGTGCACCTTTTGAATTTCATGCCAAGGAAGCCTAACTTTCTTAAGGTTCTGAATCTGCTGTCAAGCTAACTGTATATAACAATGCATACCTACAGTGCAGATTAAACAAGAATATACTAGAATGTGTCTGCTCTGAAAAAGTGCACCAGCTCAAAGATGTTTGGAAAACAGTAAGTCAAACAAAGCTGAACAACTCTTAATGAAAGGACTTCTCAGAGCCCCTAGTTCATCACCACATAAGGAAGAGACTATTGGTACCTAAAATTATTTGCCCATAAAGTACTTTTTTCCCCAAGACACACTAAGAAGAGAAAGGCAACAACCTCTGCACATATTTGTTCCAATTGCTTACTCTGGCTCATAAGTATATTCTTTCTGAACTACCCAAATCATCAGGGGGAAAATGTTATACACCCACACACAAATGTGTACATATTACCAGATGCAAGTTTCAAACCAACAGTATTCCAATTCTAAACCATAAAGGTAGTTCATTATCCTTTTACGGACACTTCAGTACCTCCTCCTGGATCGCTCTCTGCTCCTGTCTCTAGAACTGTGTCCACTTCTCTGGTGGCTGCGGCTTCGGCTTCGGCTGCTAGAGCGAGATCTGTGGCGATGGCGTTTCTCGCGAGATTTGGATCGAGTTCTCCTCTTCCGTTCCCGTGACATGGAGCGAGACCGATGTCTGCGATGCTCTCTGGACCTGGATCTACAAAAAAACATTTGATTTAGATTTTAGCTTTGTCAGCACTACATTTCTCAATTACTGATGCCTTTTATTTAAAGAGAAACTATCCCTCAGTAGCTTTACTTAATGCCACTTCTATTTCAAGTCAGCTAAATCTGCACTAAAATAAATCGATGGTATATTAAACAACTACATACTGGGATTTCAAAATAAAAATTAAACATTAGCTGTCAAAGGTCAATCAGTATTGTATAAATTTACATCAGGAATATAAAAAAGTTAAGGAAACAATCTATATCATAACTACACACCAGGGATTGTATTATCTAGATGCTGTATGGATTTAATTTTGTTTCAACTTCTAAGATTTTTAGTATGTCTTAGACATAGTATGTACCTGATGGACATGGATGGAAAGGGGGAGAGGTATGAAAAAGGCTGTTGTTTAGAATAAGTTACTAACTCTCTCTGAATTACAGAGACCATCAGAATAAGTCTGAATGTTCACAATATACCTAGACACAGTATAACGTTTGAGGAAAAACAATGGGGAAGAAAGGTATGTAATTTTGTTAAGAGTCACTTAATTTGACAGTAAGTTCAAAAAGCAGGTGATACAATTTACAGACTGAGATTATTTTCAAATGATTATTTTGTTAAGTAAAGTTTAAAAGCATTCAGCATATGTCAACATTATAGTCAACAAAAGGCATATTTTGTGGACATACTATCAACTAGAGTTGAACAGAATATTTCCGTAACTGAAAAAAACATTTCTCAAAAAAAGCAGGGGGAAAAAAACATAAAATTTATTCAACACAAGTTTTACCAAATGATATTTTAACCACTCATTTTGAGGTATTATAATGAATCTATTGCTTGCAATGTATAATTTAATTCTTTTTAAAAATTCTAGACAAGTGATTCATTTATTCAAAAAATATTTACTGAGTGCCTATTGCACTGTTCTAGGTACTAGGGAGACTGAGTAGCAGACAAAGTCCTTAGCTTCATGGAGCATATACTCCAGAAAGATGTCTACACACTGATGTAGTCAGTAAATCAAGATAGGTCAGGTAGTAAAGAAATGATATATTAAGAAGAATAAAAACTGAGAGAGAAACGAGGTGATAATCTTTTATCTAGAATAAGCAGGAAAGGCTTTCCTGACAGGATAGCATTAAGCAAAGAAGTAAGGGATGAAGTAAGGGAATCAGCTCATCAGCCACCTCAGAGAAGAGTGCTTCAGGTAGAGGGCGCACAGGTGCAAAGGCCCTGAGGTGGGAGAAAGCTCAGCATGTTGAAGGGCAGGAATTACTGAGGAAAGAGGAGTAATTCTGGGGGTCTTACAGGCAGCATGACCAAGTACTTTATCATTCAAACCAGGAGGTTCTCAATGATAAATTACACACAGGGAAGAGAGCTATAAATAAATATGTGGCGACAAGACATAAACTGGAACAACCCCGGGCAGACTGATCACTACTTAAAAGCTACGGTTAGTTTTGTTCCAACTTGGGCAGAATGACGCCTCCAAAGGGTGGCAAAAAGAAGAGGGCCATCCTGCCACCAACGTGGTGACCAGAGAACACATCCTCAACATTCACAAGCTCCTCCATGGAGTGGGTTTCAAGAATAAGAAAGGAACAGAGAAGAACTACAAAAACAACCAGAAAACAATGACTAAAATGGCAATAACTACATACCTATTGATAGTTACCTGAAATGTAAATGGACTAAATCCTCCAATCAAAAGACACAGGTGGCTGAATGGGTAAAAAAACAAGACCTGTACATATGTTGTCTATAAGAGACCCACTTCAGATCAAAAGACACACACACAGACTGAAAGTAAAGGGATGGAAAAAGCTATTTAATGAAAAGAAAAGAAGAAAGAAAAAAAAAAGCTGGAGTCATAAGCCATACTTATACCAGACAAAACAGACTTTAAAACAAAAGTTGTAAGAGGGACAAAGAAGAGCATTTCATAACAAAGGGATCAATCCAACAAGAGGATATAACTCTTGTAAAAACATCTACATACCCAACGTAGGGGCACCGTAATATATAAAGTAAATACTGACGAACGTAAAGGGAGAGATCAACAGTAAGACAATAGTACGGAACTTTATTTAACACTCCACTGACATCAACAGATAGATCATCCAGAAAATCAACAAGGAGGGGCCACCAGGTGGCTCAATTGGTTAGAGCCCAAGCTCTGAGCAACAGGGTTGCCAGTTTGATTCCCACATGAGCCAGTGAGCTGTGCCCTCCGCAACTAGATTGAAGACGACTTGAGCTGAGCTGCTGCTCAGCTGCCAGTGGGTGGATATATGGCTCAGCTGGTCAGAGCGCATGCTCTTAACAACAAGGTTGCCAGTTCAACTACCACATGGGATGGTGGGCTGTGCCCACCTGCAGCTAGATTGAAAACGGCAACCAGACTTGGAGCTGAGCTGTGCCCTCCACAACTAAGATCGAAGGAAAACAACTTGACTTGGAGCTGATAGGTTCTGGGAAAAAACACACTGTTCCCCAATAAAATTAAAAACAAAAACAAACCCCACTTCTCAAAAAAAAAAAAAAAAAAGAAAATCAACAAGGAAACAGTGGCCTTTAAATGACACATTAGACTAGATGGAATTAATAGGTATTTTTACAACATTCCACCGAAAAGCAGCAGAATATACTCTTTTCAAGTGAACATGGAACATTTTCCAGGATAGACCACGTTAGGCCACAAAACAAGTCTCCATAAATTTAAGATCGAAATCCCATCAAGCATTTTCTCTGATGACAATGTAATGAAACTAGAAATCAATTACAAGAAAACTTAAAAACACACAAACACATGAAGGTTAAATAACATGCTACTAAATAATGAAAGGGTCAACAATGAGACCAAGGAAGGAATCAAAAGATATCTTGAGACAAATGAAAATGAAAACACAACAATCCAAAATCTATGCAAAACAGATAAAGCAATTCTAAAAGGGAAATTTATTGGAATACAGGACTACCTCAAGGAACAAGAAAAATCTCATATAAACAATCTAACCTTACACCTAAAGAAACTAGAAAAAGAACAAATGAAGCCAAAGTGAGTACAAAGAAGGAAATAATATAGATTATAGAGGAAATAAAACAGTCTAAAAAAACAATAGAAAAGATCAGTGAAACCAAAAACTGGTTCTTTGGAAAGATAAAATTGATAAACCTTTAGCCAGGCTCATCAAAAAAAGAGGGTCCAAATAAGTAAAATCATAAATGAAAGAGAAGTGACAACACCACAGAACTACAAAGGAGTATAAGGAAATGCTATGAACAATTATATTCCAACAAATTGGACAACCTGGAAGAAATGCATCAACTGCTAGAAACATACACTCTTCCAATGCTAAACAGGAAGAAACAAAAAATTTGAACAGACCAATAACTACTAATGAAATAGAACCAGTAATCAAAGAACTCCTAACAAACAAAAGCCCTGGTGAATTTTACCAAACATTCAAAGAAGAATTAATACTTATCCTTTTCAAATTATTAAAATCAACTGAAGAGAAGGAAAGCTCTCAAACTCATTTTACGAGGCCATCATTACCCTGATACCCAAACCTAGGCAAAAACACTACAAAAAAGGAAAAGTATAGGCCAATTTGCCTGATGGTCATAGATACAAAAATCCTCAACAAAATATTAGGAAACCAAATTCAGCAATATATTAAAAAGATCATACAACATGATCAAGTGGAATTTATTCCCAGGATGCAAGGTTGGTTCAATAGCCACAAATCAATTAACATGACACACCACATAAACAAAATGAAGGATAAAACATGATCATATCAACAAATGCAGAAAAAACATTTGACAAAATCCAACATCCATTTATGATAAAAAAAAAAACTCTCTCAGTATAGTATTAGAAGTCCTGGCCACAAAAATCAGACAAGAAAAAGAAATAAACAGCACCCAAATCGGAAAGGAAGAAGTAAACCTGTCATTATTTGAAGATGACATGATATTATATATAGATAGCCCTAAAGATAACGCACAAAAACTATTAGGATAAATGAATTCAGTAAAGTAGAATACAAAATCAATATTCAGAAATCAGTTACGCTTTTATACACCAATAATGTACTATCAGAAAGAGAAATTAAGAAAACAATCCCATTTCCAATTGCATCAAAAAGAATAATATCTAGGTAACTATTGCATTGTTCTGTACACCTGAAACTAACAATAAAAAAAAATTAAATAAATAAAAAAAAAAAGAATAATATCTAGGAATAAATTTAACCAAGGAGGTTAAAGATCTGTACTCAGAAAACTATTAAAACACTGAAGAAAGAAATTGAAGATATAAATAAATGGAAGTATATATACCATGCTCATGAATAGGAAGAATTAACATTGTTAAAATGTCCATACTACCTAAAACAATCTACAGATTCAATGCAACCCTATCAAACTTCCAATGGTATTTTTCATAGAACTAGAACAAATAATCCTAAAATTTATATGGAACCACAAAAGACCCCAAATAGCCACAGCAATCTTGAGAAAGAACAAAGTTGGAGGTATCACGCTACTGGATATCAAACTATACTACAAGGCTATAGTAATCAAAATGACATGGTAAAGGTATAAAACACACACATAGATCAATGGAACAGAATAAAGATCCCCAAAATAAACTCATGCCTGTATGGTCAATTAATCTATGAGGAAGGAGGCAAGAATATACAAAGGGGTAAAGACAATTTCTTCAATAAATGGTGCTGGGAAAACAGTACAATTACATGCAAAAAAATGAAACTGGATCACTCCCTTACACTATATGCAAAAATAAATTCAAAATGGATTAAAGACTTAAATGTAAGACCTGAAACCATAAAACTCCAAAAAGAAAATTTTGCAGTAAACTCTCTGACATTTCTCTTAGCAGTATTTTCTGAATATGTCTCCCCAGGCAAAGGACACAAAAGAAGAATTAAACAAATGGACCTACATCATACTAAAAAATTTTTACACAGCATAGGAATCCATCAACAAACAAAAACACAATCACTGACAGGAGAATATGTGTCACCAATGATACATCTGATAAGGGGTTAATATCCAAAATATATAAAGACTTCATACAACTCAACACCAAAAAACCAAACAATCTAATTAAAAAATGGGCAGAAGGCTTGAATATACATTTCTTCAAAGAGGGCATACAGATGGCCAATAGACATATAAAAACATGTTTTCACTAATCATCAGGAAAATGCAAATTAAAACCACAATGAGACATCACCTCACACTTATCAGAATAGCTATTATGAATAAACAAACAAGTGTTGGTGAGGATGAGGAGAAAAGGAAACCCTTGTGTACTGCTGGTGTGATTGTAAATTGGTGCAGCCACTATGGAAAACAGTATGGAGGTTCCTCAAAAAATTAAAAATAGAATTACCATATGACCCAACAATCCCACTTTTGGATACTGATCCAAAGAAATCCAAAACACTAATTTGAAAAGATACATGCGCCCTTATGTTCACTGCAGCACTATTTACAACAGCCAAGATACGGAAGCAACCTAAGGGTCCATCGACAGACGAATGGATAAAGAAGATGTGGTACATATAGACAATGGAGTATTACTCGGCCACATAAAAGAACGAAATATTACCATTTGTGACAACATCGATGAACCTAGAGTATTATGCTAAGTGAACTAAGTGAGAGAAAGACAAATACCATATAATTTCACTTATATGTGGAATGTAAAGCAAACAAACAAAACAGAAACAAACTCATATATACAGAGAACAAATTAAATTGATGGTTGCCAGATGAAAGGAGGGTTGGGGGGATAGGTAAAAAGGATGACAGGATTAAGAAGTACAAATTGCCAGTTATAAGAACAGTCATGGGGATGTAAAGTACAGCATAAGGAATATAGTCAATAATATTGTAGTAACTACATATGGTGTCAGATGGGTACTAGACTTACCGGGGTGATCACTTCGTAAGGTATATAAATGTCTAATCACTATGTTGTACACCTGAAACTAATATAATATTGTATGTCAACTGTAATTGAAATAGAAAATACAAATTATTTCTTAAAAAAGCTATGGTGAGGATTTCAACTTTTATGACTGAAGTGGAATACCTCTGGAAGGTCTGAAGAGGGCTGACATGACTTCAATTTTTAAAAATCTCATTCTGGTTGATGTATGAAAAACAGACTGAGGTGGAGAAGGGGGTGGGCAAGGACAGGAATGAAGAGACCAGTTAAGAGGCTATCATAACACCAAGAAGTGGTACAAATTAAATTTCTGGTTTGAATATCTAAATACATTCTATGTACAAATAGATTAAATATCTTTGTCAACAAAGGGACCAGACTGCAGTAATCAACCAGTAAACAAGAACAGTACCATCACTTAATGTTTCTACTTCTCATTCTGGATTTGAGAAAGTCACAACAATATAAATTTGCTAACACAACTGATCCTATTTATTCATGTCTTAGTTTTTTAGTGTTTTAAGCAGAAAAACCACTGAAAGAGTCTAAAAAGCACTAACGGGCATCTAACAGAAATGTAAGGTTTTTCCTAAGGACAAATGCTCTAGTTTACAGGGCAGAGTTCTTGGAAATAGTTAATCTTTAGAGCTAAGAGTACTCAGAAGTTTCAAAATGATGTGATTTAAACAAAAGAGATGGTAAGATTTGAAAAAGAATGAGAAAGGGCATTCTAGGTGGGAATGAATTCATGAGACAGGCTGAAGGATAAAAATGAGAATGGCAAGTGAAGAATTAACATGAAGCACACCATGTTTTCCCATCTTTGTCAGACAGAAAAAAATTAGTATAAACTATAAAAAAAGGTTTTAAAAAGCCCCAAATATTAAAGGCAAAGGTCAAAAGAAAGTGTTATCTTGTCCTCTTCCTCTTTAAGGCTATAAGTGCCCCTTTGAAAATTTTGTGATCAAAAAGCTTTGTAACTTATAAAGGGATAAGTAATAAACTCACATAAAATCAGGATCAGGGCATACACTAAACATTTTAGTTTCCCTAATAGCCCACCATGGATCCCTCCTTTTCAAAAATGTCTCCCACTAGTCAACCTACTTATTTTCAACAGGTACAGCCTCTTACTTAGAATGTTTTTTAGATGTACCACCCAAACTGATTTTTAAAAATCCTGTCACATATTTACTTTGAGCTCCTAAAAATTTTAAAGAAATATTCTGAAATATTTTTAGCATTCCTTCTAATTCCAGAGCACTGTGTATAATTTTACTCTGATAAAGCTAAACTGTAGTTCATGCATATCTTCTGACCAATTTCTTTTCAAAGGACATTGCTCAAACCTGAACTAACAAAAGAATTAACAGTATGAATCTATTAATTTTCATTCATTTAAAAAAGATATTTAATCTATAAAAACTACCTTTGAAAACCACAGCTTCACTACTTAATACTTATCTTGTATAATACCTACCTTTTGGGATTCTTGCTATGTGATCGAGACCTAAAAAAAAAAAAAAAAAGAAAATCTATTTTTAGAAAAATAACTATGAGAATAAGTACAATGTGCTGTTACATTAATTTTTTTCTGATTTCTATTTTTTTTATATTAATCTTTAAATATAAGGCATGTATTATAAATAATAAGGCACACAAATTTTTCCACAATGCACCACCATGAATTCTGCAGACTTTACCACCCTGGCATATGAGCTCCCTATGCCAAGAGGATACCTAGCCCTTAAAATAGAGTACACTCCTAGAAAACTAAAAAAACGTACATTACAACTCACTAATTCTCCAGAAACCATTTCCCAACCTGGAAAAAATTCTGTGTTATCTCTCTGTCATTCTTTCTTTCTCTCTGGGAACAGAGTAAAAAATTTCTATGATTTGAGGTGCATATACTTTGGATCTACAACTTCATGTTATAATTCCTAGAACACCCAATTCTATCTTACAATATCTTTCTTAACATGATACATGACACTCTTATATACTCCTCACATTTCCTACCACACAATAAACACTCAATAAACAGTAATAGCTAGTATTATCAGGAAGTCACAGGGATTTTTTTTTTTTAATTGAGAATATATAGGCTTTGGACTCAGCCTGAAGTAAGCTTTAGCTCTGGTTCCCCCACTCACCATGTGTGACCTAGGCAGATGATTAGATGAACTAATATAGGTAAATCCTTAGCACAGTGCACGGCACATATCAAACGCTCAGTGAATAGTAATTTTTATCATTACCTTTTTCACTACCATAGTTGGAATCCCATCTTGTCTAATTTTTAACTCACTTGTAATTTCCTCATCTTCCATACTTAAGTTACAATAGTTCCTCAAGTTACAGGTTAAGTTTAAAAAGAATTAAAAAAAAAATTCTGAAATACATTACATTTTATAATCAATGTTAAAAGAAATTTTCCAGATGGTAACAAAGGACTAAGGACATCTACAGTTGTGAAAATGTGGTTCAGCAAAAAATGTTTTTCCTAATTTGACTCACCTCAGTTAAATTTTAACTTAAGCTGACTGAGATTTCCAATGCCATTTACCTTGTCTTAAATATTACAATACTGGGCAATAATACCATAAAATCCAAGTGTACACAAAAGAGAACGGGGATAAAGCTGAGGTAAAATTTATGGTACATAAACAACAAGCATATCAATAGAGGAATAACTGCACTTCCCCTAAAAAGGAAGATGTCCACATACAGCTTTGTTTCATTTTGTCATTTCAGTGCAAAAAGATTACCTGCTATAAACCATGAAACACAAATGAATTCAGTTTAAACGTTTTGAAATAGACTAAGTATATAATACTCAAAGCTTGGAGGAAGTTGGCATGACCGATCACATATTATAAAGGGTTTTAATTAACTTAGGCATCAATAGCTGCTGAAGAGAAGTCATATAAATTTCAGAGATACAATTAAGAAAACACTAGAAATTAGTACAGGTAAATCTTGTGGCATACCTGTTCATCCGAAAGTTGTTATAATAAACATGAGGTACAAAGAACGTGGCCATCACTATGCCACGCAATTTGTTGCCAATGGGTAGAAGTGACTCAGAACATTTAAACATTCTAAATATGAAGATTTACAGGATTCTATCAACTAGTGAATACCAATATAAAAATATTCATGTATGCACATTTATCTATTATTAAATTAATAATAGTTTATAGCTCCTAGAATTGAAGAAATATAGAATGGAAGTACAATATAAAATAATCGATAAAACCCCAAACCTTTTATCAAGTATTAAATATATCATAAAAATAAATACAGTTCTATGCCAACCTGGTCCAAATGTAGCCCATTATGAAAATCAGAGGGCTAGAGAAGGGCTTTGTTATGTATCTTACAAAACATAAAGATGTAAAGCACTCTTGATTACCTCCTTCCATGCATTCTGAAGGAAATCACCTTGACTTAAATGGCCACAGGTTAACATACTCACGTAAACACTGTTTTGCATGGTAACATTCTGAAGAGTAAACAAAAATTTCCCATGTCCAGATTTTTTAACATTTTGTGCCAATCACATATCTTTTTAGAACCAAGGGATCTTCAACTTCAGATAGTTGGACTATTCAACTCATTACTCCATACCTCCTCAGCTTCTCCCTTTCTTCTCTCTCTCTTTCTTCTCTTCTCTTCAGGCGTTCCTGGTTTCTTTTCTCCTGCTTCTCAGCTACAACTCTCTTCAAAAACAATGACAATTTAAATAATGTAAATAAGGAGCATTATTTACTGCGTCTATTCTTAGTGAGCATTATCCTAAACTTTACCATATCTGGTTTCCAATATTGTACCAGTAACATTAAAATCTGTTTAATAACAATCCAATTTGAAGTTTTGACAGTTGTAATCATTAGGCTTACGAGTCTGGTTTTCAAAATCTTTCCCCTTTTGGGGAACATTTTTAAAATTTCATGGTTCTCTATGACTTTTTAATGATATTTTAAAATCACTTCTGTAAGATTTTTCTCCTCTGAATGTTTTCTAGTATTATTTTGTATTTTTATAAGAAATCAATCATTATACATCACTATAAGTTCCTATGTTCTATGATTTCCAATACAGAAATGTCTTCTACCACTTCCAATTATCATCCTGATGTTGCTTTTAAAAACACTACTAAAACACCAACAGTTGTGTTGGCTTATATCTGCTAGGTTTACATTTGCAAAGACTCCCAAGAAGGTGCCATTTTTGAGTTTTAACCTGAGTCCAATAGCCATTTGCTACAGTGAAACTCGTCATTTAAAAACACGTAACTGAAGAACATTCTAGCTACTCAGAATACTGAAAACTCACTGTTAGCTACAATAACCACCGACTCTGCTTGTTTACCTCTTCAGAAATACTTTTTGCTTGCTTATATTCTCAAAAGCACTCAGATGAGTAAGAACTATGTTGCCTTTCTTACAATAGCCTACATATTTAAGTGATAGTCCTTTTTAAAATAGGTTTCATTTTAAATCTTTTTGAAATGGGGGCAGAAGTGTAAAATAAAACTAGAAGTTATAAAAATTTGATATTTAGTGAAGAACTACAAAATATTTCTAATAAATATTGGACTCATTTTCTCAGTCTTCCTTTAAAGTATTATATTATTAATTTCACAGAAAAAAATGTTTAGGGGATTCTGTAAAAGAATTTAGAACCCAGTTTGCAAGATTCCTAATTTAACATATCCTCCCCGATTACTACCTCCCCGATAAAGGGGTTAGTATTTAAAGGTCTGTTTCTTAAATATCATCCATTAAACCAGCTATTATCTCCATTAAAATCCTACACTATTCAATATGAATTGTTAAAGAGAATCACAGTTAAGAATACTATACAAAAAGACAAGTGACTAAGTTGGATAAAGTGAGGGATATTAATTTACCAATGTACCTTTAATTCTTCAAGCTTCTCTCTTATTTCAATAAATCCCAGGTGCAGTTTACCCCCAAAATGATCAGCCAGGCGCCTATCATTATCATGAAGACCTAAGTATGCAGAGCAGACTTCACAAACTCGGAGTTTCTGCTGTTGGAAACTGGAAGCTGGCATTGAATTCCGATAAACTTCCTAAACAAAAGAAAAACAATGTTCACATAAACCTGACTGGAAGTCATACAATGAAAGAAAATATAGTATGTTTATACTGAAAATGTTTTCTAATGAATACACTAAACATGGCTATTTTGTCATGAAAATTATAGATTCCCCCTTAACCTCCATCTTCTGTCCTCAGAACCTCTCCACTGGAGAGAAAATATCAGAGCCTTGAATACCTTTTGCCAAGAACTACCATAACAATTCCACTGTGATACAGAGAATGACTTTCTAAAGATTTTCTCAATGTTCTACAACGTTCTGTTTTATATAATTTTTGTTTTAAAAAAATGAGATGCAGCAACCCCCAAAATGTACATCAGCAAAGGATCAAGGAAGGAGAAGTCACCCGCGCTTGCAGGGAGGGAAGCACGTTTTCCGTATTGTTACAGCTTCCTTCCAACTGCCTTCTTTCCCACAGATCATTTCTCCCCCTTTGGAAATGTGGACAGCTCATACAAATAATAAACTTCCTACTAAAAGGAGTGGTTCTGTAAGACGAGATGAAAGGTGCCTTGCTGAGATTTAGATGTCTTGTACTCAACCATTTTATTTATATTAAGTTCATTAGTGAAATAATATTAGTGAGTTTGTGTACCCACTGTACCCTTTTTTCCTGACAAGAACTCCCGTTTTTTGTTTGAGGCAGCAGCATACACAGCTAAAAACATTACATTTCCACACTTCTGTGTAGCTTTGGCTAAGGAGATTAAGTGGACATTCCTAGACAGAATCTACAGAAAAGCTCTTAGGGAGTCAACAGATTCAGACAAAAATTTCCAAGGGAGAATCTGTGAATCAAAAAGGGATGAGAAACAACACAGTTTCAAAAGTGTCAATACTGACATACTTAATTAACACAGCAACTTCACAGTGGAAAATTAGGCAATATCACCAGAAATGGGACAAACCACTAACATGTGCCTTCTGATAGGACGTAACATTACTTCAGTGGTACTCCTGTCAAAATCTAAGCAGGAAGCAAATTAGACAAACTTAACTGAAGGACATTTTACAAAATAACTGGCCTACTCGTTTCAAAACTGTCAAGATCATGTCAGACAAAGAATGAGATTCCAGATTAAAGGAGAATGAAGAGACATAACAAATAAATGCAACACATAATCCTGGACTAGATCTTAAAGGAAATTTTCTTTCTTTTATGAAAAAAGAACATTATAGAAATAATTAGCAAAATTTGAATAAAGTTTTCAGATTAATTGTACTGTAGCAATATTAATTCTTGATTCAGATAATTGTACTGTAATAAAATATCCTTGTTTTAGGATATACACATTGAAGTATTTAGGGATAAGGAGGCATCATATACCTGTAACTTACTGTCAAATAGTTTAAATACACACAAACACACACCCGAGAATGATAAAGCAAATGTAGTAAAATGTTAACATTTGGGGAGTGTGGGTGAAGGATACAGGGGATTCTTTATACTATTTTACTTTTCAAAAATATTTCAAAATAAAACAATTTTAAAAAGGACAACACAAATGCATGATACTCAAAGGCAAGTCAACTAAATTTAATGCCTTGTTTTTCCTCCTCTTTCTACTTACATACAGAGAAAAGACTTCAGGCTTAGTGGCCATATTGCTACTGCAAATTGTTAAGCATAAAGATGAATCCACTCAGGTAAGCATGGCTGAACATAAAGCTAGAGTGGCTTGTATGCTAAATGTCATCATGGAGCTGCTGTACCAGCCTGACCTCCCTAACCTTGTGTATTTATTAAATGAGAAAAACAAAACCTTTCTTTGGTTAAGCCATTGTTAAGTTTTCTATTATGTGCAGCTAAACACAATCTGTAATGAGCAAGTAAATTTTTTAATGCACTGTCTTTAGTAAAAATCAACTGATAACACATAACAGGCTAAAGATGTCAAGTTACTGTGTACAGCTGATTCTTGAACACGGGTTTGAGCTGCGTGGGTCTCTTTATATGCAGATTTAAAATATATTGGGAATTTTTTTGCAGATTTGTGCAAATGCAGTCAGGTTTATGATCAGGACTGCCCTTATCTATAAAGCAGCTAACCCTGAGCCTTGAAGGGAGAAGGTGAACATCAGTTGCCAATCTTTTGGTTGTACAACAGGATGGCCTGGACATTGAGAACCCTTTTTCTGGAGTCCATCAATGCTTTGAAGTCAGGAAATAACCTCACCTGTAAGGGGCTGCCTTTTAAAGTTCTTTTGATATTGGACAGCGCCTGTGGCCAACCCAGACCCCATAAGTTCAACACTGAAGGGGTCAAAGTGGTCTACTTGCCCCCCAAAACACATCTCTTAGTTCATTCTCTAGATCACGAGTCCTAAGGACCTGTGAGGCTCACTCGGTACTCGTCACCACTATGGAAGAAAACCCTGATAGAGAGAACATCATGAAAGTCTAGAAGGATTACACCACTGAAGATGCACGGTTGTTACAGGAAAAAGCTGTGATAGCCATCAAGCCCGAAACAATAAATTCCTGCTTGAGAAAACTGCCCAGATGTTGCGCATGACTTCATAGGATTTACAACAGAACTGATAAAGGAAATCATTAAAGAGACTCTGTACATGATAAAAAGGTGAGAGGTGAAGGGTTTCAAGATAAGGATCCTGGAGAATTTCAAGAGCTAACAGACAGGACACCAGAGGGATTAACAAGACGACTTGATGGAGATGAGCGCTTCTGAACCAGCGCCAGACGATGAGGAAGAAGACGCAGAAGCAGCAGCGTCAGAACACAAACTGACATCAGACACTGGCAGAAGGGGCCGATTACTCAAGACTTCTTTTATTTACAGCACGGACCCTTCTATGACACAGGCACTGAAACTAAAACCAACAGTGGAAGAAGGATTGGTGCCTTACAGGAACATTTTTAGAGAAATGAAAAAAGCAAAACAGTCAGACAGAAATTACGATGTATTTCCATAGTTACACCCCGTTTGCCTGCCTATTCTGCCTCCCCTTCCACTTCCCCCCGAGTCAGCAAGACCAGCCCCTCCTCTTCCTCCTCAGCCTACTCAGTGTGAAGATGACAACGATGAAGGCCTTTATGAGGACCCACTTCCACTTAGTGAACAGCAAATACTCTTCATGCCGTACAGTTAAACTTACCTGCTGTCTGTGTGTCTTCATGTGAAAATAACAACGTACAGCAAGAGCTGTATGAGACGTGTCATGGTCATTATCACCTAAGTATTCATCGTGTAGAATGTCATGTACAAGCTTGTACTGAGTGGCTAGCCTATCCTTACATAGGCGTAAGGTGGTATTTAATATAAAATTAATAACATGTTACTTTTCTTACTGTTTTATAACTTTGCTTTCAAGGAAATACATTACTGTATAGCATGCCCCCCAATTGGAGAAACTGCCTATCAGCCTACCATCACAGGTAAGCAGTTGTTTAAAAAAAAAAAGTTAACAATATTTTCAATACTGCATTATGAACATGACTGGAATACTGTATATCATAAAAAATTTTATAATGCTTCATTAGTGTATAGGCTATTACCATGAAACAACTGTATTCATCACACTAGGCTACTATGAAGCAGTTACACTGCTGCTGCTTCGCTGTCAATGCATGAATCGTTATACCTGCACATAAATTATTTTTTCACACTATCTTTTCATTTTTGATTGTCAGTGTTAGTGATACATATAATTATCTACAGTGTTTTGCATCACATAAGACAATATTGATGTAGGCACTGATTATTCATCTTGTCAACATATAATGTAAACTTACAGTATAGATAAATGCAGTACAATACTCTAATGTATTTTCATTTCTCTAACTTTATTGTAAGAATACAGTACATAACATACATAACATATAAAATATGTGTTAATAGACTGTTTATGTTATCGGTAAGACTTCCAGTCAACAGTAGTAAGCTATTAGTAGTTAAGTTTTGAGGAAGTAAAAAGTTATCTGCGAATTTCTGACTGCACCCCTAACCCCTGCATTGTTCAAGGGGTAAATTTTCAAGTACATGTATATGAGGTTTCACGAAAACCGCAATATAGTCATGCGCTGCACGACGTTTCGGTCAGCAATGAACTGCACATACAATGGTGGTCCCATAAGCTTATAATGGACTGAAAAATTCCTTCTGCCCAGTGATGTTATAGTCATGCTAAAGCAATACTTACCACTTTTTCAATTTCCTACAGTATTCATACAGGTTTGTGGCCTAGGAGCTAGAGGGGAACAGAATTTGTCACCCAAAATATGTCTATATGGCGTAAGTATTGTTTTAGGTTGGTTAATTTTAAGAAACAGCAGATATGGGAGAAGCCCTGAAAACCAAGTAGAAGTTACCCTTTGTAAAAGGCATTAACATTTGTAAGGGTGTATCAGGAAGAGGCGGATGACCTAATAGTTAGAAACTCTTATTAATGCAGAAGACAACTTAAATCTGCATAACAACCTTACCCTCACTTACCGTGCTCCTCCTGGTAGCCTCTCATAACTGACGGCCCCAACCCCAACATCTTCTTTTGTCTTCAACTGAAGACGGAATTTAAGGTGGTAGCTTCAGCCATTTTGGTGAGTTACTCAGTTTTTCTGGGTTTTTCCCATGTATATAGGAGATACACATGTTACTAAACTTTTGTTTTTCTCCTGTTAATCTTTTATTATAGTGATGACTCAGCCAAGAACCCAGTAGGGTAGAAAGAAAATCATTTTTCCTCCCTTACAGAGCAATAGGCTATACCATATAGCCTAGGTGTATAGAAGGCAACACCATCTAGGTTTAAGTGCACTCTATGATGTTGGCACAACAATGAAATCGTGTAACAATTTCTCAGAACATAACCCTGTTGGTTAGGTGATACATGACTGTATATGGAAGTAAAGTAATAATGTTCACTGGCTTTTGGGGAAATAAACCAGCTATAAACACACTATGTATTTTAAAATTCATAGTGTTCAATTTCTGGATATTACATTTAAAGAAATCCTTATTATTAAGACATTATAATTATTAAGAATGGCTACATGGTATATTTTTTCCCATCCTATTACCATTAATCTGTGTCTTTATATTTAAAGTAGGTTTCTTACAACTAAGTCTTGCTTTTTAAAAACATTCAATGTAATTACTGGTATACTGGGGTTAAACCTCCCATCCTGCTATTTATTTTCTGTATATCTAATTTGTAGTTTGTTCCTTTACTCCTGCTTTCTTTTAGGTTAACTATTTTTAAGGATTCTATTTTATTTCTACTATTAGTTATACCTCTTTTTTTCCTCTAGTGGTTTCTCTAGTGTTATAGTATACAACTTTAACTTAGAAAGCTAGAGAGGCTTTATTAATATAAGACAAAGGAGATTTCAGAACAAAGGAAATTACTAGGGATAAGGAAGGACATTTCAACAATAATAAAGGGTTCAATTAATCAAGAAGACATAACAATCCTAAATGTATATTAACCCAATAACAGAGCTTCAAAATAAATGAAACAAAAACTGACAAAATGCAAAGTATAAATAGACAAATCCACAATTATAGTTTGTAGACTTCAACATTCCTCTCAGTAAATAGCAGCAGAACAAGCAGACAGAAAATCAATAGGATATAGAAAACTTGAACAAATCAATCAGCTATCTTGACTCAACTTACACTTATACAATACTCCATTTAATACGGCAGAGTATCACTCTTTTCAAGTGCAGATGGAACATTCACCAAGACAGACACTATGCAGGACCACAGAACAAGTATTGACATATTTAAGAGAACTAAAATCACACAAATGTTCTCTGGTCACAACAAAATTATATTAATGGGAAGAAAACACCAAATATAAAACTAAACATGTTCCTAAATAACCCATAAGCCAAAGAAGAAATCACGAATAGTATTAGCAAATATTTTGACCTGAATGAAAATGAAAATCTGTGAGATAAGCTATAATAGTGCTTAGAAGAAAAGTTATAGCACTAAATGGTCTAAAATCAATGATCTAAGCTCCTGCCATAAGATGCTATAATGACAATTAAACCCAGGTATGTGACACAGTTAGAAGCAATGAAGACTACTGCAAAGACAGAGAGTACAATCCCGTCTGAAGGCATTCAATTTTCTAAAAGAAAAACATCAGATGGGCTAAACAAAACAGAACTTTGTTTGCTGGATATCAGATTGTGAGCTGGGCTGTAGAAGGATGACAGGAGGCTCCCAAGGTACCAGCAGATTGTGCTGAGGGGGCAAGAGAAGGAAGAATGCTGAAGCTGCCTGAAGTAGGCTGGGGGACATGGTATCACTGTAACCACCAGGTATATGCAGAGTCTATGTGTTCGCCTGTTGTGTTGTGTGAGACTGTTATATATGACTAGCTAGTCTAGTTCATTTTATTTACCAGTTATAAACTGCAACATTACCAATGGCTCTAAATTCTAAAAACTACTAATGTTGATACAAAATCCATTAGTATGATATGGACTAATTAAATATTTTTCAGTTGGTTTGAATTCTCTTTAATAGTAATAGATTTTCAATAATTTCCAGTGAAATATATGCTCTTTAAGAAGTACAGATACTAGGGCTCTATATACCACCAGTAAGAATTTAGTTACCTCTGCTTCTCTTTTCTTTGCCCGTGCTTTCTCTACTTCATCCATTACTTTCTGGGATTCTTCCACATTCCCTTCAGCCCCTAGTTGTTCCACCTTGGCCAACAATTTACCAATTTCTTCATTTAACTCATGAACACGTTCTGCCTAGAAACAAACAGAAAAGACCATGAATAAAAAGCAGAGCAAGTATCGAAGTTCACAGTACTTCAGAAAAGATTCAGTGAACTAAGGCAATTATTAGAATAAATAATGCTTTCTAAGTATATCATAAATGAATTCGTGGGACATCAGGATGTCTTGAGCCTGCCTGCCTCCACTTCAGTAAGGTCAGGGATATCACCGATTTCAATATAACTATTACTTTCCAACCTCGCTTTGGCAGTGTATTCCAAGTAGAAAGTACCTTTTCTTCCACAATCTAGCCCTCTGTACCTTTTCAAACCATCTCTTGCTGTTGCCCTAGTTCATAACAAAATCTATAGTTCTTTTTTTTTTTTTTTAGCTGAGCCATTCTGCCACCTGTTGGCAGCTCAGCAGCAGCTCAGCTCGGGGCGGGCATTGAACCGTATAGTTCTTTTTTGTTTCCCAAATTTATCTTGTTCTCTGCTTCTGACTTTGCACATACTGCTCCCTCTTCCTGGGATGTTATCTCTTAGCTCCCTTGCCTGTCTAGAATGTCTATTCACTCAAAAAGATCCAATTCAAGAGTCTATTCTGTGACATGTTCTTGAACAATCACCATATCTCACCCCCACTTAAAAACATAAGCAGCGAGCCATCCCTCTTTTGTGCCACCTTTGTATGTATGTATTTTACCTACCTACCTACCTACCTACCTACATATATATCGCTTTAAAGATAGTGATCTTTGCATTTCCAATGCCCAACAAATAGTATAAAATAAAATATGAGTTTAAAAAATGAACTGGTGAATACTCTTTCAAGTAAAGACATGGCTTTAGAGACCCACAGATCCGGCGTACGGCCAAACCTGCTGCCAGGTGGGAAACTTTGGCTGTATTACCTAACTTGACTCTGCTTTCTCGTCTGAGCAGCAGGGATTAGTACCTATCTCACAAAGCTGTGAGAGCTGAGAAAATGTGCCTTGTACATGTATCGGGCAGCACATTATGGATTTTCCGCATATAAGCATGGCACCCCTTCTCCCTTAGTTCATGTCTTTCCACTGGGATTAATTCTTGCTCTGGGATTTGATGTGCCTCCTCCTCCTCCTCAGAAGCAGCATCACCATCATCCTGGGAACCTACTTCATTCCTATTCTTTTAATGGCACATGATACATATATATAGTTTTTATTTTGGCCACAAAGTATTCATCCTGTGTGGCCAATTATATCAGAAAGAACTTTCTAATTTGATATGGACATCCAGTGCCAACAAACCAGTGTGTCAATAATTTTTACTTCTCAAATTTCCTTCAATTCAAGGTATCGCCCTTCAAAGAAATTCTCAACTCTATTATCATTACCTACCTCTTTAACAAAGTGGGTTTTTTTTTAAAACACGTCATGGAATGACTGCATTAATCCCCCAACTCTTCATTCTTCCCTGTACTCGTGCCCTTTGCTGTGTAACCAAGTATCATATGCTCTGAATCGCAACCTGCACATACAACTGGCTTAACAGGACAGTAGCAAACAAGACACAAGGCTTGCAAAGCGCTTATATCACTAGGCTTGATGCTTTTGCACCTCTACTCTCATCATGAGAACCCAGTTCAGTAGACTCCAGCTAACTGGAAGACATAGGAGTGAGTCCAGCTAAGACAAGAATAACTGTCCAGTCAAGTTCAGCCTAAATCATTGACTGTAGACTCATGGGCTAAATAAATACTGTTTTGTAAGTCACTGAGTTTTGAGGTACTTTTTAAAGCAGCATTTTTGTAGTGATGGCTAACCAAAACAGCGTGGGGTCTAGCCAGTATTTGTGCATTTGTTTCCATCATGAGATGTTAGATGGCTTGTACTTTCGGATGCCCACCTTTATAGTACCCATCTTCAGAGAACATTTTAGAAACAGTTGGCTCAAATTAACCCTTTCCTCAAATAAGGGAATCCATTTCCCTTTGTACATGCATATCTAAGCACTATACTTAATGTCATCTGAAATCTCTCTGGGTAATTCTGTCTCCATTCTACATTTTCAAAAAATGTACCAAGGGCCGGCCGAGTGGCTCAGTTGGTTAAGAGCTCGCTCGAGAGTTTGAGCTCTGAGCAACAGCGGTTCGAGTTCAGCCCAAGCTGAGCAGCCACTGAGCTGCCAACAGGTAGCAGGATGGCTCAGCTAACAAAACAAACAAACAAAAAAAAAGTACCAGACCACAACTGAATGGTACAGAATATTATAAAGTAGCAAATCATCAATCAACAAAATGCAATATATAGACACTTCCTGGATTTTTATTATAACCAACCAACTCTACATAGGAAAAATAAACACACTGTGGATATTAGATAACATTTTAAAAATTACTAAGTTTATGGATACATTTTTGTGGTTATGTTTTAGAGGTGAAATGAATTTGCTTTTAAAAGAAAGAAACAATAGCAGAAAGCCAACAGCTTTGAATCCACTGGGATTCACTATACTTTTCCCTCTACTTTTTGCATACAAGTTCAGAATAAAACATTTTTAAAAAGTAGTAAAGTAGAATATCTGAAAAACATTCAAAACTGAGTATTTAAAAAACTGAGCAATCCATTTAGAAAATGGGCATAAGACATACACAGACATTTCCCTGAAGAGGATATACAGATGGCAAATAAGCATGTGAAAAAATGTTCAAAGTCATTAGTTATTAGGGAAATGCAAATTAAATCCACAATGAAATATCACCAAACACCTTTCAGAATGGAGGAAATGAGACAGTGACACCATCGAATGCTGGCATGGATATAGAGAAAGTGGGTTACTAATAAACTGCTGGTAGGAATGTAAAATGGGACAGCCACTCTAGAAAAAAGTTTGGCACTTGCTTTCAAAACTAAAAATGGCCTTATCATATGACCCAGTAATTATACTCTTGGGCACTTATCCTAAAGAAATGAAAACTTAAGTCCACACAAAAATCTGTGCACGAACGTTTATTGCAGCTTTAATGGTATTAGCTAAAAAGCTGGAAACCACCTAAATGCCTCCTTAATTGTGTGAATGATTAAACTGTGGTTATGTCCATACCATGGAATGCTACTCAGAAATAAAAAGAAATAAAAACTACTAATACATACAACTTGTATGAATCTCAAGGAAGTTGTGCTGAGTGAAAAAACCCAATCTCAAAAGGATATACACTCTATGATTCCATTTATTTAATATTAAGTGAAATAAACAATGATAAAGATGAAGAATAGATTAGTGGATGCCAGCGGCTAGAGAAAAGGGAGTGGGTGGCTCTGGCATAAAAGGGTTACATAAGGGAGTCTTGTGGTGAGGTTCCAGTTAATTTAATTATGGTCGTAGTAACCCAAGTTACACATGTGATAGTGTTACACTGCACACACACAAATGAGCACCTGAGTAACTGGTGATATCTGAATAAAATGCAAGGACGGCACCAATCTTAATTTCTTTACTTTGATACTGTCCTATACAGTTGTGTAAGACGTTAATATAAAGAGAGGCTAGAGGAGTACATAGAATTCCCTGTATATGTTTTTACAATGTCTGTGAATATAATTTTTCAAAATAAAAATTAGTATGTTGAAACTATATTTTGTACTATTGAAATGACTGAAATTCTTACCTTTGCTGCCACTTCAGCACTAATCTCTTCTTGAGTTTCTGCTAATCTTTTCTTAGCCACCTCTGTTCTTCGATCACAATCTGCAATGAATGACTGCAGATGATCCATAGCCTACAAAGTTTAATTAAAAGGCAATTATTGCCAGAAAAATCAACTTTATTCAGAAATATCTTTACTCAAAAATTATACTTTGTTTTTTTAAATGCTACTATGGACGTAAAACAATAACAAAAGCAGGCTCAAAAATGAAATCAGAAATACTAATCTATCAAATTGGCAAAGCGTAAACATAAATAATTCCCAGGAAAGGTAAGGCTGTAAAGAAACTGCCATTCTCATAACCTGCTGAAGGAAGCCCAAAATAGTGGCAGCCTTTATAAAAAGGCAATGCCTTAAAAATGTCCCCCAACTTAGTAATTTTACTGCCAGAAATTTGTTCTAAGAAAGTAATCAGAGATCTATGGAAATATTAATATTCAGAGACATTCTTCAGTTATTTTTAATGGTGAATTAAAAGTTATAAATACCCTACATATCCAGGTACCATGTAGAAATTTTGATCTTCAGCCATTAAAAAAAGGTTTTAATAGAACACTTTAGGACACAAGAAAATGTTCCTGATTCACTTATAAATTAAAAGCAAGTTACAATCTGATATGCAGTAAGATTCCAGTTTTGTAAAATAAAGAAGAAAAAAAATGGAAGAGCACACATTAAATGTTAATAATTATTCTGGAATACATGGATAATTTTTAATAATTTCTTTTTCAAGTTTTCCACAATGAAGTGTTACAACCAAAAACACTTGACCTTTTTTCAAAGAATAAATCATTGAGAATTTTAGCAGTGTCTGCACTGCAAAATTCCAGTTCAATATTTATATATAAAAAAAATTTATATTTCTCAGGCATATATTAATGTCTATAATTAAATAATAGTTCACTTAAAAGTAAACTTTTAAGATTTACTCCTAAATTAAGCAATTTGGATTTTCATATGTTACTGAACAGATATACAGCTAATTTGGAACACAAATGTTTCAATTGAAAATATAAATTTACTCAGCACATACAGAATTCTAAAAATGGTTGGTTAACCCAAGAATTTCTTGAAAATGAAAAGCAGTAAAAGTCATTAAACCTTTTATCTATAATGACAAATAGCTATTAACTCTTTTAATTTAAAATTCATCTTTAAATTAAACCAAAAATCTATTAAAATTTGCTTATGTGAAGATAAAAGTGGCATCTCAAAGCACTGGGAGAGAAAAGATGGACTAACTAATAAATAGTATTGGGTCAACGAAGGAGTTATCTGTAAAAAAGAAAGCTGAATCTATACCTCAGTTCCTTAGACAAGAATAAATTTAAGTTGGATCAAAGGTTTAAGTGTATAAAATGAAGGCATAAAAATACCAGAAGAACTCATGTGAGAGAAGTCATAACCTCAAAATAGGGATGGCCTTTCAAATTAATCTGATAGAAATTTTTAAAAGGTTAATAAATTAGACAACAATAAAAATATTCTGCAAGGCCCATAACCACCAAAAGAAAAACGGGGGGAAAAAATCCAATGTATTATCTGAGGTAAGAGACTAATTTTCATAATATGTAAATAGTACAAATCAACTAGAAAAATGCTAAAACCCAGTTAGCCAATAGCCAAAACTAACAACTGTACCAATAGTTCACTGAAAAGGAACTATAAACAGATCTTAAATATATGAAATATGTACAAACTCACTCATAAGAGAAATGCAAATTAACTACACTTTATATTCCACATTTCATCTATCAAAGTTGCCAAGCAATCTTAATACAGTATATGTGGCCATATGCGAACCAGATAATCTATTACTGGTGGGAATACAAATTGGTAATTCTGATGGACAGCAATCTGGCAAAATTACTCTTTGACTCAGTTATTCTATTTCTAGAAATTTATTCTATAGACACTTGATATGTAAAAATAGTACATTATCATATTATAATAGAAAAAGACTGAAAATAACCTAAATATCTTACCCATACCCTTACATCTAGATGTCGGTGAATTTCTGCTGTATTTTATGCCCAGTGTGTATTAAATCATAACCCAAATACTTTAAGGTGTTTCCCCAATTGTGGCAGCCCCATATCAAATTAAGTTTACATAGATGGTTTTCATTTCCATTAGCAGAAATTCTTAGAAGTTCAGAAAAGTAGGTGGGGGGGGGGTCTCCTTACTGCTGTACCTCCCAAACCAAATAAAACACCTATTACACCTCCCTGATAAAAAGTGTTGTAAGATTTATGCTCATCAGTAGCTTTATGTAATGTTGATTGGTATGTTTTATTTAAGTATGAAAAAAAGTTTCCCTATTTTTACATAAACAATTCTCATGTTTGTATAAAAAAAACAGTCAGATTTTGAGCCCTTCTGATATGTACATGGTATCTTCTATTTGCTCTAATAGTTCTGTTAGATTTACATAAAAAACATTGTCCTTAACATTCTCCCTCTATCTGTATATTTACAGATATAAAAATGAATATGAATGTAAAAATTCAGATTATTCAAGGGCCTTATATACACTAGAAATTAGTTGTTTATATTTACTTAAGTCGATATTACCTTAATCATTACTACTTTATTGGGAAGAATATGCTCAATTTTCAAAAGAATATATGAATTGCATGACTTTTGCATATTTTCTTAAAATACCCAGTTTCACTTTATATTTTTAAAAACTGTTGTTAGTTAGGAAACAATATGATCTTACTTAACTTAGTACTACCCTTCATATAGCCAAGGGCTAAGAGCTTTTTCCTATTAAGAGAAATTAATCCATATTCAAAATGTTTTATTGCAAAAGATAACCTAAAACCCATTAAAACAAAATCACATACATCAAGTTCAAAGAAAAAATCTTGTTCTTTGGATGCAATTTCATAATCTGCTCTTAAAGCCAGGTCATGGACTTTCAGACATTCTCCAAGATCCATTCTCTAAAACAGAAAAAAAGACACATGTTATTGAATAAGAAACCACATTTTTCAAAAATTCATTAGCAACCACAGCACTCTTCAGAATACATATTAAGTCATACAGATGCTTCTTTATTTATGGACTTCCAAATTACAAAATTTTATGGACAAGTATAAAACTTGGTGCCAGAAAAAAACCACATCAATTCTGTCTACCAACAGATGGGAACAGTGATTACTTTTGTACTTAAGAACAAACAGACAAGGAAAAGCCTGTCAGAATCTGAAAAAAGCTGGGAAGAAAGCTCTTAGCAACAACCTGGATATGTGTATAACAAAGGATATGATCACCAACTCTGTACAATATCCCATGCTAAAAAGGACAGTGAATTCACTGGATTAAGATTAAAAAAGACTGATAAACCAGGTAAAATATAAAAAATAAATATAAAGTCCTATAGTTATATCTAAGGAGACAAGTTTACAAGTAACTAGGTCTGAGTAGAAAATTAGACAAATTGAAAAACGTACTAGTCAAGAGTTAAGGGGTACAATGTGGCATGACTGAGGTAAATTTATGTGATATAAATGTAACTTACAGGATACAGTATATAGTGTAGAGCAAAATGAGAAATCTTACCGAAGGCTGGTTTTAAAATCAAACCCCTTCTCCAAAAGACACATTCTGTGTGCTAACAGATTTCAAAAGGGATATAAATAAACTAGACAAACGGTCTCAAAACGGAGCTATACAAAAAAGCCAGAGAACGTAAGTAATTAGCTGGAGAAGAATCAGGATGTGAACCTAGTCATCTATCAACTAAAGAACTTCCAGTATGAAATAGAAATAGATTTTATTATGGGACTCCTGAGGGACTCCAGTGAGTCATATTTTAACTCTTTCAATGTAAGAAAATACTTTCTAATGATCAGAGCTTTCCAAAGATGGAATAAGCTTCCTCAGGAGTTACTGAATTACCAGATAACGGAGAGATTCAAATATAGTTAAGACAACCATTTTTCTGGGATATTGAGGGAAGAATTCAACCATCAGGTAGCTTTTATTCTTCCAACTCTTGAGATTTCATGACAGTCTAAAAAAAGGTCTCTAAAACTACATTACCTTAGTTTTTAATTACGTAAAGGAGCAAACGGGAAAAAATAAGTAGACAATGTCTTCCAAGTTATCCTATGGGAAATAATAAAGAAGACTCTCCTCTGAGAGCCCTCATGTCACACTGATGGCTTTGACGCGGCATCGTGCTGCTGAGCATGCCGAGCGTTTCTGGGCTCCACTGCTTCCTCTCCTTCATCAGCCTACGGGTTAACCAACAGGATTTTCCCAGTGATAATGAACAGCAACTGAAATCTTATATAGACCTGTGTAAATTGAAAGCTGCTTATTAAGCAACATTAAGAAAAGGCTGCAGAAAAAAAAATGCAGGAAAATAAGACAGGAATAAAAGAAGTTAATGGCAAAAGACTGTTGTTACCATCTTTACACCAGCCAACTGATTTCTTAATTAATAGCATCTTAACGTTAGTCATTCCAACAACTCCCTTTGCATTTGTATGTATTTCCACTGCTACAGTTGCTCAGGGGAGGCCAAACTTCTTTCATAAAAGGTTAAGATGTCACAGTTGGAAATGCCTTTTATCCACTGCAGTGGTTCTCAACCTGGACCTGGGGAGTTTTTAAATAATACTAACGGACGTTTTTGAAGAGGCCCAAGCCCTACCTTCCAAAGATTGTTATGTAAAAATCTCCTAGGGGTTTTTTTTTTTTTTTTTTTTTTTTTTTTTTTTTTTTTTTTTTTTTTTTTTAGCTGAGCCATCCCGCCACCTGTTGGCAGCTCACGGCTGCTCAGCTCGGGCTGACTCGAACCGCTGTTGCTCAGAGCTCAAACTCTTGAGCGAGCTCTTAACCAACTGAGCCACTCAGCCGGCCCTCTCCTAGGGGTTTTTAATGTACAGTGTTGAGAACCATGCACTGATCTAGTTTTATTTCCATTCCACAGAAAACTGAAGCCCAGAAAGACTGAAGTATTTGGAGTACTTATTAGAAAATGTGGTTTAGACTTATTTCTAGCCTAATATCCCTTCCCCTTATTCTATCATACTAATCCCAATTATTTCAGTACTAACTTATCTTTTAATATTTTTAGATAACCACCCTCCATAACATCTGAAAAAGCTCTGCACACAGCAGCAGACATTCAAAGCAGCTGTCTACTGCCTTTTCTCCAGTTAGCTGCTCCCTTATATGTATCCTCTAACTGTATTTCGAATCTGTTCTCAACAAAAACTTAAGTCCCATACAAATCTTGCCTCACTGTGTTTAACCTAAACGTCTCTGTTGCCCACCTACACTACCCTTTGGCAGGAATTCTAGGCTTTCCCTCTGCTCTATCTTTAAATTTACATCACACAACCAACCAAGAGAATAAAAGCAACTATGTGGGTCAAGAACAAAAGGAACACAATGGTACCACTGTAACAGGGGTGGAGTTCTGGAGAGAGGAGAGCTGAAGCGAATGCATGTATGCCTTGGGAGAGGAGCGAGTTTCTAGGAGGAGGAAAGATCTATCAACTCACTAGAACGTGAGCTCCACAAGAACAAGGATTTTGTTTTTATCCATTATGTATCTGTGCCTGGTGTATAGAAATGTTTAATAAATACTTGTTGAATGAACTGGAAAGAGGACAGAGAACACTGGCACGGGGCCCCTGGCTTACCAAGCAAGGTGGTCAAGATACACCCCAGGACAAAGTTGGTCTGAGCTCTGGAAGGTCTTCTAGCCTCTCCTTGGATTATCCCCTTTGCTTGGACTCCTTCCCTTCCCTTCTTAAACGTTTGGAGCGACTCCTCTTTATTTTACTACATGCTCCTCTCCTCCAGGAGAGAGACGGGCTTTTCACTCACTATCCTGGGCCATGAATGCCTAAAGCTAGCTTTACAGTCAAATCTGGCTCACCATAGATTTTGGGGCCAAAGTCCTAGAAGGAAGGGCCTAGCAATAAAGTGTTTTTGTTATTTTTTGTGGCTTGGAATAGCCCCAGTGCTTATTTCTTCAGGGACCTGGCAGGACAATAGGTGTATCCAGGCAGATTCTCGGAATTCTAGATACTAGTCATCTATTTTCCTCTGTCCATACCAAGGCTAGACTAAGCATCCAGTCTGGCACTGAGCTATGCACATGAGGAGGACTGAAATAAAAAACAAATAAGCAAGCCAAAATAAACCCAATCATCCCAGTGGCCACCATAAACGTGAGTGAAGGGAAAGTATGGCTATGTTAATGCTCTCCGCGACCCTAGTCCTCTAATTAAAAATGCCACCAGAGAGGAGCCATGACAGAACCACACCATGGCCCACTATGGACCAGCTCTCAAAAGCCAAATCAATCCTGACTTCGTCACTGAGGGTGCAATAGTACTTTAACACTAGGTGCCTAGATATCTGCTGCTGCTGCTGCTTCTCTTTTCAAGTGAGTGAGTTTCAAACTGAACAAAACATTTGGTTATTCATTTTAACTTAAAATGACTTTGTGATGAAAGCCACAGGAAGAGTTTTGAATTTTTTAATTTAACAAGTAATTTACTTCGTTATTAAATTCTTCCCATGTTTGTTTATTCTTGGTATTTGACTTAATATAATTCTTAGATGGTAAATGAAATAAAAATGCTTATTTTTCACTGGATAAATTTAGTTCTGCAGTTTGTCTTCTCCAGCCTAAATCCATTCCCTCCATGAAGTCTTGACCAAATAATGGTACTTGATCCTGATAACTTCTCTTATAACCGCATAGCATTTTTTACTGTTTCACTGTTTAACATAAAAAGTTGATTCTCTTAAGTGCTTTTTAATTACTCTTACGAAATTTCAAAAGTGAATGTTATCTCCCCAAACATACTCTAAGCTTCATGAGGAAAATGGTTTATTTCTCTTATTTTTCCATCCCACATAAAAGACCAGGTTTTGCACAACCCATGACTATTAAATAAACTTGATGATTTGACTGAGGAATTGTGCTTCTAAGAACTTGAGGGAACTATGAAATAAGTACACAGATAAATGGACATTGATGATAAAATTTAACGATGGTGTTTTTTATCTAAAAAATTAGAAACATTTTAAGAGCCTGGCAACAGGGTTTGATTAACTGGATTATGGAATAGCCATATGACACAAAATATAGCCATAAGAAATTACGTTCTTGAAACCACTAAGTGGAGAAAAGATGGCAAAGAAAGACATAAAATGCCATTTTTATAAATTCAGACATTGCTGTGAGGTTAGTTGGTTTGTTTGAACTTTTTGATATTGGTTGAATTCAATGCAATGAGCATATATTATTATATCTTACAATCAGAAAAATCAATAAAGCCACTTTAATTTTGGAGAAAAACATGTAAGTAACAGGAATAGAGGCATGTGGAAATTATACATCAAAATAAAATAAAATGGTATTTCAGTAGAGCAAATTAAAGGGTTAAATTACACACCTGAGTGCACTGCCAAGTGTAAACTAATGGCAGTAATACATCAATGAATATACCAGCGATAGAAACTGGGTATAGTAAAAGCTCCAAGTATTTGCAAATATTCTTGTTTTGTTATATGCTAGGACATTTGCTCAGTTCTATAAGCTAAATCCTAAAGGGAATTATAAAACAGTATGAGACTATAATACCTGCTGTCAAGGAATTTATATTCTCAATAAAAAAAAAACATTAAATTAACAGTTGCAAATGTAGACAAAAATGTATACACAAGGATTTCATTGCCACACTGTACACCAAAAACAGAAACAAAAACTATTGAAATATTAATAGTCACTGTATAAATAATTTAGGCAACAGCCATATTATGAAATATTATGCAGGCTTTTTAAAAAAGTAGACCAAGTATATGGAAACTTCTCTAAGCCAAGTTAGAAAAATTCAAACAATATAATAACATTTGTTAAAACACACACACAGACACACACACACACACACACACTTCTAAGTGCACACAAAGGATAGTGAAAGATGTACATTAAATTGTTGACAGGGTTTAGTTCTGGGAAGGGGGATGATGTTAATGGGAAATACTCATGTTTTATCCTTTTATACTTGAAGACTATATGGCTTAATAAACAAGTTGGGCACTAGCCAACTCAGAAGACCTCCCTTTACCTCTTTATTTTTTTAAATTAGAGTAACACTGGTTATTAACATATAAATTTCAGGTGTACAACTTTGTAATATGACATTTGTATACTCTATTGTGTGCTCACAACCTGAAGTCTAGTCTCCTTCTGTCACCTTGTATTTGACCCCTTTGTCTTCCCCTCTCCCCCCTTCCCTTCTGTTAATCACCATTCTGTTGTCTGTGTCTGTGAGTTTTTTTGTTTGTTGGTTGGTCGGTTGGTTTTTGTTTTATGTCCCACATATGAGTGAAATCATATGGTTCTTTTTCTTTTCCATCTGACTCATTTCACTAAAAATAAAATAAAATAAAAGGGACTACATCAAACTAAAAAGGTTCTGCACAGCAAAAGAAACATCAACAAAAAGGCAACCAACTGAATGGGAGAAGATATTTGCAAACGACACCTCTGATAGAAGACTAATATCCAAGACATATAATAAAAACTCATACAACTCAACAACAATAAAACGAATAATCCAATTAAAAAATGGGCAGAGAACCTGAATAGTCAATTTTCCATGGAGGACATAGAGATAGCCAATAGATATATGAAAAGATGCTTAACATAACTAGTTTTAAGGGAAATGCAAATCAAAATCACAAGGAGATGCCACCTCACACCTGTTAGAATGGCTATTATCAATAAGACAAGTAATAACAAGTGTTGGAGAGGCTGTGGAGAAAAGGGAACCCTGATACACTGCTGGTGGGAATGCAAACTAGAGCAGCCACTATGGAAAACAGTACGGAGGTTCAGCAAACAATTAAGAATAGAATTACCGTATCACCCAGCAATCCCTCTTTTGGGTATCTAGCTGAAAAATTTGAAAACACAGTTTCATAAAGATATATGTACTCCTATGTTCACTGTAGCATTATTAACAATACCCAAAGACACAGAAACAACTTAAGTGTCATTCAATGGATGACTGAATAAAGATGTGGTACATAGATACAACGAACTACTACTCAGCCATAAGAAAAGATAAAATTCTGCCGTTTTCAACAACATGGATGGATCCTGAGAGTATTATGCTAAGTGAAATAAGTCAGGCAAAATGGACAAAAACCTTTGCCTCTTATTATCCAATTAACTCTGAGAAATTCACTTAAATCTCTCCCAACATCTCTTTTCTGAAGTACTTCAGGACTGCATGGATCACATTATAGACCAAGTAGATTGTGGAAGACTGAATATGAGTCAACATGTGCTGAATTTATTCTGTAGGCAAAGGAGAATGCTTGCCTACTTGGACAAAAATGACACAATAGAATCATGTTTTAGAAGCATTAACACACACTACTGGATGGGCTGACTAGAAGAAAGAGACCAAGGGAAGGAGAGGCTATTATGACAAACCAGAAATAAAGCCATAAGGGTCAAATTAGAAGAGAAAGGAAGTGATGGAGGCAAATCAGAGTGCTAAAGAAGAATAAAAGCATTTTAAAGATGGGAAGGATCTCTGAAATCAATTCCATCACCACCTTCTGACAAATATGGAAAGCAAGGCTCACAGAAGTCACAAAATCATAAGCTAGTGGGAATACAATAAAAATTTGAATCCAGTCTTTAATATAGCTCAATACTCTTTCAGTAACACAGTGACTCTTAACAGGTTTTAACTGAATGGAAATGAAATGTGCAGAGGAAAAGATCAGGAGTCATATCAAGGCTTCAAGTATTTCAAGCAGGAGCAAATGATGCCACCAAGGGAAGTCAAACGGGCGAGTTGATCTGTGATGAAAAGTGTTTTGTTTTGGGCATGTTGAATTTGATGTAACATACTCCTCCTTGGAGTTAAAGCACAAGTATTTTTCTAGGAGACCTTCATTAACACATTATATAGGAGTCTGACCTCCCTAAGTCAAGTTATCAATAATGGAGTTTCTGAAAAGTATTTCTAAAAACCAGCGTCTTGCTGGTGACGAGCAGCAAGATCATAATACATCACCACAGGAAATTTTAATGGGGGAGAAGGTGAGGAAGAATACTTGGGAATAACAGTATAAATTTCTATAAAATGTGCCTTAATAATGTAAATAAGAACGCTTATCATACTTCAGATTTTTAAAACAAACCCCATTCCTTGGTAATTTTCTTAAAAAATTTTTTTTTAAACCTTCATTAGAGCAATATTCTCTTTTCATCTAACCTGGCTTTAATTCTTCCATTTATTTGTTTAAAATAGTAATTCTGCCCATTTGTTTTTGTTTGTTTTTTTTACGTTTTCTTACATGTTTCAAGAGCCTCAAAAGAGAAAGGTGAGAGACACCTAAATGTGACAAATGATAATTTAGATACAGCAGAAAGACAGCAAGGGATATAAAAACACATGGCAAGATTGGTAAAGCAGTACTAAAAGGAATAATACCAGCTGGTGAGAAAGTGAAACAAAACCACGACAGCAGGACAGAGAACACAAAAATTACAAACACCCGGCCTAGCATTTGAACCCTTCCACAATAGAGCGCCAATACCAAAGAAATTTTCTAAAACACATCATCTCTACACTTTGATCCTCACTTCTCGCACCCTCACTTTCTTCCTTCCTCATATTTGTAAAATCTCTCTTCCATCCAGGTTCAATGCTTCCTTCATGACCTAGCTCAAGAACAAGAGAAAGCCTATAACATGGGGAAAGGCTTCAAATGAAACTGGATATGAGTTTCAGTCATGCCACTATGGTCTTAAAACAATGGAGTTCTTTCCTAATTCCAATCCTGGTGCTCACAATGAACAAGTCACACATGAGTGTTGGCAAGACAGGAACGGGGTGCGCTGAACAGTAAGCAGAAAGTGGTTCCTGCTCTTCTAACACTTCCCAAATTTTTCACTGCCCGTTCCCACTCGTATGTTCCAACCCCAAGTGCATTTTTTCCTGAGTGGATAAAGAAAAATAAAGCTCTTCTACCCTTTATTAATATTTTTTGAAGAACATAGCAGGAAATACTCTGTTATCCATTTCTAACCCTAGATATGAAAAGATATCTAGATAATACTAAAATAAAAGGCCGTGCCCCACAAAGACTATACTATCTACTTGAGAAGAGCAAGAGAGAGAGAGAACATATACATAAACAAGATAAAATGCCAAGGGCCTATTCAGTAGTATGAAGGGCAGGTGCTACATGAGGGTTCACAGGCTAACCTGCTATAGGCTCAGGCGCTGACGTGCAGTAAGCCAGGCAGAGTCGAAATCTGTAGAGGAGAAAGGGTATTTCTGGCAGAGAAAAAGGGGCAGGCAAAAATGAGAAGCGTGTTGGGGACGGCAAGTAGTGAGGCAACAATGAATAAATCAGTCTGGTTTAAAGAGAGGACTAGTTTAATCATTCATGGAGAGGTACACTGGGCCAAGGGTTTTAGATTTTTGATCATATATACAATAGGGAATCGCCAAAAATTTTTGTGTGGAAGCAACCTATGGTGAAGTTTATTCCCATTCAAGAAAGACTGGCTTCTTTTCTTAACATTTAAATCTCTTCAAATATCATTCCACCAAAAAAGTTTTCTCTAACCCTGCGGGAGTAGCTGCTTGCCCACTGTCCCAGATAATTTAGACAATCTAAATGATCTAGCCATGCTTTTTTGTCATAGCACTTAAATCACTCCCCGAAATCACATGATTTCTTTTCATACTTGGCTGTGTGTCTTCCACATTAGAATGAAGGCTCCCACCACTAAAGCAGAAACCCATGTTCATTTCTGTACCCCAGCATAGCACGTGTCACACAGTAGGTCCCTGAGAAACACTTAAGTGAATGAATGAATGAACACTGATTGCAGCCATCAGCATCAAGTTCCAGAAAAATGAAAAAATAAATCACTTCTTGAAGGGCAATTTTTTAACTTTTACTGTGAATTCTCTCTACTTTCTCCATTCAGCCCTCATTAAACTGACACCTCTTGCTCACCCTTTTCTATTTCTTCCTGTGCTTAATTCCAGTGTTACTTAAATTTCATTACTCCAAGCACTATTATACTAAACACCATAAAGGAGAAAAAACAAAAACCTATCTGAATTTAGAAAATTTACAATTACATTATCCAAGTACATCAATATATATGCCTACATTTTTTTATCCTACAGCCCTAAAAATGTCTATGGGATGATCTATATTAAAGATGTTTTATGCTACATAAGTCACAGTAAAACACCAAATGCTTTTAAAAGTTCCCTTAATGAGTAAGAACCATCTAACTGGAAAAGATTTTACCACGTCATTTGGTCTTGCTACCTGCATATTAAGGTAGAACTCATCACATTTAAAAAAATATTTCCAGTTAGAGAATCTGTGACTTTAACTTGGTGTTCGTGGTTAATCACCTGTGAAACAAAAATATTTGTTTCAGGTTTTCATTTTTTACCATGTGTTTGCTCTTTTCTGTGTTCACTGTCTACATCCTTTAAATGATGCATTTGTTAACCCCACCCTCCCTTTTTGAACGAATAGCCTCAGAGAACACACTAGTTTCTTCAGACTTGTTAAAATGCAGTTTGCAAAAAAAGAAACAAAAGAGAAAAAATAAAATAAATAAATAAGTGAATAAATAGGGAAAAAGTAGTTTACAAAACAGTACATATCTCTTACAAAGATATGAAGAGTTCTAGGAATACTAAGAAGGTATTTCCTGGTTGTTAGGTAACTGGCACTTATTGAGAATCATTGTACATAAAACAAATGTGACACTGAACTATGTCAAGCAAGTATTAGGCTATGAAAAATAATCTGCTTTGACAATGACTTCCAGACCTCACTGTTTTCTTGGAAGAACTGGTCTTTGCTATTTTATATCATTTCAAGAGTCATCCTAAAATTGATAGGTTCAAGATTTAAGATTTACTTCAAAAAACTACAAAAGGATGGAAAGGACATAAGTGATTACAAATGAAATAAGGTAGGTATGCGTAAAATATTTACTGAGTTGGTGTGTGGGTACATGAAGTTCATTATACAATTCGCTCTACTTTTATTTATAGTTGAAATTTTCTATTAAAGAAGTTAAAAAAGATTCTTCCCTCAGACTGATTATGAGGGAATCATAAAATGTATTATAGATTATATTACACAATAAAAATTTTTAAGTGAAATTAATTTGTATTTGATTTATAAAGATGGACATCAGCACTACAATTCATCATATACATGCATGTATATTTGTATTTAACCACTAATCCAAGTAATGGACAAATATGCTGACCAGCCTCAACTAAGAGACAGACTAAACTAGTACAAGATTCTAGAATACATGGTCTCTAGGTTGGTTACCTTAAAAAACAAAAACAAAAACAAATCACCTCTATAAGCCTGAAGTATATTATGTCATTTTAAGTATACAAAATGAATGACTAAAAATATTCATAATGACAGAGAAAGGTTATTTCATAAGAACATATGTATTCCAAGTTGAATAGTTCAGGATATTAATGTGCCACAATGCCAACAATGCTCCAAATTATATTCATGACTTGACTTTTCAAGTTTTACAGTAAAGTTTTAATTATTCACTGGGAAGTTTTTAATGTGCCTCTAATTTCCTAGGCATCAAATATATTTTTGGTTTAGGCAGTCTCTAGAAATAATTAAAGGATATATATTTTTGTAATAACCGACAAGAATAAAATACAACCAGCACATCTGCTTAATATAAGAACATAATACACTTCAAAAGCCAAATCTTGTAAAACTTGTGTTAACTGGCATTTTGCAAATTGGGAAGCTCTAGAAATTGGCTGATCAAAACAAAAAACAAAAAAATATACATCATGTCAGTAATCTGAACTAATGCTAAAAACGCTCGTTAAAAAATACCAAAGCTACCCAAAACAAACCATTTGTGAGGAATAGATTTAGTTTAAAACATCTATAGACTAATTTTTCACATATGCATGTGAACCCACTGCTGTCTTATTTTGATAAGCAACTCAGTAACACCGAAATACTCTTCAGCTCCTTATCTGTTAACACACGTTTCCCTCTAACAATTTATCAATTTTTGAAACTCAGAGTTAGTTTTTGCAACAGATTTATTTAGCATTCTACTTTTGGGTGTATCAATTATTCATTCAACACAATAGAGGGACACTGTTCTAGATGCTGGGGATATACCACTGAACAAAACAATGTCCCTGCCCTTATAATGAAACTTACATTCTAGTGGCTGGTTGAGAAAATTTTGTGCAGGTTTACTTCTTATCACTTATTCTGCTTCTCCATACTTTCAGGGCTCTTTTACATATGTACTATCAAAGAGACTTCAGCAGTTTTAAAGTTCAGGTTTGTATGCACCCAAGTAACTGATTTTAGACCAGGCCTTAAAAGAAAGAGTTAGAGAAGCAATAAAGGAGTTTCAATTAGTAAAAATTGTACTTTGGATAAAACCCAGAACCTATTGGGGCACCATAAAAACAGCTCAGTCAAAACTTTTACAACCAGTAACTCCCATCCAATCACTTCAAAAAGGCAGATAAAGTTTTACTTTATCCCTGTCCGTAAGTATTTCTCAATATCAGTTCTTTAAATTTAAATTCTATTTCTGAGCCAAGTTTCATTTTTAAACAAAATTTCGTGCAATTTCATGTACTTCCCAAAATTTTCTATATTTAAAATGCACAAAATTCTAGTTGAAATAGGAAACACTGGCCTAACCCCATGTCCTTAGTACATGTGATGCCTCCAAGGACATTTCAGAAATATCTGAAAGTCACTACCCTAGGTAATTGTGTTATCTGAAAAACTAACAACCACCACTAACATTTTAAAAGTATTTAAATTACTCTGTGATTGCTAAGTGGCATAATATACTATGATTCTTTAATTATGTGACATCTGACTAGCACAATTTCTATGAGCTTTAATTTTTCCCATCTATAAAATGATGACCTGTCAATGCTAAAATTATACTATGATGAAGGCTATAATAAAATTAGTAGTGGCCATTTCTGAACTGAGGACAGGCACATTATGAGAGTATACATTTCCATCCCTGCAGGTCTTAATTTCAAGCTTCTATTACCAGCTCTGCTTTAGATTTAATGCTTTCTGTAAATTATTACTATCACATATCTCTTTCCCAGGTCACTAGGAACTAGATGGAAGGGTTTTTTGTTTAAGTACTTCAATATACTTGTATTTCCTCAGGGAAGATATGTACCAGATATGTGTTAGGAGAGGGGAATGACAACTCTATCTAGGTTTTTTGTCTACTCTACGAATAGAACAGGGAGAAATCAAGTGTGCCAAGAGGAAGAAATGAGTGGGGCTAAATCAAGAAAATATTCTAGATGAATAGGGAAACCCAAACCTTTGAAAAATAGTAGCTTCCTAATATTCATGCTTCTTATAAAAATCATAATCCAAAGATACATATACAATTATTTTGATTCTTTGCTCTACATTTTTCTTCCTCTGAATAATTTATTAGCTAAAAAATTAGTTATACTACCTTAATAAAAGGTAAATGTTATAGAGGCATTTTCATCCAACTCAATTCCAAAAATATTCCATACTAATTGTCAAGTGCTAGATATAAGTTCAACCATTTTATAATGAATGAAGCCAAAGAATACATCTGTGTATTCTGCTAAATAATATAGCATATGGGTGACTCATATCTGATAAAAGTGACAGATCTGACGAACAAGGTCATGAAAACGAAAGGGCAACTTTTAGTTACGTAACAACAAAAAAACATAATAAAATCAACAGTTAGAATTCAGTTCTTTTCATCCTTCACGTTAATATGTAAAAAAAAAATAAGAAAAAAAAATAGACATTTTCAACATAAAGAGGTATAAACTGTTAAGACTCTGTGCCAGAAAAGCATGTATTTGTTCTACAGAGATCGGTTGTTAAAGAAGTCACAGCTCTGTAATTATAAACCATTTGTACGTAGGATAAACTGTTATAAATAGCCCTTTTCAGTAATACAGGTAATGAGAAAGTCACACAATGGATAGTTTTAAGTTCTCAAGAATACCACTCTATGACAACTCTGGAGTCTCAAAGAGCCCTATAGCCAGTCCTTAAAACTGATTAAATTTTGAGAGGTTCACAGCTACTAAACCCCATCCTGACATAAGACAATCTCTTCTCTATTAGAATGATAAAAGGGAGATATTTCTCTTAGAGTTTCCCTGGCTAGTGCCTTTAGATGGGTTATCTTAAACTGTTTCTTGTATAATCTAGCAACAATTTTAAGCCTCATTAAATTCTGTACCTTGAGAAAAATGTTACCAAGTCAGATAGCATTTTTCTATCCACAATTTTGAGATGCGTATTTCAGAGATGTTAAAATTTGAAAAAATGTGCATCTTATAAACCCACCAGCAAGAATTTTACAAGGCAAGTCCAAGACCAATCACTCACCATTTTTATTTAACATGATGAAAAAAGTTAGTATTCCCTACAGAATGGAAAACATATTGAATAAGACTATAACTCAGAAAATTTGTGTTTGGTCCCAGTTTTACTTTAAATCAATACAACTGAATGATTTTGAAAAAGTCACTATCATTAGGGCTAATTGTGAATCATAACGCCTCATAGAATTGTTTTATGAAATAAATGAGTATAACTGGCATTATCTGCATCGTACAATGTGAAGCTCAATTGTGACGTCAGAGTTCCATTACTAATGCCAAACCTGAAGAATATAACAATATGTTAAAGTCTTGCTATGGCTGGTTTTTAAATATCAAAAAAAAAGGAAAAAACGAAATTCTGCCATTTTGTTAAATTTTGTTCTCAAAATTTATTTGAAGTGATCATTTAGCCATCAAATAAAATGAACTGTTAAATACAGAGAATCAAAGTATACTACAGATAATTACAAATTTTATAGATTTCAACTGTATTATATATATAGCACAGAGGAAAATACTTTAATTATGAAAATTCTAGAAAGTAGATATGAAGGTTAATTATCTGTCATAGTTCTAATTCAAGTGCTCAGAAATAGGGTTTCTTCCCTTGTAGTAGCATACTTTTTACAAATATAGTATTGTATTTTTAATGTAGGCTCTTTTTTCTTTTTAACATAATATTGTTTCAACCGTTTTCCCTACTGGAAAAAGTCAGAGGTGTTTCCTATACTGTATTGTATATGCCTTGATACCTATCTGTTTGGGGCATTTAACTCTTTCTACCAAGAAGAAACCACTAATTTAGACATCTGTACGAGTAAGGAACTTAATGCTTCTGAAAATGGAAGTCGAAAATCTTCACTTTGATCATTTCTGGTAAGTGAGAAATAAAGTCAGCTAAACGTTTAGCCCCTACTAGCCCTCCTCTGCCATCATATGCAGCCCATGAAGGGGAGCTCCTGCATGGTGATGATTTCAACCAAATCCAAACCAAAGGGATCAAATCCTTTGTTCCATTTAAGTAGGTCCATCATCATGTGGTTTATTTTCCAAACTAAAATGATATTCTAAGATCAACCTACACCACTAGACACAGCACCTAAATTAAGTGAGCTTTATATTATTAGGAGTCAGCAATATAAATGAATTTTAAGTGACAACACTACTGGCAAATTAAGCTGTGTGAATTTAAGTATTTACTAACATATTTTCCCTACAATGATTTCCACAATGTAAATGTGACCCATCTTAAATGTATGGTGTTTTGGAAAAAGTTTACTCTGCTCAACAGTAAATAAAACTATTTTTAAATCATTTACATTATTTCTGAACTAAAAGTACAACTGCTATATAACAGAACTGTGTCTATAATCCAAATAAGAAATTTTTTTAATTGCTCTGAACAACAGAAAAAATTATAAAGCAAGGCATAGCAACTACTTTTGTGAGGAATCTCATTTTTGTGGATTTCAATCAACTTAAGTAAATACACAATATAAGGGATGCAAATCCCTCCTCTACAGTTCAAAAAAATTGCATAATAACTTCACAAGAAATTAAGACTTTATCAAGTGCTTCATTTTTATAGTATGCTCATAATCAAATAATCAATTTAATAAATACGTACAGTCCCAGAGAGGACATCATGGGGGCAACAGTTGAGAAGGTGACTCTTGCATACTCTGTCATCACTGAATTTGATTCGTTGACGAGTGGTATCTCCTGTAATATAGGAAAGTTAATAACACTCAAGGTTAGACAACAACTGGAAAATGTTTATTTCCTGAGAGACCTACTACCACTAGCTTTTTATGTGTGCTTACACACACACACATTTATAAATCAGCTCAAGAGGGATTAGTTTTTTATACATTATCTTACAGAAAAACTATTTTAGACAACATGCAGTTGCAGTATGTGTACTGCATATGTAATTCAAATAGTCAAAGTGGGAAAGCAATGCATTCTGTTAAAAAGAATAATTCAGAAAAGCATAGAATTTAGAGCAGGAATGGACCATAATGATTACCGAGTCCAACTCCTTCACCTTGCAGATGAGGAAACTGAGGCCTGGAGAGGTTAAGCGACTTGTAGCAGACCCACTAGGAGAATTTCTACTGGTTTACAACGTTCCCTACTTGATACTAAGCACTGATTTATTTCATAATTATTTATATTAATTGAAAAACATAAAAAGTAATCTTGCAAACATTGCATACACACTGCGAATCCCCACTGAACCCCAGACGCCATTTCTTCCACTATTTTGTTCCAGCTGAAGTGTATCCCTTTTGCTGCTGGGAGGAGTTAGAGAGGGTAGAATAACGTGTTTAAGAGCGTACAAACCTGGAAGAAGGACTTACACACCAGTCAAACAAAGGCACATTGCCTAAATGAAACGTTAACTGTAATGCCTCCAAAGGTCCCATCCCTCTAAGTTTTATGTAGCCTGGGCTAGATATGGCCAAACTGGGCTAGATATGGTACATTTAAATTCATTCTATCTTTTTATAACACAATGCACCTCCTAAGCAAGAGAAGCATCCAACCTGCTAAACAAATGTGCCTATCTAACGCAAAACAAGAAAGAATCTAAGAAAAAGAAAGGTAACTAGCTCTAATAATAAAATATAGATGTTAGTTACAATTTTTTTGCTTAGAATCTCTTTGGGGAAAAAAAGGAAAAACTCTTAAGGACGTTTCCTCTATGTAGAGTGATAAGCCCTAAGAAATGTAGGTGGTTTTTTTTAGCCTTAAATTGATATCATCACTGATGAATGAAAACCTACTGGTGAATTACTGAAGCGAGAACTGTTGGTACCAAAAATAGACTGTAAATACCACTGTACTTCACATGACGCCTGGAGCACTCCAAGAACTTTCATCTAGGAAGTGATTCAATTATTTGAATTAGTTTGATTTTCACATGTGAATTACAGAAAGGTTAAGAACTTTACCCCTTTAACATGGTCTCATTTTGAAGAGCTTAACTCAAACTCAACTAAATACTGTCATTTTTAGGTGGGGTAAGATTTTGTTCAAATTGTTTTAACTTGGTTAAACAGAATTAAAGAACATTCTGATTTGCAACCAGGGTATATAAAAAAAATTTTAAAGTGATTTGGAGCTAAAATGATAGCTTCAGAGCAGTTCAACAATAGGTTTTCTAGAGACTAGTCTCTAAGTAGGTTATTTTTGACACCACAATTTGGAATAATTCATTTAGTGTTCACGCCTGCTACTATAATAAAGGTTATTTTGATGATCCTTTTTTCCTTTTAAACACAACTGCTTTTGTTCCACATTCATTAACACATCTGAAAAGTTAGCAGTAACTCACGGCTCGGCGAATGCGGGGCCTTTCTGACACTCCCTTGCAGATTGAAGTAGGCAGGCATAGATACATTGAACCTTTACAAATAAAACAAGGGGCCAGATTGTTCAGTTTGTATGGAATAGACTCTGCCAGCAATTTCAATACAGCATCTAGAAGTACATGTTGACTGTAAAGATTCTTGTATATGAAAACAAAAGTGAACAAAATCAGGGTGTTTTAGTTTTTTAACTATTGACTTAATGTGTTAACTCGAAAAGAATATGACTGACCAGAGGTAAAAGTCCAAGGCTAGAGCTCTGGAATAGTGGTTCTTGGGCCAACTGAGGTTTTAAAAATGAATTTTTAAAAATATATATTTCATTGAGACTTTGATGAGGGCCTTAAACTCATGTTATAATGGTAGGTATTATGATAAGCTCACACCAGAATGACAATGCTATATTAGAGGCTTTTTGCTTCCTAACATGTAAAAAAAAAAAGTTTTATTTTAAATCTGTATCCAAATTATACTAAGAAATTTAAAGATAATATAAATTATTTAAGTAGAGAAAAAAAAAATCTTCCATATCTAGGGATTTCCCTGCTACAAGTACCTAAGCTTTTCAGTAATGCCACACCAGTATCGTTTCAGTGTTTTGTCAAACTACTAATGGCTCAAGATTATAAGTCAGGCCTTAGAATAAGATCAAGATTCACAGAAATTTTACTAATCAAACATTTCATGAAGTAGAGTGACTGTTTTTGTTTCAGGAATCCCATTAAATCTAATATTAAGATACATGTGCCCTGAAGACACACTGTCAGATAAAATATGAACAATTCCAAATATGAATTCAGCAAACATTATCCCTGACGAGCTTTAAAAAAATCAGTTTCTGTAAGTGCCAGAACGCATTTTAAAACAAGTTCTCACTGCACATAAGTGGTGGCTCTCTACACATTTGATAACTGCAGTAAACAATATACACAGCTATCAAATATCAGCCTATATATTATAGAAACTTTTAAAATAGTGAAATAATAAAGCTCTTAATTTGAGATACAGAAATACCCTGAGAGAGTAGTAACTGAGTATCTGTTTATTGATATTTTTAAAGTTTTACTTACGAGATTTTAACATTTCAAGTAATTTGGCTACATTACCATTCCACGTAGTATTTAATAAATTTGGGCTTACGCCATAAACGTATAATTTGGCTAAACCAACAAAGAATTTTAAAATAAAAATACTGGTAATTTTGGTTTCTTTCAAGACATCTGGCCCAAACCATGTTTTTCAAAAGAAACTAGGTAAAACAGTACCCATTTGTAAAAAAAAAAAAAAAAAAAAAAAAGGTGGGGGGACACAACAATTAATAGGGAGCAAATATAAACCAAATCTCCTTATAATACAAAGAATTATTTTATGAATTCAGTGTACTTATCTTTGGGTTTTCTGGATGTAAAGTCATATAAAAATAACAAGGAAAAAACAATTGCCCTGTTACACTAACATTGGATTCAAATGATAGAATCAAACCTATTAGTGAACACATCTTCTGTGCTAGGCAATGGGGTTACAAAGAGGTATAGAAGACAAGCTCTACGCTATAAAGAGCTCATGATTTTGCTACAGAAACAGGACATTCAAATGAAGTAACAAGTAATAAATAATATCAGGTAGCATGATCCAAGTGCCAAATGAATGTTTGAAATAGTAGCACTTCAGGAATTCTAAGACTAGAATGACTACCAAGGGCTGGAGAGGTTAGAAAAGGCTTCAAAGTAAGACGTAGAAGCCAAATTTTGAAGGACAGATAGGACTGAGACCAAAAGAAAGAAGAGTATTCCAAATTGGAATAATTGGAGTAATATCTTTGACAAAGCTTACAGAGGCAGAAGGTTTGGGGAATAATAAGTAAATCATATTTGGCTTTGGCAAATGGCTTCCTGTAGGGGAATAGCCAAGTTGAGGCCAGAATATTTTTGGGGTAAAATCTGATTTCTTTAATAACTTTTTCATTTTTTCTTCAATCCAGGTTTTTAGTGTGTAAACAAAGTAAAAAAAAAAAGTTTAAAAATAATGGGGTGAAAATTAGGCCAAGTTATTTGAGTTAACAACAACAAAATGTCCTACCCATAAAAACAACGATGTCTCTCTGCCCTATAACCCTCCATAATAATTTCATTAGACTGTGTCTAACTACAATGCCAAGTCTTCAGAGTTAGAAACTTAATTTAGAACTTTGGCAAAGTGTTCATTTGAAAGCATTAAAATTTCTATTAATATTTCCTACCAAGCCACTAACTTCAGAGTAACAACTCTCTTAACCTGTCTTTTGTTCAACCCCTTCACAAGTTTCATGAATTATAACCTATATTTGGGAACACCTGAGTCACAGATATACAATAAGAACTATAATGCATATTTTTTGTCTCTTTCCTGATCTTTCAGCAATGTCACAGAGCCTAAGTTGGTACTGAGGCAGTTTCACTCAGGGAATATGAAAGACCACTCTAAAAAGAAGGTTCCTGGCCAAACTATACCCAAATACTGCTATTTTCAAAATCCCCTTCAATCTGTTGAGAGGGAAAAATAAGCCCACAGTAGTAAATCCCAACACTGCCATTTTATGGTCCTGTCTTTTCTGAAACTGACTTAGACTTAAATTGTAGTAACACTTAAAACGTAGCCTAGGTGGTATCTGACATAATTTTACATGGTGCATGCTATGTTCCCAATTTCCACCCCCTCCCCTCCAGTGCCACCCGCCCTCTCCCTCCCATACAAGTAAAAATTCAAATCAACTTTCACAGGTTTAGGTGCTATTTTAAAAAACATCAAAATTTTACTTTACCCATTCTCTCCGATGCTCCCTGTATTTTTTAAAGCTGTGAGTGGATGACCATGCTATGTGATCAACAACTGTGAAGGCTAAGCAAAAGTGAACTGAGTTTAGTATTATAATTCCAAAAGAACCTTAAAGTTTGTAATAGTTGACATATATAATGGTATGTAGAATCCTTATTTTACTGCATATTATCAGGCATCAATGGCAAGCAATTTATAAAAACAACTAATTAGTATTTCTTTTGTACAGAATTAGCTTACAGCTTAGCTTAGGAAAAACAGAGAGGAAAAAACTCCAAACAGAGAGGAGAAAACTCAACAGCACACAAAGCAAATGGAAGCTACCCCTAGTTTATAAATGGGGCCAGGAGAGGGAAAGCCCTCCCATATTCTCCAACATGACAATCAAAGCTGTCCCCACACGTACACTTGTGGGCCACATGTCACTGTTGGCTAGGGACAGGGTAGGCACAGTCCCTCTAAAAAAAAAAAACAACCACACGTCTTCAATGAAAGGAAAGTCAGAGCTAGAAAAAGATGGGTATAACTGAATGCTTAAAGCTTCTCATATCCCAGTGCCCCTGAATCCTCAAATGCAGAGAAATGTTCCACCCTCTTAATACCATTTCTTACAATATAAGCTACTGAGTCCACAAAATTAGGTGGGAACTATATAAAGAAAGACCCATGGCTTATTTCTAGTCTAGTACAGGGCAGAAAGAGACCTGCCCTGTCCTGTGCTAACTAGTAAACCCTTATGTCTTCATGTGGAACCAGGGTAAAGGCAAGTGACTGTTGCTGCACAGGGACTATTATACTAAAAAACCAATTTGATCACTTTTACACCCTCCTCAAAGTCCTCACCAACTCTACTAACTTCTCTCACCTACCTTTGTTGTTCCTTTAGAATTCAGTCTAAAACTCACCTATAGGAACCCTTTAGTAATTAACCTTTAAAAAAAAACAACTCATTACTCCATTTTCCCATAATACACTTAGTTAATTCACTGCATATTTATACAGTTCGAAGTATAGGATTTATTTATAAAAGAACTCACTACCATGTCTTAACATAATAGGATTATATATACTTTGAAAACATTTAAAATAACTTGATACATGTCAAACTTTTCAGGAATATATTCATTACATAAGGAAAGGGAAGTGTACTCAGCCAAAAATAACAGTGGGAAAAACCAGTTATGGCATTCTCCCTTACAAATGTAATTATCAAGTCACTTCTTTCTAACAGAACTTATAAAATCATACTACAGTAGCAGCTTTTCTTTCCCCCAGAAAGTGCAAAAATAAGGGTACTATACAGTTCAGTAAAGCTATCACTCTTAATACTTTATAGGTTCTATAGATTTATTATTAAAATAGATACTAATTAACACCCCCACCAAAATCTGCATGACAAGCCCAACATTTTAAAAATGCAATGCCCATTGCAAAAGAAATTTCCAGAACTTTTGCTGAATATGATTAAAGATTAATAATGCTAAAGTAATTTTTCAAAATCTACCAGCCTACTTGTCTATGAAAATCCATGTAACAAAATCATAAGGAACGAGACGTAGAAGGAGAAAAACCTTATGGGGTCTTTAAGAGCTAACAGAATGGCAATGGAAATGTGAGAACAGATACTAAAGTAGCTACACTGCAATGGCTCTATTCCACCCCTTGCCACAACCTATCTTCTCTCATACACAAGTAAAGCTTCTTGGCCACTCTAGGCCATCACATTTCTGGGGGAATACATGCTTTAGGAAATCTATCAATGTATTTGCCCTCTTCGATTTAAGAAATACATTAGAAAAGCTTGAATAATTAGTTACCTAAAAATTAAGTTCTAAAAGTGGATTAATTATATATAGAATTTGTTTTATGGATATATGTCATAAAGGAAAGTTAGTCCATTAAAAAGTTGCAGCCTGCTAAATTTTATATTTTGATACTTACTTGCAGAGCTGCAATTCTAATACAATAACATTGGTACTCTGGATATCTGGTACCTTCTATCATCCAGAACTTTCTATACACAAAATTAGAAGTAACGAAAGCTATCTCTGGCTATGAAGAAACAGCTGAAAAGAACCAAACAAAAAGTGATTGACTGGTTATCTATTAAAAAGACAAGTTCTCATTGGTTGGTGACAGCTACAAAGGCTAAGCAAAGGCTCCCCAAATCTAAAGTCAATGAAAAAATAAAAAGGAAAAAGAAATGAGAATAGCAAAGGACAGGAGTGACAGACAACTCAATGAGGAAGTTAAAATGAGAAACAGAGATCACCATGAAGGAGACTGAGCCTTACAATTACTGAAACACCACAGCAGAAAGACTGTGTCACACTGAATCCACACCAAACTCACAAGGACTGCCTCTGGGGAAAGGTCTGAGGCGGGCTAGGGGAGCATAAGGGACTTCATTTGGAATACTTGTTTTTTAATTGAGGGAAATACACAAAATAACATTTGTTCATTCTTATAGGTGTCTGATTGTCTTTGTATTTCTTAAACTTTTTTTTTCAAAATTAGACATCTATAATCAGTACCACAGAATTCATCACTTAAAAGTAAACACAACTGTTCATGAGTAAATTCTTCACTCCCCACTAGACTTTCAGTCCCTTTAGGATTGGAGTCCTATGTCACTTTATTGCACCATCAAAAGACAAGAGAAATAAATATGTCCATACTCTCTAAGAAAAGGAAAAAATAACTAAAGCAACTCAACAACCTGGGGATGTTCAGGAAAGTTAACATTCTATTCTATTAGTAATTACTATATCCTAAAGCACATCAGCCAATAAATAGACAGAAGGCCATGTATGGGAAAGTATTCCCTTTAATACTATGAGGCAAATTAAATAACACGGGAAGTTCTCAAAATACAAATATATGGTTTCTAGAATCTGAGGTGGATCAACTGTTTTTCTAGCAAGCATGCCCTGCTGTTCCTGGTCCATAAAGTAGAATCACAATCAGTTTCCACAGTTTCTAGTCCAGGGGTTATCTCTGACACGCAGCTTTTCTCACAACCAGGCACCTTTTCACAGTCCTACTATGGAACAGGCTGGTGAAATCCTCCAGAACTGCTACCACCAAGGCTAAATCACTAGTGGAGAGGTGAGAAATCAAGCTAAGGGGTAAGTGCACTCTAGAAGTCTAGTTGAACCTCTCTAGGGACCTCTCCATCTCACAGGTGTGTATTTCTGGCCAGTCATTTCTACTTTGGGGCTTTGGTATATACAGTTCAAGCAGCTTTCCTTTCACATGAATAACCAGTACAGTATTTTTCAAGTATGGGATTTGCACAAAGGATGATCTTAGATGTTATTTGATTTCACCAACATGACATTTTAAACACCGCTCAATCCCTTAATGGTGATTATTTATTATAAGTCAAGAAAAAAGTTTCCATTTGGCGCTTGGTATGTGTTTAATACATCTAACAAGTTCTGATTTTTAGCATAGGGTAAGTTCTGTTATAACACCATGTTGTTTTCATTATACTTATTTTTCTGGGGACACAAACTTTCATTTTAAAATTAACTTAAATTTTTAGAAAGCGAGTTGACATAAAGAATAAATATTAAATAGAAATGGTAAAAAATACTAAAGGTGATAAGTGTGGCTAACACTTGGGAAGCATCTAGAACAAGGCTTCACAAACTTTTAAAAAAATTTTAATCAAATTTCTGGGGGTGACTTTTAATGTGTATCAAAGTCATGTAGGCGGCTTCTTAAAACACAGATTGCTGCCCCATCCCCAGAATTTCTGTAGGCCTGGGGTAGGCCAAAGAATTTACTTTTTTTTTTTTTTTAATAATTTATATTTCTAACAATTTCCCAGGTGATGCTAAGGTTGCTGGTCTGGGGGTCACACTTCGAGACCCACTGGTCTAGAGCCAAACAGCAAACATTTTAAGCTTGCCAGTCATATTTCTGTGTTGCAACTACTCAACTCTGCTGTTTTAAGGCAGAGAGGCCATAGACAATATGTACACAAATGGGCATAGCTGTATTCCAATAAAACTTTATTTACCAAAAGCAGGTGGGCCATCATGCCAGCCCTGATCTAAAACATACCCTCAAGTAACTGAAAAGGGTATTGTATAAACTAATAGTTTACAGAATTCAGAAGCAGCTAAACAGCTAGGTATACAGTAGATACTATCCAAAAAAACATAACCTATTTTATTGAAAGGCAAAGCTTTGGAAAGTTTAACTCTGAAAGAAAAAACTGAGGTCTGTAGAAAACTGAGGTCTCAAGAAGATAAAAACAAAACAATTTACCATGCATTCAGGAGGAGACAGGACAAAAGACTCAGCAAGGGCAGCTGGTTAAATTCTTTTCATGTTGAATCACACAGGTCAAACATGATTGCAGATGGTTCACAACTAAATTAGAACGTATGGATCAATATCTAGTGTGGGTTTTTTTCTGAAAAAAGTGTTATAGACCTATTTCTCTAGCTCATGTTAAACAGCAAAATATGACATTTCTTCAGTTGACTGAGCTCTACATGTTATTTTATGATGGCTCTGACTTTTCAAAGTCATAAGTTATTCAGTTAAAACAAAAACATGAAGCTGTAGCCAATTTCAGAGTTTTCACCAACTACTTTTCTCGATAGCATCAATAATCTTACAAAATTGATGCCAGCGCATGAGAACTTAAACCAAAAAGGACAGAATGACTTTTCTGTAGGTACCGAATCCATAGGATTCCCATCAGAAACTTACCCTCTCTCTTGCTCCCTCATTCTTTCTCTAGCAAAATGTTCCAACTTTTTTCATTTTCTTAGTCTAAAATTTCTTAGTAATCTGATTAAGTTGGGTAGCAGAATCGCTTGTTTTCTTAAGCACTATACTAACAGCCTCGGGCTTTTAGGATTAAGTCCATTTCAATCACTTTCCTGGGATTCCATTGTTGAGGAGTATCTGCCTATCTTTGCAACCCCACTGGTTGCTTAAACGCTTAGCAGCTTCAAACTTGAATGTTTGTATGAACCCCCTGGTACTGAACACTACCTTACTCACTAAACCTGACCCTGATCCATGATAACCTACTTGATCTTGAGTTCCTGCTACCCATCTTGAACATGCAGCTCTCTACTATTTATGCTTATATGACATTTTACCCAAATCAAATCAAAGCATTTACTTGCTGCTTATAGAGCTTATGCAGTGATAGACGAAAATGATTTTTCTTTGGTTTCAATTTTTTTTAACCAAAGTCAAAGAATGTCTAAGAATCTTTAAGGCTTTCTTAAGGAAAGCTAAACAACTGTAGAGAATCCAAGGACAATGCAGGGTTACATGAAGTGATACTATTATTGTTTTCTGGGCTGTTCTGTAGATAGAAATATTCAGAATTCGAAAAGCAAAATAAGTTATAGTTTTGTTTTTAAAATGGATTCACTACGTGGTTGTTAATGAAGGTTTCAGTGTTCTGATATGCCTGGACCTCTGATTAAATCAAATATTTACTAAAGCTCTGTTTAACCTTGTTTAACTACTGTTCAACCTTGTGTTTGCTAAAATTCCTTATACTATTAAAGAATTTACAAATTCTAAAAATACCCCATTATTATTTTTAAAAAAAGTGTGCTTGTATATTAAAGGCTATGCCTCCTTCACTTAAAATGAACAATCCAAGTGGAACAGAAGAATGGCTTACAAGTGACCAAGAGATAAATATGGTTCATTATGTTAATGAAAGAAAATTAAAAGAAAATGCTCTCAATGTGGATGACAAGGAACACAGATCACAGTAAAGATGGTTTTATGAAGAAAATCCACTAAAGAAAACACTACTACAATCTTCTGAATCAATAATTTTGCAGAAGGCAGCAATGTCATGCTGTCCTATAGGTTCAGAGTTACGTGTCACTAATTTGTATTAGGAACAAGTAAATAATTTTCTGAACTGTATTTTCCTACACTGAGTATCCTTTTAATTTAACATCTCATAGACTACAACTACCGTACCATTTAACTGATCAGCAAAAATATTACATTCTAATTAATGTTACTCTATTAACTGAGGAAGTACATCATCATATGTTTTGGAAGATTATCATCAAAAAGAGCTAAATTATCTGAAAGCTTTAACTTGCCTAAACATTCCCTAACCACACTGGACAACTAATGATGCTATAAAATTCTATGCTATATTCTATATTCTATTAGTCTACAGTTGTTTTTGAGGGCAGATTGCCATTCTGGGCTGCTTTAACCTTTCAGAGATGGTCTCTGATAACATTTAAAGGTTATAGCAATTAAGAGGTATGGAATTCACAAAACTACCTTCTGTAACTTCCCTAGTTTCTAAACTGGGATATAATCTAAATCCACCCCGTCCATTTTGTTTAATTCCTATCCCTTGCACCCTGCCAGGCCTGTCTGGGGTTAGAACCAGAGACTTAATCATAACCAAACTGTATTTGTTGGAAAAAGGGCTTTAGCTAAGGGACATCCTTGCAATTAACCCAACTCAGCACAAAAGATTATAGTCTGCAAGGATACTGAGTTCCTCCAAGTGTCACATAGACAAATCTCACACTGCTGCTTAAATATTCCTGTGTTGCTACTTCCTGCTTTCAAATGGACTATGTTCTGGGAAAACAAATTATCCCTCTCCCTTCTTTTAATGCTAATAACTAAAACAAAAAGGGATTTATAAAATTTAACATATCTTAAACTGCAGACAGATACTAATTTATATCTACTTATAGTTCCGCTCTTCTAAAAAACTTAAAATATACTTATTTTTCCAACATTTTTAAAGTATAACATAGGAAATTATTTGGTTTCCCATTTAACAAATTATAGATTTAACTTGAGGCAAAAAAGGTTAAGTGACTTACCCAAGGTTACAATTAGAGGTACAGCTGGGGCTAGAAACCAGGTCTCCTGAGTCTCAGCCCAGTGCTCTTTTCCTTAGCCCATGATGCCTTATTAGAAAAATCCAAATACAGTCAGACCCCCAGTTACATGGGTATGAGTTACACTGATTCACATATACAAACTTTATATAGTGTGACCAATGTTTCAACTCACGCGGTACCCTGCTTCCATTTATGCAGTATGCCAGGCATCGGCACGATTTTCAGTGGCACACAGGCGGTTGCCACCACCAGGGCCCTAGGCAAAATTGCAAAGAAGGCAAAGTTTGTCTTTGGCCCTCCCACCTCCCTTATGCATTCCTCTCCCACCTCCTGGTCATCCCCCTACCCAGCCTCCCAGCGCCATCATGCTGCCCTCTGGTTGTCCAAAGCCCCCCACTCCCACCACTCACCCGGGACTATCCTTTCTGGAACTGCCCAGTGATCCGAAATTACCTCTCCATTTCTCTGCCACTAAAATTCCTATTCCTGAGGATTTCAGTGGAATTTAGTTAATCTAAATAATTTAAGTAACTCAAAATAAGGTACATTTAACAGACTTAAATCTCCAAGGAGTTTAAAAAGGAGTTAATTAAAAGTTCTGATTTGGGGGAGAGGGAGTAGGAATAAATCTTTTATTGGGGCAGGGAGAGGCGAAAGGGAAGCAAGGTTTTCCCAGTGCCCTGGGCCTCCTGGGCCATTTCGGGGTCCCTAACAGAAAGGACACTAAGAGTTGAGGGGCTTATTGCCACCATGAGTCCCACTATCCTAGAAGACAGTGGTTGCTTTACAGTTAGTCTCTAGGGTTAAAAGTAAAAAAATAAAAAATAAAAAAATGGACAGGGCTGCCTCAAATACCTCCTACCTACCTTTTCCATCTCTCTCCTACCTCTTGGATCCCCAATTCCACCTCCTAGTGCCAAGGACACAAAACAGCATTCCCTGTAAACTGTTCCTGGGTCCAATACAAAGCTTCCCATTACATGGTTTCAAGTTACATGGTGTTATTGAGGAACGTATCCATGTTCCCCTATCCCTGGATAACTTGAAGTTGACAGTATGCTAAAAAAGAACAATCCTAATTATTTAAAGGTCCTGAATCATAAAATGAAATATGTAAACTCATTAACTATCTCATAAGAAGGAAAAGAATGTTCTGATCATTATCTTGTACACATAAAAGAACTAACATGGATATCTAAAAAAAAACATTCAATTCTTTTCCTTGAAAGTAGTATGTTTCTTACTTCTGGCCCAACACAGCAGTGAAAATCCAGTCTTTTCAGCTAAATAATATTGTGGACTTGTAAACATGAATTCATTGGTAAATCCTCTTATTCTGGAGGCAAAAAAGATCCCATAATAGACACACAAAAAATATAAATTTATCTGTATACAAAACAGAATGGATTTTAAGAAATCCATGTTCCGCTGACTACACACACAGGAATATGTATATATTATATATATATACACACATATATATACATATACACACATATATATACATATTGCGGAGCTCAATCTAACATATTAGGTAATATATACCTAATATTATACCTATGTAATACCTAATATTACCTAAATATTAGATTGAGCTCTGCAATACTAGATTAGCTACCTGCCTAGTTCAGAAATTTATCAGGTGATAGTAGTGTACTTTGATCCAACTACCCTCCCAGCAAAATGAGGAAATTCAATCCATGCAGAAGGTACCATAAATGGTATCCATCTAGGATTGAAAGGATCATGTAAAGCAAATCTTTATTTAATGATTTCTATAATTTTATTACAAAGATTAGTTATTCTGTCAACTAAAATCCTGGATTAAGCCCCTTCCCAATACTGTCTTCATAACGTAAAAGGAGCAATGTTAAGACATGCTGCATATATAAAATGACCATTCTTATCTAAAAGTGAAAAATGATAACAGGTAAGTTTCTCCAGTGGCATTTTTAATTAATGTTAACTTTCAAGGGTTTACTGCACAAATAAAATTAATTTCCTTCCCATCCTTCCCCTCGTCTCTAGACAACCACAAGTAGGTTTGCCATCTACACCTTTGTCTATGTGTTCTGCAAAGAAAAGTTCCCAATACGGGTTTTTATTAAAACTTAACTGTGAATACTGAAAAACCATTCTAAATATGCATTGCCAAAAATATTTGAAATCAATAAATTTTTAAAAATCTACTCACATATTTTGCTGCAAAGCACTCAAGAAAATTATAAGAGCGACTGTTAAAAATTTTAAAGTGTGCCTTTTCGCTTATGTCAAACAGTTTAAATTACTTATTAAAAAAGCATTTCTTTAATGGCTAAGAAACTTTGCCTGAACAAGCAACATATAAACAAGCGTTTTAATTTGTTTTTAAGAAAGTATTCAACTACACCTTTCCTCCATATGAGCATGGATTTGAGCTGAATTTTTTAAAGTACATTACTAATTATCATCGACAAAAAAGCAACAGCATTTCATCTTTTTATTTAGAAATTCTCTTTATGGTAAAAGGTATCCAGTAATTAGTGGTTTTCTATACAAATTCTAACCTAAGTACCTAAAAGAATCGTTGTTTCCCTCAATTCTACTTCACTGGGCACATTTTCAAAATGGTTCTATTTGGGGCACATGCAAGATTTGTCAATATTTACTGAACAAAGCCTGTATTAAATTGTCTAACAAAATGGAGGTCTCTCGGAAAAAACAGGCCATAACATTTTTTTCACAAAATGGGGCCAAACACACCCACTTCAAGAAACCATGGTTTGGGTCAGATTTTTCCATAAGAATGGTTGTTTCTATGGGGATCGCGAGTGCATTTCTGGGACTGGGTTCATAGTAAAGGTTTTCTCCGGACCCAGATAAGGGGGCGGGGGCAGTTCTCTCTGGATACTCTGAAGGGCGGCGGCGAGGGAAGATCCCCAAGCTCTGGGTTAGGGATTAGTTCAGGGGGCGGAGGCTCTAGCTGTCCGCAGGTACCTATTCGGCCACAAAACTGGCCGTCCGACTACGAAAGAGAGACGTGGGCTCTCCCGTCCCAGCCAAGTCAACACTGAATGCTCAAACTCTCTTTTCAGTCTCCAGGCCCCGCCTGGCCCCATTGGCAGCAGTTCCCGCCAATCCGCTCGGTCACCGCCCCCCCAGGACGCTTGCCCAGCCCTGATTGGATGGGACGGGAGCCTGGCCCTCGTGTTACCAATCTGGGAGCCCCTTACTCAGCCACACACACAAGCCCAGGTGCGCCCGCGGAGCCCCTTCTCCTCGCCTTCCCCATCCCCTCCCCCACCCCCAGGGCGCTGGCAGAGACTTACCGTCCCGGGAGGTGCCCATCAACTGGTCCAGCATTGCGCGCATCTGGGCCTGCGCCGACATGGCGGCGTAGCGGGCAGGCGGACAGGTGGGGGTGGGGCGCAGACCGGGCCCTTTCGGGCAGGGGGGGACAAGGGGAAGGGCTGGGGGAAGGTGAGACGCAGTCTCGGTTGCCGCTGCCGCCTCGAGGCGTGCGGAAAAGGAGCCGGAGGGGTTGCAGGAGAGTCCGGGCTGCGCTCCTGACGACGAGGCGTACGTGGAAGGCAGCAGCCCCCGAAAACCCTCGTTCCCTCACTGTCCGTCCGGTTCCTGGGACAGAGGCGATACAGGCTAAGCGGGCTCTCGCCTCCAACACCGCCACCCGCCAGAAGCCGTCAGCCCCCCCCTCTAAGCTCTGACGCCGCTCGCCACCGCCGTCGCCGCGACGTGAGCGCGCACGCTTCTCGCGTTTAGTCGTTTCCCGCGGGGGCTCCACCAACTGGCGTCCAACTGTATTTGCTCCGCCCGCCCCGCCCGGGAGGGGTTCCACCCTAACGGCTCTCAGGCGCGTGCACGCGAGTTCTCCTTCCCTTCCCCTCCCCCGCCCTCTCCACGATCTCGCGAGACTCTGGTGCCTTAACCGACCCTCGAGCCGGGTCCGCCGGAGGCTCGAAACCTCGAGTTCCCGGCTGTAGGCTGGATAGGGCCGCGGCGCGCAATGTGCTAACGAACCAGACCCAAGTTAGCAAGTGTGCCTGAGGGTTCGCCCGAGTCGTACGTAGAGACCAGATCGTTCCGTCCAACCGAGGTTAGCAGTCTTAGTAGCTGATAGGGGCGTATTCCTGACGAATACTCACTGACGATGAACTCGTTTCAGGGGCCCACCCCAAATCGTGTAGCCTCAACCTTCTTCTCACTGCTACCCTACCCTTTACAAAAAGATCTGACATCTGGGTAATTTTCCCTCACCTACATAGAGGCTTTAAACCCCCCGAACTGGGATAAGTCAAATTCAGGAAATACCCGCAATTAATACACTAGGAAACAGGCGATCTAACCATTCGGATTAATCATCATTACTTATAATAGCCGGAAGCTGTTAGTCTAAGTTAGGAACTATAAAGATTAAGCAGTATTCTGAGAAAGGAAAGGAGGTGATCTTGTGGAAAATTTCTTTTTTTCCTGTTTGAGACATAAATTTGAAGGATAAGGCCTTTTCAGTCAGTATCAGCAGCAACAGGAAAGCCTGTGGGTTTACAGCTTACCGTCATCCTGGATTCAAAACCTCGGTCGTCTGATTACTAACTGGAACCTTCAGCAATTTAATTCTTAATCTCATGTTTAATGGAAATAAAGAGATACCTTACTGCATTGTTGTGAGGACCAAACGAGCTAACAGAAAATGCCTAGCCCTGAGCCTCGCCCTGGTGTTTTACCTTTTTTTAAAAAAAAAATTCCGTACGATGATCATAGGTACTTCCTAGATACTTTGAAATAGTGGTAAAATTTTTTTCATTAAAATTTTAGATGCATCGCCTTGGAACTTTATTAGCAAGATCAATAAAAAATTAACACGAAATAGCAATCATTGTCCCTGGATCCTTTAAAATGCATATTGAGGCAACAAAAATTTTAGAATCGCATTGTCTTTAGTAACATAATAGTTTCTCTCCAGTTATTCAGATAATTAAAAAATCAAACATCTCCAGATACTAGGAATCATCCTTTGAAAACTTTTTACAATAAAAGAAAAATGTTTAAATTAATATGTCCTAGAGGGATGCACTATTATATATATAATATCCTTAGGAGGGAAATACATACACCAAAATGTTGAATAATTATGTTAGTGGAAAGATTTTAGTTCTTACCTTTCTATCTTTCTGTTTGGGTTTTTTTTGTATTTGTTTTTAATAGTCTGATATGCACTGTCTTTTAATTGAAACATTTAATTATTTCTATTCATGTAATTAATCACGTTTGGGTTTACAGCTCTTAGTTTTGTCTATTTGTCTCATCTGTCTTATGTTTAAATTTTCTCCCTGCCTTTTTGATCATTCCATTTCTTTACCCTTTCTAGCAGTTTGGAAGTTTTATTGTTTTTATTCTTTTAGTGGCTACCCTAGAAATCCTAATAGGCATTTTTAACATGTCAAAGTCTTATTTCATCAATACCTTTACACTTGCCCCAATTTAATCAATACCTTGACATTCCCCTCTGAAAAAAATAACACGAGGAACCTAGAAAACTCCATTTACCTTCTTCCCAAGTTATATGCTCTTGATCATGTGTTTTAGTTGTTTTTAAAACCAAGTTTCATATAATTGATGTTTCTTTACCACTTTCTTTGCTCTTCACTCCTTCTGGAATCTCTGCCTTTCCATTTGGGGTAATTTTCTTTTGTTTAAATTATAGGACAGGAGTCAGCAATTTCCAGTCCATAGGCCAAATCCAGCCTACTGCTTATTTTTGTGAATAGGTTCATTGGAATACTGCCAGGCTCATATAGTTGCTGTTGTCTATGGTTTCTTTTGCACTACAACAGCAGAGTTGAATGGCTGTGACAGAGACCACACTGTGGGACCCGCAAGACTGACATATTTACTATAAGGCTCTTCCCAGTTTGCCTATCCTGCTTCAGTTTGCTTTTGTGTTTCTGTTAGTGAGGAACGCTCCTATTTTTGTTGATCTGAAAAGATCTTTATTTTACCTTTCTTAATTCTAGGTGAATATTTTTATTGGGTATATAATTCTCATTTGGAAGTTATTTTCCTTCAACATATAGATTCTGTCTTTCCTGCTGCTTTTTTTTACCTTCTGTTTTTCCTAAGAAGTCACTTCTCTCATTCCTTTGACGATATTTGGCTGCTTTCAAATTTCTTTTTGCCTTTGGTTTTCTGCAATTTACTATGATGTGTCTGAGTATGGATTTATTTATTGTAGTTGGGATTCATTGAGCTTTTAGAATCTGTGAACTGACGTCTTTTAACAATTCAGGAAAGTGTTATTCTGATATTGTCTCTCACTCATCAAATCTGAACTTCTAACTAAATGTATATTAGTTCTCACTGTATCCTCTACCTCTCTTTACTCTTTGCATTTTCCACCTTGTCTTGCCAAGCTGCCTTTTGTTCTGACAAATTTTATAGTTCACTAATCTCCCTTCAGCTGTGAGTCTGCTGTTAAAATCCATAAAATTCTTTTTCCAGTTCTAGAATTTTTATTGTGTTCTTTTGTAAACTTATGTCATTTATATACTTTCTAGTTCCTTGATGAAATTCCCAAGTTTGGCTGTTCTTTGACCCTAGTTTTGTACTCCAAGTTACTAATTATACTATCTGAAGCTTTTTGTGGTTGTTTCTGTTGTCTGTTGTTTCTGCCAGTTTTTACTTATGGGGTGTTTTCTTATGTGTCTGGTTATCTTTGTGTGATGAACATGTATTTGTAAACTATGTATAGGGATTTTACATTTATATGTATATAATTTATACATGCTAGAAACTAGATAATTAAGAATAGGTGCAAGTAACATATATCTTTTTCTAGCATTCCAGAGCAGACAACTCTTCATTTTATAGCAATTTATAAACTAAAGATGGTAAATAATTAAAGACTATATAGCAAAATTTCATATTGCAGTTCTTGGGCATCTGTACATACCTACTATCAAATTTTATAAACATGGTTCCTGTTAATTTAAATGTAGATGTAAAAATTCAAATTCTGTGTAAATGACGTATCTCTTAGTTGGGTGAATTAAAAACTTACCTTACAAACAGAATGTGCCTTAGATTAGCTTGCCTTTAGTTCAAAACTACAGATTTCTTTTCCCCTCATATAATCCTAGCATGTGAACCTCTGATATTTATCATGTTCGTGTTTGTACACCTAACACTTACACAGACAAGGGACAAGCAAAGTACTAATAACTCAGTACCTTATAGCCAGATTATTAACCTCAAAATCGATGCTGAGCAAAAAAAGCCAACTCAAAAGAGTACATACTATGACTGCATTTGGATGAAATGAACAGAGCAAGCTAATCTATGGTGACAGTAAATAGGTCAGTGGTTGTCTGGGACAGGTATGGGGAAGGGGGATTGAGTGCAAAGGGGTACAAGAGAACTTTTGGGGGCAGTGAAAATGTTCTATAGCTTAATTGGGATGGTTATCACACATATTAATGATAAAGGTGCATTCCTTTATCATTATTCATTGACCTGTATACTTAAAAGAGGGTATATTTCGTATATGTAAATTATACCTCACTATAACTTATTTCGTAAGTTTAAAAAATGTAGAAAATGAAAATAATTTGTTCAATTCATTGAATATATTCATCCAATTCATTTGTGAAGAGGAACAAGAGAAACTTGTAGCTAACAAGGCATTTGAGTTCTAAGCAGAGTAGGTCGTTTTTAGAAAGAAGAGCCTTGATTGATGGGAAGTATATGCTAAGTGCTAATAGAATTCAGGGAGAGGAAGCAGTTGAAGGTAAAGGAAAGCAGGTAAGACACAGCAAAGTGAAGGGATGTGATAAAGCAGTTACCACATCAAAAATGAAGAGTAGTGAATTAACACAATGCCAAAACCTCTGATTCCCTAGTTCTGGGACCTTCCCAGTATAGAAAGATTACCGTTAAAACAGTTCCTGTTCCAGAAGCAATTCCTTCTATTTCTAACATTGAGTTCAGCTAATTCTTGATGGCAAGAATGTTAGTAAGAAGTATAGGTTGATTACATACAGAAATGGCCTGAGCGAGTTATTTAAACCATAAGAAATAATTTTTGTATACTTCAGAAGACTGGTGGCAATAGGGTTTAGAAAGATGGGTTCATGATAAAAGAATGAGTGTAGTAAAAAAATGAAAACGATTCTTTTTGTCAGGCACTCATGTACTGTGCAAATGTTTTATGCAAACGTTAGTCTCATTTATTTTAACGAACTTCTTAGCATTTCCAATTTCCAGAAGAGGGAACAAGCTCAAGTCAACTAGCCTGCCCAAGGTTACACAGCTGGTAAATTATGAAAGTGGGATTAAAATCTATCTAGATGAGTTCAAACCCATCATAAATATTTCTTACCCTGTTAGGCAATTCTGCCTCAAATACCTTTCTTTAAAAATGTTTTTATTGTGTATATATAGTATTGTAACAACAAAAGAAATAAAACCGCCAATTTTTACTAATCTTTTGCTTCCTTCTTTTTAGCAAAACTTAAGATAATAATATACCCATGTCTATGAAATAAAGCAGGGGTGGGGTGGGAGGAAGTATGTTAAACATTTCCAGTTTTTGATCTGTTTAATTGAATAAATTCTTGTTTGACCTCAGTACTAGTAATGTTAATATTTCAGGAAAGATGGTGTTTTGAGAAGCTTTATGAATAGTTCTGTTCAGACTATTCTCCTAGCAGGTAGAAGTTAACGGAGCCATGCATTCAAAACACTGATTGAATAATGAATGCTGTGTGAGTCACTGTGGAAGGTGCTTTGGATAAACGAGACATGATCCTTAACCTTAAGGATCTAGGGATAAAGAGGTTATAAGACATGTTTACAATTATATCAGAAGAAACTGACATATACCACAAAGGGGACACAGATAAAGAACTGTTGGGGGCCGGCCGAGTGGCACGATGGTTAAGAACTCGCTTGGGACACCAGAGGGCCCCGGTTCGGATCCCACATATGAGGGCCAGTGACACTGCCCTCCACAGCTAAGATGCTGAACAACAGCTCGACCTGGAGCTGGGCTGCTGTGAGTCGCCGGTGACGGCGTAGGCTGCAGTCCCTGTGGCAGTGGATTGCCATGGGCTACCGTGTGTGGCCAGCAGCCAGCGTGAGCGGCCAGCAGCCGCAGTGAGTGGCCGTCCAGAAGCCGGCGACTGATCTGCCTCGCCCGGGAAGAGCGCAATGATGGTTCCAACTTGGGCCAGTGAAGCAACGTCCTCCACAACTAGACTGAAGAACAAAACGACAGCAACTTGTCTGTCCCCTTCCCCCAATTCCCCAGCACTGTTCCCATCCCCCCAATTCCCCAATAAAAAAAAAAAAATCTTAAAAAAAAAAAAAAAGAACTGTTGGTATTTCACAGAAAGAATAATTTGTATTTGAGGAATTCTGGATGTTAAAAGCCAGGGGGCCATTTAGTAGACTAATTTAATAGTTTAGCCAAAAGATTATTAGTGCTTGAACTATGACGGAGGCAGGGAAGATTAAGGGGGCAGAAGGCTGGTAGAGCCATTGCAGAAGCAGGAATTCCTCACTGACCAGATGTGGAGTGAGGAGCGAGAAACAGAATGAAGCCCAAGATTTTGACTTGGTCAGCCAAGTGCATGGTGGAGCTCTTCACCCTGACAGACCACTCCAGAGGAAGAGCAATTGGACATGAAGATTAGAAGGCAGGAGACAGAAGTCAGTGTTCATTCCTTCTCCCTCTCCCTGGACTTCCTCCCTGAGGCCTGTAGTTGAGTGGTGGCCATGATTTACCTAAGGGTCACCTCAGTCAGGCCCAGGGAGGTAATAATAGTGCCTCACTGTTGCTAGGCTTTCTTGATGACCTTAATTCAGGCCATGTCCTTATCTCTCTCTTCATTAACTTTCTTCAGTAACCCTATATGTGTGCCCTCTGTTTCCTACCAGGACCGTAACACAACCTATTTGTGTATTTTTAAATAAAGTACGAATGTATAATTGGATGTTTGTATATGCACAGGACATATCTGGAAAGACGCACACCAAACTCCTGGTAATAGTTACTGCCTGGTAATGGGAATGGGCGACGTGGGGACAAGGGAAAAGAAAAGAGGGCTTTTATTTGATGTTTGTACCGTTAACAGTAGGCTTGTGTTACTTTTAAAATAAAAAACCAAGTTTTAAATCAGCCTGGTGTAAGAAGTGCAGTCAATTCCGAGAGTAAAGATAAAACCTCCCTAACGAACAGTTGGCCAACAAAATTACATCGAAAAAAACCTAAACTTAAGAAAAAAATTTAATGACATACATATTGATAGAAATTATTAAATTCTTCTCTGAAGGCAGCGTCCACGGCATCTCCCCATTTTCACGGCTCCCATCCCTTCCCTCCGGGCTGCTTGGGCAACGTGAGACCCACCAAGCCAGCTGACTCCTCCACGGAGCGCTCACCCTTGCCGTGAAATTCCTGATGAAGGGCCACATGTCGGCGGACACTGCGGAGGAGGCAGAGGTAGGTAGCAGCTTGGAAATGAAGCTCATGTTGGGCTCTGCACAACTTCTCACTGGTGACCTAGAGAAGTAGCAAGGTCAGATACTGTGGTGAGAGCCCAGCTATAGGGCCACAGAAGATTTAATCAACACACTTTCTCTAGAATGAAAGTCAATTCCACAGAGGAGATACAAAAATGTCCATGTGTATACTTGAGACATAGAGGAACTCTGTTGAGTTCATCGAAGAGGGGTTTGTTACAGTTTCACTAAGGTGTGTCATCGAGAGACCTCACATTTTATTTTTTTTTGTTTTTATTATTATTTTTTTAATAGCTGAGCCATCCTGCCGCCTGTTGGCAGCCCCGCTCTGGCTGGGCATTGAACCGCTATTGCTCAGAGCTCGCACTCTTGAGCGAGCTCCACTCGGCCGGCCCCAACCTCACATTTTAATACTGGAAAAAAGTCATCTGGTTTCAACTGTCTCATTATAATGAGGAAACTAAAGCCCAGAGAAGTTTGGTGATTGTGTAATGGCAGAGCTAGGGAACTATTATCAAGTCAGGGATCATTAATGTCACCTAGGCAATAGAACATAGAATTTTCTCCCCTTCATACAAATGAAGGGCTGCTTCTTATGTCATGTGCACTTGAGTTAATGTGGCATATGACTTCCATTTCAATGAAAATTTATAACTTATTTTGTCTGAAAAATAATAGCTTTGTCCTCAACAGTAACAAAATGAAGATTTTACAGTAATATGCAAATATTCATATTACTTAATTATAATCACTCTCGCAAGTTACTTAGCCATCTGAAAAATCCGGATTCGGATGACCTTAAAAAGCTGGAAATTTCATAGCCATTCTGAAGTCCTAAGTGACTCCAAATTCTATTTTTTTTCTTCATCACATTTAATTTCCAGATGAAGGAAGTCAATCCACTGCCCTTTACTTGACTGGTTTTGTGTTCTGAGGTTGTGAGAAAGAGGCAAGAAGGGTGAGATGGAGATGTGTGCATAGCCTCAAATGACTTAAAGAGCCCGTTCAAGTGGGGATTAATCTCTGGCACCACTGCCTACAGAATCCTCTTTCTTCAACCTTTCTTTAAATATCTAGGGTTGGAATCTGAACAATAGAATGTGTGGTTTAAGATCTGCAGATCACATATGTGAAAATGCCTCGTAAGCTGCTCAAAAATAGAATTCATCTGCTTTACTCAATTTAACTTTTTACAATTAAAAATTTATGATTAACACCAATGTCAAACATCAACAAAGTGTAATATCCATTTCTATTATATAAACATAAATTCGTAGGCTATGAAACAGGAATTCCATGTTAGTGTAGGACAAGGAATAATGATCTTAATTCAACTAGGCCTGAATCATGAGTCGGGAGAGAAGGGTCAAGAATATAACACAGTTTAAAAAAAAAAAAAAAAAATATATATATATATATATATATATATATATATATATATATATATATATATAACACAGTAAATGAAACACAAGAGACTGAAAGAGATCAAATGAAATAGAAAATTCTGTTTTCCCTCAGGAAAAAAGAGAAGTTCCTCCCTAACTGAACCCCTTCAGCCTAGGGAAAGGATAGAGATGGGCATAGGTGATTACTGAGTTAGCTCTGAACCAGCAGGAAACCAAAACCATTCCACATATCCGCAAATGCATTCCACAATGTAATGTTTCTGGAATTTTCAGTATGAATTTCAGATTTATTTCCAAGGAATTTTATACCCATTACCAAGCCTTTCTTAAGGACAACTATAAACACATCACCTTAAAAATCTTAGAATGACCTCCCATACATTTTCAATAAAATTTAAATTCCTGCCTACCACCTAACTCATCTTCCTTCGCTTCACCCACCATGCCCTATGCTTTAACCATTCTCAACTCTTAGTTCTTCTCACTCTGGGCTTCCAGTTACGCAGCTTCGCCTGTCCCCATGTGTTTGCTAACTCAAATTCATCCTTCAAGTCCTTGCTTAATGAAATGTCCTCCTGAAAGCCTACCCCTTCTGTATATCAGGACCCCTGTTGCCTACTCCCTGAGCACTTATTTATTTTAAGTGCTTGGTCATGTGGATCTTCAGGTGGACTGTAAGCTTCTTAGAAGTCAGAACCCTGTGGTTTTTAGCCAAGTTCCTAGAAGTCCCTAACATTGTGGCCTTTTAACAATTGGCTGAATTTTAGTTCTAACAGTTGGCGTTCTAACTGCCATGTCTCTGAAATTCAACATTTATGATGACGGTTCTCCCTTTCCCCACGCTGCTCAAAGGACGGTTAAGTTTTGTTCCCTAAAGCCCAAGCTGACTGTCCAATTTATTATTTCTGAGAAAGGTTGCCACTTCTGTCCAAGCCACATCCGTTAACTCCAAAGGCAGTAACTAACGGAAGGCTCGTATTTGGGAACCAGGTAACCTAGATTCTCGTTGTTCTACATGTCCTTGCACGGATCACTGTCCCTGATCCTCAGCCGTCCCATTTGAAAAACACAACTCTCTTCCATACGCTCTTGCCTAAGGGCGATATGGAGTGTGGGTTTTACAATGAAATCTCTCAAAGATGGCTTCCCTCATGTTCATATTTATCTGCTACCGAAGGGGAAAATGCATCTGGTCATATAGCACGTTAATGACGTCACTGAGAATAAAACCTCATTACAAGTTTCTAGTCCCGCTCTACAACGCACCATTTTGTAGTGGTGAAGGGGATACAACATAAGTAAAACGCAGCTCTTGCTCTTCAGGAATCTCCCAATATTCCCATACCTTATTAGTTTTCTGCCTCAAAAACTGCTTTACTAGGGGAAGGACGGGGAGAGTGCTGGATAGATGCCGTGGCTAGTGAGTCTCCACCATGTACATCTTTTTTTCTTTTCCTTCTCTATTGCCTCCATTTCGCTTTCCAGACGTTCCCCTCAACACATGCAAAAGACAGCCAATGAAATCCTTGGAGACGGTTCCACCCCCGGGCGACACGGCTCTACCGCGGGTCCTTGGTTACCCCACGGGCTTAGGCCATGGACCAGAGCCTAGAGTTTGCGTTTCTTTGGCCGCCACCGGGACTGAGGGGGAGACTCAGCCTCAGAAATGCAGGCGATAAGGCCCGGCGCTCCCTTCCCCTCCAATACCCTACTCTTCCTCCCATCCCGGGGAAGGGACGCTGGAGCACCCGGACACGGGCTTCCGTACCCGATGTGCACGGAAAGCCTTCACGAGATACCGATAGGCCGCGGTGTCGCGATAGGGTCGGCCAGTGGCTGCGTTCATGTAGCGCAACTCCCGTAGAAGGCCTCGCAAAGTGCGCGCCGGAGACCCCAGGGCAGCCATTTTGCAGTCCTCCAAGCCTGGTGCCCGATGGCGCTCTAAGCCCCTCACGCTCCCTACCCCCGCCCCGCCGCTTAATGGTTCGGTCTGAGTCAGACTGCCGGCTCCCCCTAACTGTTGCAAAGCAGTGGAATGTCTCACTTCCTTTCTCTGCGGAGGCTTAGTAATCCAAAGCCGAGTGGCGCCCTAAGGAATTAAGGGGAAAGCAAACAAGCCGAGTGAGAGGAAAGCAAGCCCTTTCCTGAGTGCGTCATTGAAGACGCCATTAACTGAGTCTTGAGAGAATGAGACCCGGAGGGTGTGGATGTTGATTTAAAATAGAACACGCTGAGATTTCTAGAGGGGATAATAAAATTCAACGTACTGACTTCCCAGAATCAGAAATAGGAAGTGGAGGATATTGATTCTCGTAAACTGTAGCCCAACACCTAAGAAAACCACACACTTCCCGGTTTTAAATAGCAAAATTACGTTTTCATATTTTGCTACGATTAAGAAAGGAAAAATGCATTTTAAAGACAAAAACTCAACCACCCCAGATGGGACTCGAACCCACAATCCCTGGCTTAGGAGGCCAATGCCTTATCCATTAGGCCACTGGGGCTTCTGTGAACGACACCTTCAAACAACGTATTCAATTTTTTCCACTTTGGTACGTCACTGTCATTTAAGTTTCTTTTTAACCTATCCTGGGGCACTACACCTAGTGCCAATATGAGGGGCGAAGCATGCTGGGAGTTGTAGTTCAGAGAACAAAAGGCCACATTACAGCTCCGAAAGCTTTACCCTCGAAATAGCACCGATACACCCGACGAAGAACGGGCGCGCGCACGGTTTTGCACACGCGTTTGTCTGCGTGGTAGACTCCGCGCCTGCGCAGAAGCGGGCATGCGACGTCGCGGAGCCGAGCGCGCTGGGGAAACTGGTGGAATCTCGGAGACTCGCCCTTTGAGCCTCATCTCCGTCGGGTTTTTACCGGAAACAGCCGGCCCCTTCCGGTGTTGCGGCTTTCCGGACTTAGTTTGCCTGTAGCCCGCCGTTAGGTGGCGTCCGCAGCGGTCATTTTCTGTTTCCGGTTGAAGCGCTGAGGCCGTTTCCGCAGAACTAGAGGCGAGTTGCAAACGTTTACCTTCTATAAACTGGCGGCTCAGTGATAAACATGGGACAGCGGGGAGTTAGTACTTAATGCATTAGGAATTAATTAGAAAGTTCGTTTGTTTTCTGGTTGTTCCTAATTGTACATCTTGGACAAGTCACTTCTCTGAAACTCAGCAACATGAACCCCTTGTTTAAAATCTCACAGTGGCTCCCCATTGCTCCTAAAAGTAAGTTCAGACTGCTGAACCCTGCCTAAATCGGCCCTTCTTTAGGTCTTAACCTTCATCTCACGATTGTTTCCTCGTACCCTCTGTTCCAGGTATCTGAACTTCGCTCCTTGTCTTCCTCTCCACACCTCCTTCATTCCCTCTGCCTAAAACTTAACCATTTGTATTAACATTCCCATTTACCTTTTGGGCTTCAACTTTCCTTGGGAAGTCTAGGTCAGACACTTCTCTTGGCCCTTGTATTCAATGTGGAAGGTTAAAATGATTCCCCTCCTCTAGATTGATTACCTATGTGACTTGACCTTTTAAGAGTGAGATTACCTATGTTTCAGCTCCATCGTCTTCCACATGAACCAAATGCAACTGCTCAGACTCGGGAATTCCCCGTTAACAGGTCTCTCCTGTTACATCCCTGTCAGTATCTAGCAGTGCCAACTTTGGTGCAACCTTTTACATTTCACCTGGAGTCCTGACATGTCCAGAATCAACAGAAGATGAAACTAGTATGACTTAATGTGAATGAATTACTCTCTCCCTGTTACACTCATAAAATATTCATTTTGTCATTTTCACAAGTATCTGATGTTAAAAGGTAAATACGCAGGAGGGGTCAGGGAGAATGCTAGCAATTAATTCTCTTCATACCAATTTGTTTAACCAGCTTTCTAAGATGTAGCAAATTTAAGCCAACTCTGAAGAAGTGGAAGAATTTATAGGAAGTACGTCTTCAGTAACTGAACTGTTGATATGTGGTGTAGTGGCAATAAGAAGTAATTCTGAATTCTTTTGTACTGAACTACCACCCTAAGCCATTCTTACACTAAGGTAAATAATCATAAAATGTTAGCTGTATGTAGCCACTTGTCTCCATAGATGACCCCTTCCAGAACAATCTTCTCCATAACCTATTTATGTTGCTCCTTACATCAAGAGATGAAGCGTATTTCCCATCCCACCTACCCCTCCTCTTTTTGAATCTCAGCTGGCCTTGTGACTAGCTTTGACATATAGAATGTGGCAGAAGTGACATCCTGAGACTTCTGTGGAATGCCGGGCTTTAAAACTGGCCACTTTAACTTCCTGTTTCTTATCTAGCTACCATGCTGTGGAAACCCCAAGGCACATGGAGGAGTACTGAGACAGACCCAGTTGAGTCCTCAGCTGACAGTACCGATTACTCACCATGTGAGTAAGCCATTTTGAATGTCCCAATTCAGTAGCACCCCAGATGACTCCGGTCTTAGCCAACATCATATGGAGCAGGGACTTTTGCAGGTAAACCCAGTCAATTGAACGAAACATTAAACACTATGGCTGTTGTTTAGGAATAATTTCACTGTTTTGGAATTACTGTGCAGCAATTGAAAACCCAATTTTCTTAGAGACTATTTAGCCAAAGTTAAAAAATTTGCAGTTTTAGAAAACTTTATATTCCTAGTGCAGAGCTTCAGACTCAAAACCCTACAGCAGAAGCCAGGCAGGTTAACAAGAGCTAATCAGACCAGGTGGGTTCCTGCTTCTTCCAAGGAGCTAGCTCAATCTCATTGTTACAAAGTAAGGAGTGTGGTCCCAGTGTTGCCAGAGCTCCTGATTTTTTAAGAGAAGTTGTAAATCCAGCATTTTTATGAAATGCTGTAACTTTTAAAGGTTACATTCAGTTTAAAACAATAGTTTGTCAAAAACAAACAAACTTTTGTTGGCTTTATATAATCTAGGGTTACAAATGTGCAACTAGGTCGTAGGGCATTTTACACGCAATGTCTCATTTGACCTTCACCAAAATCCTATAAGTAGTACTCTGATTTTATCCATTTACAAATGTGGGAAGAAGCTCAGAGCAGTTTCGTGGTTTAGTCAACATTACTAACTGGTCAGTGGTGAAGCTGCTGTTTGACCCCAGGCAATCTAACTCCAAAGTCTATTAAAAAAAATTGTTTGAAGTTTTAGAGCAGAAAAGAAATATTAAAAAGATGCTGGGTGAATTTCCTGGTAAGGCTAGAGATCAGGCTTAGAAGCTACAGGCCAAGAACCTCACCCCAAATCCTGCCCCCGATCTGGTCCAGTGAAAACACTATCAGGTACAGTCGCTACAGTTTGCAATGCTGACACAGTGACGTGATAGGAACTGGACACCAGCACTTCTGAAGCTGCCTATAGCTGGCTTCTCTCTTATTTGTGCCAGAGGATTAAGTCATTTGAGTCACGTTCTGGGGTACTTATAATGAGCACAGCCTGGCTCATATTCCCATATAATGGTCAAGGGAGGCTGGGAAAGCATTTTATTCAATGAATTTTTATTGAGCATCTGCTCTGAGTCAGGCACTCTTCAAGATGCTTGGGAATCAAAAGCAAGCAGAATAGGTAAAACTTGGTATATTCATGAAGCTCCCATTCTAGAATGGTGGACAGGCAATAATCAAATAAACAAGTAAAATAGAGAATTTGTAAAAGGGAGGTGAGTGCTATGGAGAAGAATAAAGCTGGGAGCAGGGTACTGGGACCTGCTGCTTTATAATGTGTTCAGGGAGGTCCTTACGGACATTTGAGCAGAGACCCAGAGGATGTGAGGGCATGTTCAGTTTGTGTGCGCGCGCAAGTATCGGGGTGGGGCAATGCCCATATTTCTAAGTGGAGCGACCCTACCTCCGGTTCCCCAGCCATTGTGAGGCCACCACTATTCCGTCCTTCAAGGTCTCTGAGGGTAAAGTTGTTTGGGGACAAGGTTTCTATGCCCAGTGAAACTGGGGGAACAGACCCCTGAGAGCCCGGTCTTAACTCTGCAACTACAGCAGTGACTGGCTACCTGGCCATGCATGTGGGAATTTACAGAAAATTTTGGTGGGAAAGAGCCAGAATTAATCAAAATGGGTGTATCTGAGAGAGTAACTTCCATCAACTGTGATACTATAGATGTGTGTCCTAAAGCACTTATTTCTAAACTTTTTTGATTGTGTGTATCCATAGCTATAAAAATCTTGTGCCTCCGCCTTAAGTCTTGGTATTTATTTTTAAATCACATACATGTACTACTGAATCAATGTAGTATATACATTTAAAACATGCATAAAATAGAAATAAAAAGGATGTTTTACAAATGAAATATTTTGAAAATATTTTTATTAACAGTAAAAAAGGTCCTAATTTCTCTCAGTAAAGAAAGATTATTACTGTTTATTGAAAACAATGTAATTCAGTTAGTTTCATTATTTTGAAAATCTTGGTTTGTAACATTTTGCGCAACAAAATCACATAGTGATAAACATTTTTAAACATCCATTTTCAAATTACTCTCTTCATAGCTTGAGTTTATTTTAAAAAGGCAGTTAATGCCTCACTTACAGCTTTAAAAAATTACTTTGAACTTTTTTTTAAAGGGACCCATTAAGTATGTTCATCTCTTTGAAAATATCAGCTAGGCAGCTGTATCCGTCAGGGCTCAGTCAGAAGGAGAAACCACTGCAGGCCTTTCAAGCAGAAAGGATTGAGTGCAGGGCATGGGAGGTGCTAATGGCACTATTAGAACGACTGCTGGAGTCAGGGGACGCTGCTATTAACACTCAGCAGTTCAGAGTATTAGGAGGTTGCTGCTGTTACCCAGGTCAGAAAAATGCAGGGAACCCCCATTGCTAATCAGAGCTGCCCCCAAATACTGAGATAGGGGCCTGATCGGAGGTCATTGGGAGGCTGCAGTAGAACTGTATGTCTACCATGGCCTGTCATTTTGCTAGGCGCTGCCAGAGAAAAAGAAATGCCACTTTCCCCCCCCACCAATGAAATCTCACACGATTACACTAGCAGCAGGAAATCACATCCAGAGTCTTGAAGGAAAGATTGAGAAATGTAGTTTCCATGATCCTAGTCCCTGTAACACAGAGAATCGCATAGAAAGATGTGGGAATGAACAGACTTTAGACCGCACGGCAACCTACTCCTGATAGCCTTGTCATCACAGAAGAGAACAGCAAATGAGAAACACTTGCCTGTTTCATGCAAGGAAAATTGGTAATTAATAATTTTAAGCTTGACAACTCTTGTAAATAATTTTTAGCAAGATAACCACTCACTCTCTGTGGCTTATAGGATTGCCATGGCTACTTCCCATGACATCATAGTTTGTGCTATTTAAAGGTCTTACATTTAATCAAATTTATCTTATTGATAACATCCTGTCACATATAAACTGCAGTACATTATGATACTCAGAAGTAAACATGACTATTAACAACCAATCTGGACTTGGTAGATGCAAGCAGAGAGCCATTTATTCTGCTCACCAAGGCTGCTTGTGAACCTCCTGGTTCTTCTCTCCAGCATGAAATTGTGGGTGGTTCATACAGCTTTTCCAGGAAATAACAGGACAATTAGGCTTTTTTCTTTGGTTTTAAAAAATTCCAGTCTATATAACATGAAAACTCCAAACTTCATCCAATAAAACTTCTTCCCATTGTCAGCTGAGGCTGTCAGGGGATGAAAAATGGGCAGGGAGGGCTGGAGGACACGCTAACCTCTCCATCTCCCTGATCTGCTTTTCTGCCCTTCAAATGCAACCTGTTTGTGGAACAATCTAGACTTTGTGAGGTATAAACAAAAAGCGACTTTGTTTTCTCATGCGTGCCCTACAAACCTGCTATAATACTTATTCTTATGCCTGGATGAATTTATAGCTTTTCCAGTCTTCTTTAGGTAACAAACAAGAGTTATCATCATCATCATTTTATTATTTTTTTCATCATCATTTTAAAAGTAGTCTCTGTTTTTCTAAGTATTAACACATCTCATCATCCAGTGTCATATCAAAACTTCAAATGTCAGTTAATGTAAAACTTTCTCCAGCCTGGAAATCTGAGAGTGGGGTTCGTGGTCAGTGTCACTTCTAGTTCTCACTCCCTACCTCCTCCCCACCTGCCAGCTGCTATTTTGGGTGCACTCTCCTGTTGTAGCCACGGCAGGAAGAAGAGTAAGGTCTTAGTTGATTGGCAGAGTTGTAAACTGGTGTGTCTTCTCGGAGTAGCAGATTCCAGTGCTGGTTTTCTCATAGGTGCTTTCTCGTGGGTTTCCCATCGTTCCTCCGTCACCGGGGATCTCTCACCTGTAGGGCCCTTGTAGGCCATGCCTTCTTCTCTAGTTACTTAGGATTCCTGCCCCAGCCCCTTAGTTTCCAGCAGCGCCCCCTCCACTGACGTCATTTCAACCTTCTAGGTGTTCCCTTTGGCTGGATTCCTTTGTAAAATGACATCTGGTTCCCTTTGCTGAGAACCACGTCAGGCCCACAGAAACTCAGGAACTTGGAGAGTGCAAGCCATTCCAAATGCAGCCTTTGCTCCTCTTCCGTCTTCTCAAGGAGCTGGCCACCTACAGTTTGTCTTTAGACGTTTAGGAGTGAGTCAGACACCAGTCCCTGTGTACCTCAAACTCCACAGGATGTGTCAAGCTCCCCAAATGGTCCTCTTGAAGCACCCCCTCCTTTGGCATGAAGTGAAGAGGAAGCACCCCCACCCTCTCCTGCTGAGGAGCAGGGACATGTCCAGCATACTGACAAGTGCTTCCAAAGCAATGCTCTCACATTCTCTCAGGTAGCCTGGAGGTGTCTGTTGAGCTAATCCTTCCCAGTATTGAGCTGGTGCTTCCCAGCTTCACAATCTCTTAGCATGTGGTACAGAGGTGATCTAGCTCCTCCTCCCTTTAGACTGTGGATGGACTTGGCACCTATTGCTTTGTTCTCAGCCTTTGGGGTTTCTGGTGAAACTGATACAGAAAGAGTCCCATTTTAGTAAATGAAGTTACCCCTGTCAATCCCTCCTCCTTTATGGAACTCCTGTTCTTTCTTTAGGACACCTTGATGCAGTGTAGGTGACATGGGACAGTCTGACTTATGGACTGGATAGTGTGAATATACAGTTAATATAGAATTATTAAGTATATATTAATGATCAATTATAGTTTTATATTAATTCAATGCTTATACATTATATATTTATATATAGATGTAACTATTTTTATGCAAAAAATATATAGGACTTTTGTTTTTGACATTATAGAAGATTAGGTGTACAGAGAAGTCTCTCTCAATATATAAAACCCCTTAAACTATTGGGTGAAATCTTAACAAACAGAAAAACTTTTTCAAAGCATGACTGAGCTATAGAGAAAAGGAAGCCAGAATAGCCAGAGGTCAGAAAGGAGGAGGCATGGGTAAGAAAGCACTTAAAAGCATTCGCTTTGAGGCTATCTGCTGATCCCTGGTTGGCCTTGAGTCTGGATTTTAATTTGCCTTAGGAAGTCATAAGAAAAGAAAGCCTCAGGCTAGCATGGTGGGAGGTCAGATCATAAGCTCTCGAAAATGATGGAACCCCCCATGATAGACCTCATTGTTGGGAATGAAAAAAAATATATCCCTGACCACACTAAGAAGAGACTTTTCTGATTCAGCCTCAGCTCAGAGTGGGGTGGCAGGCTGGGAACTTTCTACAAGAGTTCTTAGTCACATGCATTTGTGGCTAAAATTCATCCTATCTCTGTGGCCCCCAAATCCTTAAGCTGAACATTAGTCCTGAGGTGGTAAGGTTCCTAAGAGTATGAAAGAAGTCAACTCAAATACTCTTTAGAGGAACACGCTTTAAATCTAAGCCTCCAAGAAAGCTCACAGCTCAAGTTCCGAAGTGCAGGGATATATAATAAAATGTCACCAAACACACAGAGAAATAAGCCACTGTGAGCAAATCCGTAGAAAACAAATAGCAGGACTGGACCCAGAGTTTGGTTCAAGGTCCGATTCTGGTGCCTGGAGCTTGCTGTGGGAAATGTGCCCCCATTCGCCCAGCCCACTTCTTAAAGCATATGCTAGGGCCCCGATGTTGGCCTCTCCTCTTAGAATACCTATCACCAGCTAAGAAAGCTGATAATTCCAGGACAAAACAAGCTCACAGGTGAAAATCATCAAATATTTGAGGCGTACAATCACAGTGAAAGAGACAACAAATGGAATGAGCTGTACTAGACAGACCAGAATGGAAGAAGACAATAAAGAATTTAAAACAAGCACAGTCAAGATCCTCACAGAATTAAGAGGATAATAAAAAGGAACGGCAGTTATACAGAAGCAAATGAAAACACTGGTATGAAATATGTAATAGTTGAACAAAACCAATAAATTGGATAAAAACAAGAATGGCTACATAGCTGAGAAATGAATAAAGATCTAGATCAGCTCAAGGAATTTTTCCAGAAGTTACTGGAAAGAGGTGGAAAATATGAACATATAAGAAATTACTGGGGCTGGCTGAGTGGCCCAGTTGGTTAAGAGTTGGCTTAAGAGCATGAGCTCTGAGCAACAGGGCCGCCGGTTCGATTCCCACATGGGCCACTGACACTACGCCCGAGCTGAGCTGTCGCTGAGCTGCCAACAGGTGGCAGGATGGCTCAGCTGGTGTAACAAGATTGCCTGTTCGATGGTGGGCTATGCCCACCTGCAACTAAGACTGAACTCAGCACCTTGAGTTGAGCCGCCGCCCAGATGGCTCAGTGGATAGAGTGTAAGCTCTTAACAGCAAGGCTGATGGTGCGACTCCTGCATGGGATGGTGGCTATGCCCACCCACAGCTAAGACTGAAACACAGCACCTTGAGCTTAGAGGCCACGAGCTGCCGATGGGCAGCCAGATGGCTGGTGACTGGCGCTCTCCACAACTAAGATTGAAGAACAACAACTTGGCCGGTCCCCTTCCCCAATTCCCAACACTGTTCCCCTCCCCCAATTCCCCAGTAAAAATCTTTAATAAAGAAAAAGAAAAATCTCTATGACTACTTTCTACTAACGTCAATATCTGTATGAGTCCCAGAAAAAGAGAAAATGGGTTTAGGGAAGAGAATATTTAAAGAAACCGTGAGTAAGGAATTTCAAATATTAAAGATAAAAAGGACTCCACTTCAAAGGTCTCATGGGACACCATAATAGAATACGGAAAAACCAAAACTTTGAGACATTACAGTGAAATTTAAGAACATTACAGACAAAAACAAAATTCTAAAAGCTTCTAGAGAGAAGGAGCAGACAGTCCACAAAAGAATAAGAATTAGATTGACAGTAGTCTTCCAAACAGAAACACTGGAGACAAAAAAAGCAATGAAGTTATATTTTGTAAGTGAAGAAGGAAAATAACTTAGAATATTATGTCCAGATGAACTATTATTTAAATATGAAGAATCAAAGATTATACTTTCAGACATACAAAGCCTTAGAAAGTTTACAGCACAGAGTCTCTTTGAAAACTCTACTGAGATACTCTTATATTTAATATAGTAATATAAATAAATTATACTTAATATAACAAGCACATGAAAAGATGACTCAACATCATGAATCATTCAGGAAATGCAAATCAAAAGGAACAAAGTATCAGGACAGCTATAATTTAAAAAAAAAAGGAAAATAACAAGTGCTGGTGAGGATGTGGAGAAATTTAAATAATTGTACATTGCTGGTGGGAATATAAAATGGTTCAGCTACTGTGGGAAATAGTTTGGTGGCTCCTCAAAATATTAAACAGTTACCATGTAGATCCAGCAATTCCACTCCTAGGTATTTACCCAAAAGAATTGAAAACACATCCACACAAAAACTTGTACACAAATGTTCATAACAGCATTATGCATAATATTGAAAAAGTGGAAACAGCCCAAGTGTCTATCAGCTGATAAATGGGGAAATAAAAATGTGATATATTCACAAAATGGGATATTATTCAAGATATAGATAGCTGGGATATCCAATTTAGTATTAGGGCAAAAACATAAAGAAAAATGAGGCACATTATATATTGGTTAAAAAAATAGATAAAAAATATATAACCATAGTGAACACATTTGCACCCAACAGAATTCATGGTTCCTTGAAAAATTAATAAGAACAAACCTCTGGCAAGACTGAATAAGAAAAAGGGAGAAGATGCATGTAAAAGAAAAACAATAAAAATAGGAAAACAAATACAGATACAACAAAGATTATAAGAATTAAAAAAATATGAATACATTTCTAAGAAATTTTCTGCAAGTGTTAATCACGTATGAGTGTTATAGTAAAGCACTTGATATAATTCAACTCATACTTATGATCAACATTCCCAGAAAACTAGGAATAGAAAAATTCTCTTAACTTCATAAAAATTATATACCAAAAATCTAGAATAAACACCATACTTAATGGAAAAAATTCAGATATTGTCCCATTAAAATAAAGAGGCCACTTTCACCACTACTGTCTAACATAGTATTAAAGGGCCAGTCTAATGCTCTGAGACAAGACATAAAAAGTAAAAGAATTGGAGGAGATTAAACTGTATATATAGATTATATGATCATCTCTATTGGAATGCTAATAAAATAATCAGATGAGTTATTAGAATAAGAGAGTTTAGCAAAATTGCTGGATACAAACTCAACTTTCAAAAATCAATAGCATTCCTTGATGCCAGCACAAAACATGAAAAACTATAACAATTACATACCATTTATAAAAGCTGTATTAGAAGATATAAAAGAGGATTTGAATATACTATAAATGAGATAATTTAACAGAGTAAAGATTCTATTCTTCATAAACTACTCCATAAATTAAATTGAATCCCAAGAAATATTTTAGCTGGACTTTTTAATGGAATTCGAAGATTTTCTTCTAAAATTTATAAAGGGGATAAAAATGCAAAATTAGCAGAGTCAACCTAGCAAAGAGGGAGCCTCTCCTTACTAGTACAGTCGTCCCCCCTTATCTGTGTGTGGGGGGGTATGTTTCAAGATCCCCAGTGGATGCCTGAAAACGTGGATAGATATACCGCTTTTTTGTTTTCTATACATACATGCCTTTTCACTTAAAGCACTTTTCAGCTTCTCTTCAGCATATCTGAATTGCCAGCATCACTACTCTTGAGCTTTGGGACCATTATCAGGTAAAATAAGGGTGATTTGAACACAAACACTGCCATTCCGTGACAGTTGATCTGATAACCCACACAGCTACTAAGTGACTAATGGGTAGGGAGTTTTTATACCATAGAGCTGCTGGACAAAGGGGTAGTTCACATCCCTGGGTGGGACAGAGCAGAATAGCGTGAGATTTCGTAACGCTACTTAGAATGGTGCCCAATTAAAAAATTTGTGAATTGTTTATTTCTGGAATTTTCCATTTAACATTTTTGGACTGTGGTTACTAAAAACACAGAAAGCAAAGCCGTAGATCAGGGGGGACTACTGTATTAACGCATACTATAAGTCTATAGTAATGAAAACCAGTATAATAAATAAGTATGGAAATAAACAGAAAGGACAATGGAACAAACTAAAACTCAGTAATAGACCCTTGCATATATGAAAACTTGGCATATAATTTAAAAAGGCACCCAAAATTAATGGGAGAAGTTTTGATTTACTAGATGGTCCTGGGAAAACTGCATCACTAAATGAAGAAAAATAAAGCTGGACCCCTACATCACACAGCATACAAAGGTGGACAACAGTTGGATCATAAATGAAAAAATGAAAGGTAAACCAATAAAGCTAATAAAAGAAACCGTAGGAGGATATCTTTGTGACTTAGGGGCAGGGGAATATTTTATAAGAAGCCCTTCAAAACATAAATGTAGGCAAAAAGTAGATAGGTTTGACCATTAAAAAAAGGTTTTCTGTTCAATAAAGGATGCCATAGACAGTTAAAAGACAGGTAAACACACTAAAATACCTGACACATCTAAAACTGATGAGATAATGGTCTATAACAAAAAGATGATAAAGGAACTGAATAACGAGCATAGGTGAGCAGATAATTCACAGAAAACTATAGCCCGTCCTGTGGTAACAAGGAACTGGAGGCTGGAACCCAGGTTTCCACCTCCAGGGGGACGGATATGTAAGATGTGGCGGATGCACACTGGACTACTATGCAGCCATAAGAAGCAACACACAGAATGTACAAATAGCAACTTGGATAAATCTAAGAAAAGTAGAAAAAGTAGGAAACAGCAAGATTGATAGCACAGGACTGTGTGTACATTTAAATTGCATACACACAAAATAACAGTTTAGAGGGATGAACGCATAAGGGACACATATCAAGAAAGAGTGGGTGCCTATGCGTCAGAGGGGAGTGGGGACTAAGGAGGGAGACACCTAATTTATAATACAATGAGGGAATGAGTTCTTGTACTGACGATGATGACCATGTATGAATTCAGGAGCATGATGAATGCATCGCTTTGCATTTTTAGACCAGTTTCCTTTTTACTTGTTAAGCCAGGGGTTTGATACCTGTGATGAAAAAAATTTAACTGATATTTATTTGTGCCTGTCCTTTTAAATATTAAAAGATTCTTTTTTTAAACATTGTGGCTTCACGTACATATTTTGGGAAATTATTAGGAGAACAAGAGGAAGCAGGAATTTAAGAAGAAAAAGGGCAGAAAAGAGACAGAGTAAGAGTAGCCACTATTAGCTCTTATGTGCTAGGCACTTTGCTAGGTGCTTTCCATACCTTGTCTCTAATTCAACAACAAACCCCGCCTTTGGGTATTATCACTGTAGCAATTAGGAAACAGACTGACAGGAGCTAAGCTTCTTGTCTAAAGTGCCACAGCTTCATAGTAAGGACTTGGGAACCCAAGTCTGTCTCATGTCAGCTCATTCTCCTTCATGCTATGCCACCCTACCAGAAAAAAAACAGTGGGGAAATAATGAAGGGACACACACAGGGACACACGGGGAAAAGGTAAATATACAGAGACAGAAAAAACAAGCCATGCCAAGGCACATATTGAGGAAGAGCGATGGTTTTTGAGATAAGGACACTCATGCCATTCCAGGGTATACCTGCATCAGGAGGGGCTGTCACTGTCCGTTAAAAAGCTCGTGATCTCACTTGTAATGTAACTCAGCCCTTGGTGCACCGGGAATCAGCTCTTTTGCTTTTTTCCCCCCAATTTTTAAAACTTTTAGATAAAAGATGATTTTTCTCAAGCATTTTTTTCAAAGCTTACTGTGATCTGAAGCAATGTCAGATTCTACACAGACTCTCAGATCTAGTGTGTGAGGTCACTATTATCCATGTCAAAATGAACTTATCGTCTGGTTGATATGCATACACAGACTCTAAAAATAGGAAGGATATTCAAGGTTGACCTGTGATAGTAATCTAAACGCCCATCAATAAAGAATGGATACAATCAATCGTCATACCACACTATGGAATACTATGAGCTGTCAAAAAGAATCAGACAGACCTCTATGTACTCATGTTGAGATAATCTCCAATATAATTGGGGAAAATGCTAGGTACAGTACAGCAGATATGTATGCTAGATTTGTTCAAAAATCAGATACATATTTATATTTGAAAATGGTAGCAGTGGTTGCTCTGGGGGGGACCATGGGTAGGAAAGAGGTGCTTTCCACTGTCTCCCCCATGTACTAAAATAATTTGGTACTTTTATATATTTTTTTATCAAGTACAAGAATAATCTTTTCCCAAAAAAACCTTCATTTTAAACCAAGCAGTTCCTTGTGTCTGCCTCCAAGCCAGATCCAATTTGGGGATCTAGGAGGGTCTGAGTGGAAGAAATACATTTTCTTTTTTCTTCTCCCAGTGACAGGACAAGAGCCTCCTTACCATTTCTTTCTCCCTTTCTTCAACCAAGTCCACCTACTTGTTTCTTTAAAACAAAACTAGTAACCGAAAAAATTTACTCATGTTATCCACGTTCAACAGAAAATTTAAGAAAAAGGATAAGGAAAAAGCACTCCTTCTGCCACTCTTTATATTTCGGAGTGTATGTCCTATGTGTTTTTTTGTGCCTAAGTGCATTTACATTTATAACTCTTTCATTTAATACATGCACATCTTGGTCCTATCTTAAAATTTTAAATTTAATTATTATTTTTACTTAACCAATGCCCTCTAACATGGCATTAGACTATTTCAAACTTTTATGAGCAACAGTGAGATGAATATCTTTGTGCAGAAACCTTTGTACGAGTCCATTTTACCCCAAGAATTTGCAAAAGCAAAGTAGCTCTGTCACCAATTTAACTTCACCTTCGATCTCCATCTATAGCTGCTGCTCCATGCACCCTTTTCATAACCAGCCACAGACACTGCCCTGTGCCAAAGCTCAGGTCTGAGACGATTTCTTGCCTGCGTGGACAAGTGTAAAACATACTTCCTGCTTCGTATTTTTTCTGTACTCCCTTGAACCCCTCCACCTTTTGGACACCTGACCCTCAATTCAACTCTTACAACTTGGCTGCATTTCTCTAGCTGCTGGCTTCTTGACTCTCTAAACCAAGAGAATACTACTTCTCTCTTGGTTTTTCTGACATCCTTAACTCTTTGGATTGTGGTTTTTCTTAAAAACTTTCTTTAAAATAAAGAATAGAACTGGCACGAGCGATAAAAAAAGCTAACACTTGCCTAGTGCTTATGTGTCATTGTGCTGAGTATTTTTACATGACTTATATAAATAATTTAATGTTAATTGGAGTTACATGAGAAAAAGCATTCCATGGTCAAATAAGGGGAAGTTATGGGTTTACAAAAAATCTTAACAATGGCACCTTTAAAATGTTAATATACATTTACAAGATGGCCATAGCATAGTTAAGAGTAGTCATTATTTAACCACAGATTTCTTGAGGAGCTACTACTCTCAAGAGCACACTTTCACAAAACTGTCCTCAAATGTTATTGGTTTTTTAATAAAGGCACTTGCAGCCCGCCCTCCTCTCTCATGCGTGAGGATATGCCTTTTAAACATTCTTCATCTAATGCCAACACACTGAAAACACACTTAAAGTGAAAGGAAACATTAAAAGCACTCATACCACCACTGTATTTTCGGACATACGTCCTTTTCTATATACACTTATATATGGCAGACTGTTCAATTTCTTGGACGAGCTGCTTTCTAGCTCTTCATCCTTTTCCCACTCCCCACCTACATTTTTAAGGTTGAAATCTTTTTCTACACTTTTCTTCTATTTAGTAATACTTTTCATAGAAGTGCTCTTACAAGTAGAGCTTTAAAAATCAGTTTTGCAGATAATTCCCGAATCTACATTTTAAGCATTGCTCCTGGTAGCATCCTGGAAAACACACACACACACACTCCCCCCCTCCCCCCCCCAATAACCCAAAGGGAGAATGTAGTAAGCCCGCATTCCAGGACTCCCACATTCTATTCTGGCTGCTTCTCTTCATCCCAAGGCACACACCTCACACCAGCCTGCTCTACTTCCTGCTTCTTCAGGGTCACTGGGGACAGTCCCTTTTCCTTCTTGGCCAAATCCCACTCATCCGTGGAGCCCAGCTCAGCCGCCATCCACCTGACAGCCTTCCCGGATTGCTCCGTCCAGCTTCTGCCCTGCTCTGACAAGATGCCAGGTGGCAATGGAGCACACCTGTGGGACAAATTTTGAACAGTTATCTTTTTCCTTTGCCATGTGATTGCAAACTGTCAATATATTGAGGGTGGGGGCTGTGCCTTTTCCTTCTGCATCCTACAGTGCCTAGCACAGTGCGGTACAGACGATAGATACTCCACTGCTGCTGAAAGAATGGTATCAAAATCCAACAACTTAGCCCAATAATACAACAGACACAAGAATAATATGTACATTCCTCTTTATTTAATACAACACGTGACACATACAAAAAGAAAAAACAATCATGTAAAAGGCCCTGTCACAAAGGACAGACAGGAAACATCTACACTAAATCAAATAAGGCTCCTGCTTCAAAACAGGGGTTTGCTAGCTACACCGGGAATATGAGCAAGGCTGTTGCAAAAGAAAAGGAGAGAAAGGAAAGGAAAGGAAAGGAAAGAAGTGCCCTGCACTGACGGAGCATATCCGTGGGGTTAATTTTCTAAATTCACAGATCCATATTTAGGAATGTTGAAGCCCTCTCACAGATCCAGAATTCATCAGGGTTTTAGGAAATGTGTAATTTTTTTGTTTTTCTGGTTAAAAAAATTGGCCTGTCCTTCTTAGAAAATAGTGAGGAGCTCTCTAAACACTAGAGACCCGAAACCACCCATAGTTTGGAGAGCTTTACCATTCAGTTTCAAAGGGTGTGTAGAATTAGAAAGCGAAGGCCAGGTAGCAGTGGGAAGAAGACTTGAACTCCTCAGTCAGTTCCTGGTAGCTCCTGTCTAATTAACCACTGGGAAAGACAGAATGGGAAAACCTAGGCTCAGTGCAGGGTTCAGTAGCAGCAGTTTGTCCATATTCCTGCTCTGATGAGAGCCGGAAATTAAACAAGCACCAGTTCGTCTCAAAAGAGCCTTATACAAACACACACACATACATACCCACACACATTCACAAGTCATCACCCCCCTTTTATTTAAATTTATTATTATTATTTTTTTTTTACTAAAATAATACAAAAAAGGGGGACAGGTATATTTACAAAAATCCATGGCTGGTACAGTACATAATTTTTAAGACACACTAAATGCTACAATCTTTCAGGTCCTGAGATTATTACAAATATCAACTCAAAGCTGTGTTCAGGTCCAGTTTTAAAGGAAGAAAAAAACCAAAAAACCCCAAATATTAAGTCACACGCTTATTTAAAATACAGCATATCCCTTCAAGTTAGCAAAAATGCACCTCCCTATCAACAAATGCAATACAATAACCAGTGCTTTCACCCAGAGGAGCAGCAATTATTCGGGCTCCTTCCATCAAGGTTGGTTGTAAAACATGCTGGCATCTCTATTGAGGGTGGAGGTGGCTAAAGGAAGAGGAAGATGTGTAACCGGAGGGAAGTTCCTCTATCGAGTGAACATACACTGTATCAATAAGTCCTGGTTTTCCTTCTGTTACCAAACAAAAGTCTTTCCCTTATCAAATTTATACCGTAAAGGTTGGAAATATGTGCTTAGCCAGACTAAAAATCAGAATCCTTATTTCTGATCAGTTATAGTGAATAGGTCTGAAGTCCCACAATAGTTTTTACAACGGCGAATAAAGTTTGTTTCTTGTAATGAGAGAGAGAAAACACTCTTCGCTTAGTTACCTTGGTAGATTTGACTAACACATTATTTGGGGCACAAAATTTTCACCAGCCAGAGATTTCCTTTCCTCTTCTTTTAAGCTTGACAATGTTTAGCAAGCTTCAGATTTACATACACTTCTTAAGAACCATTTGTATTTTTGATACTTTCTATAATTTTTCAATGACAGCCAACAAAGGACAGTACAAAGCTGGAATCCTTTCTCTGGAGGCTGGTCGTGGATCAGAGGAAATTACTTGGGAACCTACCTCTACTGGTGGAAGGGGCCTCTGTTTATCTGAAAGTCTCAGAAGGTATATGTAATTAATTATGTAGGCATCGCCAGGATTTTTTAAATGGGCCAAAGTTGGCCAACTTTCCAACTATCTAAAAACAGTGATACCTTTGTTAACTGAGAAGAACTTCTCTTTTAGTGCCTCTGGCCAAAATTGGGGTGATCCTTGGTGATTTTGCAGGTATGGGGAAGAAAACCCAGTGTGCTGGCACAGAGCACACCACCCCAGCAAGCAGCAGAGATAAGCAAACAATGAGGAAAGTTTATGGCTGCAAGAATAGAAAATATAAGATAGCTTAGATCTGACAAATTAAGGGCAGGCTGTCACATAGGAAAAGATGCCAACTGGCTTGCCTTGGGTACTAACTCCTCAAGGTGCTTAGAGGCTAGACAGAGCTGTTGACTTCAAAAACAGAAGGATTTCTGAGTTATCTCAGGTAATCGTCTTCTTGTTTGAATTTAATTAGGTTTCCATGAGTGTTCCATTATAAAGTATTTCAAAACTAGATTTAAGGTAAAACAGAATTATTAGGAAAATGGGAGCGATAATGTAGTTTCTGAGAAACATAAAATTGGTACTAAGGATTCATATGGCCTATTTGATGCAAGCCTTTGCAAAGTAGGTTTATTCCAGGGTAGTATGAAAATAAGCAAGGCAGAGGAGTATGAGAACTAAGAGCCCCTAACAAAGACCTGCACCTCTTCTGAAGGACCTTGAAAAGTATCTGGAGGAAGCCATGACATGTGGATACTATCACATTATAGAGAAACCTATTGTTCACTACAAAGGAGAAGAGAAAAAAAATTCGTTTCATCAGTGATAATTCTAAGCCCTAAAAAGACAGACCCCCTGAATTATACTACTAAGATTTCTAAAGTATTCTTGACCAGTTTGGATAATAGTTCGGAAAAGTATCAGAAATTTAAGTACTAACCCACTATGAACTGAAAATATGTAAGAAAGATTGAGAAGTATTACAGTATGAGGAAATTAAAGATCACAAACCGCTACTTTCAAGCAAATGATACTTTGGGAGTATCTGAGAAAAAAAGTAACTTAATATCAAGTCATTCAAAGGCAATCTGTTTAAAATCCTCTGAGCTGGGATGGAACGGGCTCCTGGAACACGCCTGTGGTCTGTACTTTTGAATTCAATGGGGACATCGGATAGATGGCCAAAGGGGGTGACAGGCAGTTTAACCCTTTCCCCCAGACTCTTAACAACACGCAACTGATACTCCAGTGTAGCAACTGGTTGATGAAAGGGTTAACTTAAGAGCTCTGACTGGAGGAAATAAAGAAAGAAGAATTCAACATTAATATTCAAAGCTATTTCTAATTAGAGTCTGACCCATCTGTTCAGCTCTACAAACCTGAACACTGTGCCACACATCTAAAACTTTCTCAAAATTGGACACTGGGATGATTTATCTGAACAACCCAAAGATACTCCATGATTGTAACTACTGTTTTACACCAGTGAAAGGATCTGTACTTAGTTTTTCAATATAAAGTTCACATTTTAGGATAGAGGAACACATAAAATATCTCTATTTTATGCTTCTGTTAATTTTCCCTAGAGGAACAAACACACATTCAACAAAACCCTTATATCTTATTTCTTTGGGTAGAAGTCTTAACATCTGTTATTTAAAGAATGGAAAAAGAGGAAAAGTGTGGAAAATAAAGGGTATATTTATCTGCATAGTTGATACTTTGAGGCTACTAACTAAGGCCTTACCTGGAAAAAGCAATAAAAAACTAAAAAGTGATTTTTAAGAAAAAAACGTCCTATCACTAGAGATTAAATGGGTCTTGACCAATTTTGGAAATTAACCCAGTTCTTTGTCTGCTTGGGCCTGGTGCTTTTTCCTGACTCATGTGAGCTGGAGTTTGTTCCTCATCCCCTTACACTTTCTTTTCCGATCCTGAATATGTGCTACAATTCAAATCTACACACAACCTCTAACAATTGTTGCTCAGCATTTAGCCCTAACTAAAAACGCAGCATTTATTTTTTCCTGTTGTTTTAAAGGATAAAAGGAAACTTCTATGAAGTAGTACCTAATACGCTGGGGTAGAAGGTGGGATAAAATGATATTCATTTCCTCCTAGGAGTCGGGCAAAACACGTTTCCTTCTACCCCACCCTCCTCACCCCTGACCCAGCTAGAAAGGGAGTCCTGCCTACCCTCTCCGAGTTTCCTACAACCTGAGCAGTTGATGGCTCCAACTGTTTCATGGGTAGAAGAAGCATAAATTACAAAGGTAGACTGACCAAAAGTGTGCCCAGCTGACTGTGTGTCGCGCTTACTCCTCAGTGCAAAGCTGGACAAACCTACAGTTACAGGAATAGTATACAAGCTCTGATTTACACGAATGAGGAGATGCCCATTCATTTTTAGAAAGTTAAAAGCTTAGCTATCCATCACCAAACAACTACTATAAGAAAATCAGATGGAGAAGATGGAAAAGCGAGGCAGATAAAACTTGCGAGATCATTTATCAACTCCAATAACCAATCATCCAAACTTTACCTAGCTTCAACTCCGCAACCTTGGCAAAAACGACACATGTAATAACACCATAAAAGGCTAAAAGAAAATCTATGTATAATTAAGAAACTTAGTGTTATTCCCCCCTCCCCACTTATGAACCTGAAAGTAACCATTTTACCCCAACACAAATATAATGTTTAAATAACAAATATGCATCTAAATTAGAATTCCAGTGATTTTTTTTAAAACTTAAAAATCATATGATGCTTTTTATACCCATATTTTAGTCTCTGCAGGACCATGATAATACTTTAATTATATAGAACATTTTAGAAAAACTCAAATTATTTTTGAAATAGTAAAGTCTCTGATATCCCTGGGAGGTAGGTGAATATTATTATACCCAATATTCTAATGGGTAATCTGAGGCACGAAGGTTAAATGATATTCCCCCTAAACATAGTAATCCAAGAGTAACACGCCTGAACACAGGCTGCCTGATGGCAGTTTTGCTATCAGGTAACACTACCAGGGGCCTCTGCTTTCTTTTTAGCCACCAGTCTCCTCTTTCCAATTAAAATGTATTTTAAAGGGGGGCACTTATTAGATATTTGAACTGGGTTTTGAGGATTGGTTCAATTTAGACTCCTTTAACATGTCACATCTGTTTTCCACAAAAAACTGAAAATTATGTTATTTTGCTCAAGGGAGGAATCTAAATAACCATAAAAGCAGATTATGCCAAATGTAATTATCTGGCAAATGAAAACAAAACTGAAGATCTCTCAAGAATGCTACAGGTTACATGAGTGTTTTTTCCCCAGTATCTGAAGTCTTTCTACTTCTAAATTTATTAACCTTTTGACAGATACGCAGCTATATGAATTCTTCAAAAATCATTTCCTATAAGAAAATATGACGCATTTTTAATGTTGACAGAGTTGCTCACTCCCTTGCAAACGTCTTCAGATACAATGCCATGACTCTACCTCTAGCCCTTCCATGTCTTTCTGCCTGCCACAGCGCCCCTTACTACTCGGCCCACAAAAGACTCTTGTTATTCCAATGCTTTCCAATGTTACTCATGCCATTTGAAGAACACAGAGCAGTGGGTTGCATCCGGGAATAGTCAATGAGTCCACTAACTTTATGTCACTTGTAATAACTGACTTATTTTATATATATATATATGTCATATATATGTAATAAAAAATATATATACACATATATATTAAGAAATGACTTAATATATATGTATATATATATTTTGTTAACATCTACAAACAGATATTCAAAGGGGGAAGATAGCATCTTGTGAAAAGACAATTTCCCAATCCACCCATTTGAATTGCCTAAAAGCAGTGGAATAAACAAGGCAGAAGTCTTGCAAACACTGAGAGGGGAGTGTTCAGAAAGGATGCAATGGTACAGCAGCTACTAGTTTTATATATATATTACACATGTATACATATATATATACACATATATATGTATGTCTGCATCTTACACACATATCCATTTACATATCAAGGAAAGGTAGAAGAGTACAGCATGACATGACGTTGGCAAGTTTGAGATTCTCCCTCCTGAATCCCCTGACTTATTAGCCTGTACTTTAGGATATCAGAGAACAGTTTCAAAAGAGGGGGGAAAAGAAAGAAAAAAAAGGCACTTAACAAAGACAAAGGCCTGAATTGAGCATGTTTTAGAGGAGCAATATAAGCATTTTTACCAGAGCTAAGAAATGATTTACAGAGTTAAACTTTCCCCCCCAAATTTTATAAAATAAAATTGCATAACATGTTTGTAATCAGTCATTTACCTACTACTGTATTTTTCTTCTGCTTCATTATTACAAAAACAAAAGCCCCCAAAAGCAAAGACACAAAACAAAACAATCATCCATGCACAACAGAAAGTAAAAGTGCCCCTTCTGAGAACACACGTCGACAGGAACTACAGTGCTGAAGCACAGGGCAAGTCTCAAGTTTGGCCTGATTACAGATTTTTCTCTCACTCGTCTATTTCTAATTTCAAACAAAACAAATACCAACGAACAAAACAAGCAAACACAACTTCCAAACCTAAATGATGATACAAAGAATACAGGGACCAGTGTGCTTTTATGGTACACTCCTAAAATAAAGTATCCTAATTCTATACGTGGGTCAAATTATGACAAAACCTTCTAGAAATAAAGAACTGTAAATTAGGTTAAAGTCAACCAATGCAGGCAAAGTTCATTTGACAAATGTAGCAGCAAATCTGATCGATAACTGGAGTTCTACGAGATGATCCCAAGGGACAGAGAGTTCTCATAATCAATGGCAGTTTGAAAAACAGTAGCATTTCCGTTTCAGAAAATGTCTTGAACCAAGTAGAGGTGGAAAGGGGTGTGGTAGAGGGCAACCAGAGGAAAAAGACCCGAGGTGTCTGCCCTTTCCAACCCTGGGTAGTAAACAATTTAGATCTGCTTTGGGAAAAAAAAAAAAAATCCTGGGTTAAAAATCTTTTCCAATAAATTGTTTTCAGGTGTCAAACCCACAGTATTCAAATGTGTATGCGCCCGGTTCTTTCTCCTACCTTGGTGATACAATAAGCCCTATTCAACTCCTATGATATTAAAAAAAATGTTATTTGGGCTAACAACATCCATCAAAGGGGTGGGTAGGCATGAAAGAATAGATTAACACAATCCTCTGATTTCCTCAGACTATCAGGCCTCTGTGACTTCAGATTAACCTTCTTCTTCTCCCCAAAACGTTTTTCCTCAGGTTGTTTTAAAACCATGATGTTTGTTACCCTCTGATCTCAGAAGCATAGGAGAGAGAATTAGAATCAACTTATAATGGAATTATTGCTTGCATTGATTTTGGAGGCTCTGAATGAGCTTGACACTTGGCTCCCAAACAGTCTCCAACGGGGGCTCAGCACTGCTGTCGCGGAAGACAGCTCTGCTGACCATTATTGCTTATGAATACTGAGGATTAGCTTGTATGTACAGTAACAGCTTATACATCAGTGAAGGCAGTTTAAAATACAAGACAGTTGAAAACAGCTTCATTTTCCTGAATCGAGAATCCCACCAAGGGGGACGTAAGTGTGCTGATTACATTTGCTCTGGGATGCTGCTAATGTTCTTCAGAGATACACACGGCTCTATATCCTTTCCAATGACTCACCATTTTAAAAAATAACATAATTTGAGTTTTAAGTGCAAAAATACAGTATGAGTCACAAGTCTCTGTGCTAAAAAATAACCAATTTATATGTTTGGTTTTTAGTAAAAAAAACTGTAAAGACAGATGACCATATAGTTTGAACACCATTTTCAATGTCATGGTCTAGAAAAGAAAGTTTCATATTTACATGTAGGACCTCTTTGACCATATTTATCTATTAAGAGAAATAAGGGTTTTTGCTTCATTTGTACAAAATAAAAGGGTAGTCTTGGTTGAAATGGAGGTGAGTTAGTGAAAATGTGGTGGGGTGGGCTGGGGGGGAGGTGGGCATCTGGCAGCAGTCCCCAAGGAATCCAGACTGAGGAGAACAGAACACAATCTCCATATATATTGACTTCTAAGAGCCAAGAGTCTTCAGATATTTTTAACGGTTAGTTATAAAATGATACCAGGGGGAAGAATTGATAATCCTTTCTTCTCTAATGATCACAGAATAATTAGGGATCTTCACATGGCATAATTCAGAATTGATGGATTTCAGAAATTAAAATGATCATTCCTTGACTTAAAGTAGTAATGAATTTATGTATGAATAAATATATGTGTATATATACCCACACACAAATGAATACATGCACAGTTATCAGCAGGAAGAGATTAATGTGCACTGACTTCTCTCCTGGGATGGGAAGTAAAACAAAGGCTGGCTTTGCAAAGGAAAACTCCTACATAGTATTAGCAAAGACTCCCCCGCCTTTCCCCCCAGATTAGATAAAACCAAGAAGTATGCTACACTGGTTAACTCAAGAATTGGGTAATCTTCCCTAATTAAAAAAAACAAACAAATTTTAATCAAACATACCCAATTCAAGTCAAACCTCTCTGCAACATCCCTTCCAATATCCTTCCAAAATATCTACCAGGATTGATACAACTTTCTTATTTGTTTTACAGGTAAACTAAGTTCTTAGAGACAAGTAATTATATCAATGATCCCCCTGAAATAATCCTTTCCCCTTACTTTGACAAGTTCTTGGAACTAAAGTTTTCAGTTATTTATTAACTTTCTTTCTATGAAGCAAGCCAATGTGACTTTGAAGTCAAAATATAGGTATACAGATCTGAATACATCTGTGGTAATTTATTCACAGTCCAATAGGCTATTTGGGACTTTTGCTTATAAAAGGAAAAAAGGGCTTGGTTAATACTCTTCTTTGAATCAACTTAAGGGTATAGGGTGATTTATAATTAAAACATATGCAAGAAATCTTGCTACTACCAATCTATGCTAATTTTTAGAGTAGTCTGTTATTATAAATGGACCAAGCTTACACCACTCTTGGGTACAGTTTGAAAACTTGCATAAGTCTTAATAGGAAGAAAAAAACAAAAGGAGAGAGATACTGATGATGAGGTGTAAAAAAATGAAATAAAATGTATCCAAACAGAACCATACCTGTCTCCCTTAACATCCTTTGTTGAATATGGTATTTGCATAAGGAAACCGTAATAACCAAGGAGTCTTACTATGTGCAGGTTTACTCACATATTGATATTGTGAGTCAATATTAGTAAATACTCCAAATCTATTTCACTACACTGGATCTAGGGAGTAAAAATACACCGTGACTGTTATAAAAAAATAATCCCTTGTACACATAATGATTCTATGGTTATTCCTCCCTTTAAAATACTATCTTAAAAATTCCAAAAATATATATATGCTATTTGAATGGCCAATGAAGAAACATATGTAGTAGTACACACTTTATACCTGTTTATATCAATATTTAACAGTCACCTGAAGTACCACTAGCTGAAAGAACAGAAGAAGTTGTGAACTGAGGTGAAGTTGGGGGCAATTTACAATTCCTCGTGGTAGGCCTGCAAGGGCTAAGAGCACCAAAGCCTCAGCCCTACATTAAAAATCCCCATTTCTCAAGAGACAAATGTGAATATAGTCACATTTTAACATCAAGAATGGAAATAAGAATTAACCAGTCAATACCAGATGTACAAATCACCTGAACAAGGGAGTTAAGTACCTGCTTCTGAATGGAAGATGAAATTGACCCTTTTACAAAAAGGGGATATCTACGTTTCGTCTGTTAAGAGCAACAGGCTCAATTCCTTGACTTTTAAAAATCTCCATGATTTAATAAGAATATATATCACTGTGCTAAAATAACTTTCCTGGAGCATCTTTAGTCCACTGGTTTTCATGGGGGAGTTGCTACACACTGGAGAAGATTCAAGTTTGTTCAGGAATTTTGAGGGTAGTATTTACTCAGATACTGTCTGTCTCAGACATAGTGTCATTAATTCTTTTTGTGGCAGATTTGCTGCATAGTCCGCTCAAATAGACATGCTCGTTACTCCTGACAAACTGGCCTAATTCCGATATATTGACTTTTATTATGAATGATGTCTACAAGTGTTCAGATCCAACCCCCAGGATGGATGGAGTTGACCCAAATCCTCAATTTCTTTCTTCCTCCCCGGGGAAAAATCAAATTTGTACTTCTGTGGGTTTGACAACTGAGTCTCTTTCAAGTCAGTTAATATGGTAACTTTGTCTTTCTGTAGAAGAGACCAAAGGTCACTAACTTTGCAAGAAAGCGTTTCTTCCTCCTGCACCTGGCTTTACTCAAGTAATGTTTTCTTTTCTTTTTCCTCCTCACCACAGTGCTTGGGACGAGAGAATGTAAACATCGACAGAACAGCAGCCCTATGACTACATGAGTACTTTCCCATCAGGTAGATTCCATCAGCCAGCTGAGTGTCCCATCTCCTTTGCTTGTTGGGAAGTCACTGAGATTTCCGTGGTAATTTAGTGTCCCCTTTACTTTGGCCTCCATCTAAGAAAAGAGATGTTTAATTGGTACGGGTAGGCATGGTATACAAAACAGATAAAAACAAACAAAGCAAAAAGAATAATTAACTTTAAATTTTCATGTGGATGACAGTGCTAAAAAAATAACCTTCATTATCTTATATCGTACACACTATAGCATTATAAAGGTTAAGAAATCAGAGGAGACAAAAACTCAACAAGAATGATCCTCTTATCTCAAATGACTGTGGTTCAATTGGTTTTCAGTGTCCTACAAATATGATTTCAGCAACTATTTATTATCTACCTCATAGCCAACTGTGCCAAATGCTGTGAGGATTATAAAGGAACATAAAAGACATAATCCTCACCTTCAAAGGACCTACCATGTCTTTTGATTCCTTTTGAAGACATGGTCAGTTTCATTTTTTGCAAGTGAAATTGAATGCCCTAACATAGCATTTGGTAATTCATTCTCAGTTATTTATGTAAATGAATGGGGCACAATGGTAGTGAAAAATCCAGTTGAGTCTTTGTTTTAGTCCTAACCTGGCAAAAATTGTAAGTGATAGGAAAGTCTGTTATTGGGAACAATGGTTTCTAGTTTTACATATGACCCTTTAACCTTTACTGGGAAAATGTGCTTACTCTATTTAAACTGGGCAAGAGTAGGGACTAGTGATTTTGAAAGCAGAAAAAATATAAACGAAGTTTCTAATATGTCATTGCCTTAACAAGGAACATGAAGCACCCCCCCACACACACACACACACACACTTCACCCCCCAGCCTAACAGAAAAAGACAGGGGAGGCATGGTGGAAATACACAGGTGAAAAGGACAAAATATTATATTATAATAATAATCTTAAGGCGGGAGAAGACCACAAAAGTCACATTGCTAGGTCTACTCATGTGATTTCTAAATTACTCTGGTAGAACATAAACAACAACAAAAACTGCCTCTACTGAATAAAATGTATCAATGAAACAGGATGATTACTTCAAAAGCTGTATAAACAGAATACTATTAAAATAACTTTGGGACAACATCTAAGGAATTGGCTTTTCCATTTATAATATTATATGCTTGCATTTGTAAAGAGAAATGATTTAACATGACATGTAATTAACTTTATAAAATGGCGAGGCTGGATTTTGCTCAAGAAGCTTTGGTTAGTTAGCAACATAAAATACTAATAATAGCTGCACACTGAGTCTTTAGACCAGGGTTTGGTCCAAGGGCCAACTCTGGCCTGCCACCTTTTTTTATAAATAAAGTTTTATTGGAACCCAGCCATACTCATGTTACATATAGTCTGTGGCTGTTTTCACACTACAATGACAGAGTTGAGTAGTTGTGATAAGATTATATGGCCTGCAAAGCCTAAAATATTTACTATTTGGGCCTTTACAGGAAAAGTTTACTGACCCGTCTTCAGATAAAGTTAGAGAATTAACATTAATAGAGCACTTAAGTACTATGCTAGAAACTTTACATATATTTTCATTAAATTCTCATAAGAAGTCTATTAAACACATCTTGTGCTGGTTTACAAGAGAAGTGATGCTCACACAAAAAACTTGCTGAAAGTAGCAGTCCTGAATTTCAAAAATCCAACCCTGATTCTCAAACTCAAGTGTCTTATACTTGAAAATGTTTTCAAAAATAAAAATTGTAAACTTTTTCATTCCAATTCCTTGGAAAATACTGACAGTCATGTTTCCTTTCTCTCTCTGGAAGAGTGGTGCTGCCCAGACTACGTAAGAGAATCCATATAAATGCTGGACTACTGCGGGTGTGCTGAACCACGAGAATCCTATTTGTCTAATTCCTCTCAGGTCCACACCAACATGCCCCGCGCACACAGCCCTAAGGTGGACTCATTATACCAAGTGTTGTCAACACCCAGGATGGAACTGTGTTAGTCACAGGGCTTTTTTTTTTTAGCTGAGCCATCCTGCCACCTGTTGGCAGCTCAGCGGCAACTCTGCTCGGGCCGGGAATAGAACTGCTGTTGCTCAGAGCTCACATTCTTGAGCGAGCTCTTAACCAACTCAGCCGGCCCGCCGCAGGGCTATTTAAGAATTAAAACCCAATCAAGTTTAGGAAGAGAAGGACCGCTGAAGTTTATGCCTACTTATGTCCCCCATTTGCACAACTGTTTTATATTCATTCTCTCAAAGGGTGAGTCTGAGGCAGCTTACCCCTTAGGTCTTTTACTGGGCTAATTACTACCTTTTGCCCTGAGATTGCTACATAGCTCCCACTTCCACAGTGTGGCAACTATAAACTTGCTCAAAGATAATTCGAAATGCAGTGGCCAAGAAGAAAAAGTGAGGCCCCAGGCAACTTCCAAAGTTAAGAGGGCAGCTGAGCCATTCTTTCTGCCCAAAAGATTGAACATGGCCTTCAGAACAGTATGAGCAGTCTACCGAGGTCAACTACTAGTGAGAGCAGGAACATGGGAGGCCAATGTGGTATGCCTAGTGCCAACTATCTAATTTAAGATGTCAGAGTGATCTTGTTGGGAAGCAAGTATATAATGTAGAGTTTGAATCATGTTAATCACTGCTCAGAGGCAGAAAAGTTCAAAGGTTAAGAATATTGGCTGTGGAATCAGACTTCCTGAGTTTCTATCTCAGATTGAACAATTTAGTGTATCATCCTGGGCAAGCTGCTTGTCACGGATTCAGTTTCCTGATGTATACAATGGGGGTTGTTCTCTCATTCACAGGCCTGTTGTAAGGATTAGCTGAGCTAATACATGTAAATAGTCACAAAACTATCTGTCACTCAGTAAGCTTCCAATCACTCAATGTAAACTATTATAATTACTGGACATGACTTCTAGACATTGTCGTATGAATCCTCTTCTTTATCATCATTTCCACGTAACAAACACCTTCAAAATGGCTCTCTTCACATGTAACAAAAGGTCCCATTTACTTAGTCCCTTTCTCTTACAAGAAGTTTGCTGCTAATGAGGATTCAGCTATATAAGAATGTTTTTTCCAACCTTTGTCATTCCATTCACACTGCTTTCAGAAAAGATTTCTAGTCCAATCTACATCGCTATATAAAAAACAAAGAGATGAAGAAACAGGTGGCTTTCTTACCATTAAATGCTTGCTGTAAATGTGTAGGCAGAGGTGAGTGGGAAAGTGTTGCTGCATGCTGAGCTCCTGGCTGTAAACCCTTTAGTAAATCTGAGAGGAAAACACACTTGTCAGTGATCTTCTTCAAGCTGATTGGAGCCCTCTTAGATCAAAAATGAAAATTGTTTTGATTTTTCTAATGCAAGCACAGCCCCTGGCTTCAAAGGCCTTCTGAGAGTACATACATTTTTAAAATTTACACATATAAATGTATATGTGTATGCAAATAACCCAGCAAATTTGACTTCCTCTTATTATAATTTCATTAAGATAGCAATGTGGCACCGTGGTTCCTTTAGAAATGGTAAATAAAACCTCAGAGTCCAGTAATTTGACTTATTACATATAGACGAAATAAATGGCATTCTTTAAAAGAAACGCCCTAGCCGTCACTAAGTCCCCCGGGACCGTTCGCGGTTCCCTGTTCTGTCCAGCTCGGCGGCCATGTGAGTGGAAGGGCCACTTACTGTGGGTCAGGCTGTGGTGGAAGGCCGCTGAGGTAGATCCCGTCGTAGCTGTCATTCCAGCTGTGTCCGTTCCAAAGCCAAGTAGCTCCAAGGGAAACTGGAAGGGCATGGTCACTGGAACAAGGCCACCCAGCATCCCAAGAGTCACATTTTGATTTGTTACAGACAAAGGTGATGTCATGAGAGTCAGAGGTGAGGCATTAGCCAATAATGACGCTCCTGCTGTGGACTGCAGAAACCAGGGGTCAAAATACATAAGAAAGCAAACCTTCACCCTGAATTGATTCATTTCACATCCTCACGGGCACAGGCTGTGTCTTACATCTGCTCTAATGGACACTTTATGGGACAGAATAAAGACTGGCGAAAAATACATTTCAAAGAGCTACCAATATTGGTTTTGGAAATAATTCTACATTCAGTTCTTCGTCATGTTTAGACTCTTTCTTACTTTAATGCCTGTATGAACATCCATTCACTCTCTTAATCCACTCATTTGTAACCTTAAATCCCCACTTTTGCACCTAGCCCCTAGATCTAAACCCCTAGTAATTAATCCCATACAATTTCAATGTGGCCCCTGAAAATGCTCAGCTATTTTACTATTTGTCTTACACTCTTTCTTGGCACAATCCTGGCAGTTGCTGTTCCAGACTATTCCTTTGTGAGGTCCGCTAACTCAACATCCTTTACTTCCATCATAACATCTTAAGGAGATGAGGCGATCCTGGACGTTTTTCCTCATCATCAGCCTTCCCTGCCTCTTCTCCAAAAGTTAACCAACCACCTGACCAAGTCACGAATCCCATCTATGCAGAACTTTCTGGTCCAAGTACCTAGTAGTGCAGCTTTCGCATGTTTCTTCTGCCTTCTCATACAAGCTCTTTATAACCACAGCTATTCCTGGCTCTCCCTCAACCCCTAGAAACAACCTGACGCATCTGTATTCCTTTTATTATCAAACTTATTGAATGACAGCCTCTGTTGCCCACATTATTTAGTTTCTCCTTAATCCCTGGAAGCTATTTTCCATTTCTACTACTTTTCTGAACTTAGGCACCCTAAAGTAAAAGGTAAATTAGAGAGTGTTGTGACACTCCCCTCCCTGGGCTTTAATGCTATGTTTATGAATAAAAACACTTAAATCAGAAATATGCTCACATTGGTGAACTTTTGAGAAATTACTTAAATGTACTTCATTAAGCTAATTTAATTCTTTGAACAATTTTCTGTACAGCAGTTAAATAATTTTTCCCATTTTATTTCTTCTCTGTGTGCTTATCAACAAAGATTAAAATAAATTTTTCTCCTTATCAGGTATTATCTATTATAGTTTCTGCAACTGTGAGTTTTCTTTTGTAGCCTTATTTTACCAACTCTAAATTTCCCCGGCCAAAACTTTTACATGTTATCGACTGTCAGGTTTATTTTTATGTGTTGATTATTCTACCAGTAAATATTACTAATTAATAAAGGGCCGATCATTTTATTTCTTAATGTATGAGAAAAATGTAGGTGACCTGCCCATACATATACGTCACATTACATACATTTATACATGTAATACAAATGTGCCACTGCTGAACAAAAACTGAAGAATGCCTTCAAGAAGCTTTCCTTTCTGCTTCTGCCACTCTCTCCAATAGCCTCCCCTTTCATTATTTCCTTTATTTTTAATCTCTCAAATTTATATCTATAGCTCTAACCTCTCATCTCAATTTCAATTCTGTACACCTAGAAGTTCAGTGAAGAATTTCACTCAAAAATCTGGCATTTCCACAACTGAACTCATCATCTCCTGCGATGTCAAGTGCTATCAATAGCCTCAGTCTTTCCCACCACTCAGGCTTGAAACCATAGTTTTTAGGCATCATAAAGTGAAGGATAAGGTGAGCTCATGGGCAACATACCCAGTCTTTCTTTTTTCTTTATTTTTTTAAGCTGAGCCATCCTGCCACCCGTTGGCAGCTCAGCGGCTGCTCAGCTCGGGCCAGGCATCGAACCGCTGTTGCTCAGAGCTCAAACTCTTGAGCGAGCTCTTAACCAACTGAGCCACTCGGCCGGCCCCCCAGTCTTCCTTTATTTACCACAACTTCCTCCAACACTTAAGTACACATCTTTATCACTTTATGCTTGGACTTGGACTTTCGTCTTTCTATTGTGCCAATCATGATATATAAAATGGGTGCATTCAGGAAAGAATTACTAAGTTAAAAATAACAATGCTTTGAAGTAATTTGGATAGACAGGATCCTGCACCAATTTAAGAATTAACAAGAGTTCTTTTTTCTTTTTAATCATACTTCTATTATAGTCTCAGCATAACATGAGGCACACACTCCAAGGTAGTGCACCCCAAGTGGAACCCCCTAGTAAGAAACATTAAATACTACTAATACGGAGAACTCAAGCTTTTCTGGAGGAGGCTAATTTAAGCATTAAAATAGGTAGAAAATGTAAATTAGGGCAACTTCCAAAATTAAGTAACTGAGTATTAGCAATAAAAAATGGAGCCATGCCATAACTGTCTAACATTTTGTCCTGTCAAAATACTTCTATATCTAATTTTGTTTATAAAACTAAAATGAAACATCAGATTATGTTACATGGGCATTTATAAATTTCTTTCTCTTAGAAGAAAAAGACCTTTCAAAAGTGGGGTATCCCACCATTAAATATTATTTAGAAGCATACAGGAGAAGTTGTCAACATGAAGTAGGAAATAGCTCAGGATAATGCCCCATAATAAAAAATACTTTCTCTAACCTCCACATTTCATTTCCAGGGGAAAATATGAAGGGAAACCTAGCTCTTCCTGTGGTGGGCATTACATTTTTTTTTAAATCACGTTTTATTTTGGTGAGTGCACCTGTCCCCCATTCTCTACCATACCCCAAGTGATACTTTGAAATATCACTCAGACCATGCCACTCCCCTGTAGAAGACCCTCCAACAGCTTCCCACTGTGCACAGAAAAAAATCCCAAGTCTCTACTGGGGCCCAAGGTCCTCATCACACAGTTCTGGTTTGTCTCTAACCTCAGCACCACCCCTCTCTTTCTACTCCAGCCATGTAGGTCTGTAAGTCAGGCTGTTTCCTGAGGCCGTGTCTTCACACCCACCATACCTCTTGCCTGGACTGTTTGTTCCATGTTATTTCCAAATGGCTGCTCCCGCTCATTCAAGTATCAGCTTAAATGCTGCCTCCTCAAAGAGGCCTTCCCCAGCTCCCTTATCTAGTATGTTAGCAACAATCAAACTATTATCATATTACTCCATCTTATTTTTTCATAGCACGTAACATATTTTTAAAATGTGTGTTTTGTTTATCTTCCTACCTAGAATACATGCTCCATGAGAGGAGGAATCTTGAGTATGTGTCTGCCCTATTTCCCCAGCACCTAGAAGAGTGCCTGGCACATATTAAACACTTAATAAGCATTTGCTTAATAAACGAATTCTGTTTGGAATTATAAAGTGGCAAATACAAGGAATCATAGAAAATCAGTAAGTTGAAGGGCAAGAAAGAAGAGGAACACCTTGAGTAGAATGTTATTAAATAGAAAGCAGGTAGAGGTAATGATGTGAACCCAGAAAGATTTTAACTTCTGTTACACTCAGGACCTGTCACTTTCACTCTACAAATGAGTATAAAGCTGAAGGTGTCTTTCAGACAGGATTTGACTGTTTTGCAGGAACAGACAGGAAATCAGTTTTTAGTTACTGGAGTGCTAGAGTGACAGGATCTACAGGCCACAAGGTAGCTGGTAAGATTTCAGTGAGATGATATGTTAAAAACAAAAACAAAAACCAAAACACTTTAGGTTCATCAGAAGTTAGAAACATCCTTATTCAATTATTGACCTTTTCTTCAGTCAAGTCAGAAAGACAGAACAAAAAGGATCAGATATGAAGGCAGGAACACTAAGGTCTCCAACTCATAACGCCATTATGGAGAGGAAGAAAACCAGGAGGGAATACTTTTCAGGAACACAAATTTTGCAGTACAAATTCATGCAGACAAGCTAACTGGTAAACAACTGGCATACCAAGTATGCGGGTTCTTTTGGGATAAATGATCAAATACAGGAAGCTTTTTGGGGAAAAAATAAGACTGATAGAGTCTAGAGATAACAAAGGATAAAGAAAAAAAAATGAAGCAAGAGAAAAAAATATTTTTTTTAACTCCAGGAAAAAAAACAAAAATTTGTTAAGACAACAAATGAAACTATAGTATACGCTATTTAGCTCAACACAGATATTATACACAGTCATGGATTTAATGAAAAATTGTAATTTTACTCTTTCAGGAGAATGGAAAAAATATAAGAGCGCTAAAAGCCTTATTTATCATAATGAGAAGTTAAAGACAATACTAAACTGAATAAATTAATAAGAGTCTTCAATTCATTCTTATTGTTTAAAAACACAGAGAATAGCTAAGAGAGTTAGTAGTAGTTGACGCTAGGAAGGAGGATATGGGGCAGGGAACTGCCATTTCTGTTTATAATCTTCTTACCTATTCCTTTGATCAAATTAAAGATTAATTTCAAAAACAGTCAACATTTCAATAAAGGTAATACAAACAGGAATGTAGACTCTCAGGTCTTAGTTATAACTTAAATTTTAACATATAATCCCTAATCAGTTTGTTTTTGGTTATTTTCAAATTTCTGATAAAAGTAAAATTATATACATAAAACATCAGTTAATCCTAGATTTCAATTAATAAACTATCAGATTAATGGAATTTTGTTCTATATTAGAATTCTGGAATTAATTCATTTCTAAGCCTATGGTAATGGCACGATGATGATTTGAGTTTTAATTGTATATTGACTACTAATGCTTAGCTTGTATTGAATAGCAGAGAACCTCTATGAACACGAAGGGGAAAATTCTTTCATTAAATATTCCTATTCCACATAAATAGGACCCAGTACAAAGTTAGAGCACTTTCTTAGACAAGAAAATTCCATAAACCAATGTCGTTTTCAAAGAATATTTAAGAACCTAAGAACACATCATAAATTATTAATTTTTTAAAAAGCTTGTTATGAAACAAAACATTATGTAAAATCCACTTTCTTGAAGAGTCTAAAAAAGTACCAGGAAAATATACACAGTGGTGGAATAAATGGGTGATTTTTATTTTCTTTTTGTGAATTTGCCTACAGTGCACATGTATTACTTTTCAGGAAGGAAGAAAAAAAAAAACATTAAAGAAACCAAAACAGTTAATGTGAAGTCTCAGGATAGAAAGAAGTGGCAGAAAGATGAAAACAGTAACAGAGAAAATGATATGGAAGGCAGAGATGAAATATATGAGTAATAAAGAGTTCTCAAAAATCCCATGTCAAAAGGATCAGAAATAATTATCAGATACATAATAATAGAATGAAATATTTTTGAGCTGAAAAAAATAGCCAGGTCTAAAATTGAAAGATGTTACCATGTTCTAGGCACAAAATTAATGAAAGCAAGATAAATCTAGCCAAAGTCTGGAAACACTTGAATTTCAACACAGAAGAGAAAAATCTTACTAGCGTTTAGGCAGAGAAAACACATTACTGATAAGGGAACAAAAATCAGGATGGCTGCACACTTCTCTACAATCCTAAATACAAAGCAAGTCTCAGTTGAGTGTGTTTAAAGAAGTGAGACACTTAGTGATCCAAGAAGTCTATTAAGTGTGTCAGCACAGAAATTATCAGGTATGCAAGAGTTAAGGTAAGACAGCTTTCACATTAGCCTTCTTGAAAAGATTCCTTGAGTGAGGCACTCCTGTTAACTGAGAGAGAAATTTAAATTAAAAACTCACAAAGGGGAAACTCTGGTATAAAAGGATTACTGATACTAATCTGACATCGAGAACTATGTATGAATAACTGCAAAATTCATGCAAAAGAAAAATTTTATTCAAAAAGACAAATGGTGAAAGGAAAAATAATATGAATGTATAAATTTAACTAAAAAAAAGAAAGAAAGCTGACAGAGAAAGGGTATTAGGGTGGGGGAGAAAGTAGTGAAGGTATGCTAAATTTTAAAGTTATTCCTTTGTTCTGGACTTTAATAAGATAGTTTTAAATATGCATTTTAGTTATGTCTTTCAAAAATTTAAAAAATTAGCATGTGATACTTTACTGATAAAAGCAATAAGCTATTTAATAAACAAGCTATATATTATAATAAGGTTATTAAATGGACTGACAAGATTAGAAATCTTACATTTTATCACATGAACATATATAACATACATACCTGCACGCTGGCTGTTACCACTGAAGACCCTGAGGCAGAGGATGGTCTATGTGGAGTAGACAACGGTTTAGTAGCACCCTGTGTTCCACTTCCTGTTCCCCCAGATAGACTAGTCCTATTAGCTCCGCTTGAGTTAAGGTTGCTACCTCTACTGGCAGGTACATTCATTGCAAGTCCACTCAAGCTATTCTTCCCAACAGTTCCAGTGGATGATGAGTTTGGTAGCTTTGAAGAGGCCTGAAGATTTTTTGTAGACGCAAGGCCTGAAGTGCGATTAGAGGGCAACAAATTCAAGGTCGGAGACTGTCTGCTGATGTTCATTCCACTGGGCTGTTTATGGACTGGGTTGTTACTGCTGGAGTGGCTACTCTGGGCTACTAGTGCATTTGGACTGGAAGAACTTGGGGATACAGTAGGCTTGGGAGTCGGGTTGGATTTAGAAATAAGTTTAGTTGATATTGAAGGCTTAGCTGACAGAGAGGGCTTGGGTGAGGCAGAAGGCTTAGGTGAGGGCAGGGGCTTAGGAGATGTGGCGGGCTTGGGGGATGCGGCAAGTTTGGGGGATGCAGCCATGGAGAAGGGAGATTTGAAACCCTGCGTGGAGATTTGTGACACCATAGCCTTGGCTAAATAGTTACTGGAGGTAGTGGTGCTAGGTACTGTCCTAGAAACCAGGGAGTGGGACCCTTGAGAACCATTTCCGGGTGAGGGAGTAGATACGGGAAGGCGGTACATAAGTGTCTTATCGAGAGGCTTAATAAGTGAGGATGAGCAGGAAAGCTGGGGATTATTACTTAATTTCACCACTGGGTTGGTCTGTGATTTACTAATGGTTGCTTGTAATGGAGACACATAATTTTGTTGGACAGCTGAATGCTGGTGCACCTTGGTTACTTGTGTTAACGAAGAAGCATCTTGGGCCTCGGATGTTCCCAGAGCATGAGAGGAGGCAGCAACTTGGGCTTGGGAGGAAGAGGAGACATGGGTCTGCGAAGAGGAAGCATGAATCTGGCTTGACCTCTGTAGTCCTTGTTGAAGTAGCCTGGCTGGCAAAGGTTCTAAGGAGACTTTAGGGTTCTGAATTGAAGAACCGGCAATAAGGCCTGACGAGATGCCAGTATGAGCTAAATCCTGGGGTTTCTTTGGTACTGGTCCTGTGTGACCAGCAATAAGACTTGACGAATGTGCAGTCTGGGTAGAATCTAGTTTTTTGGGAGTAGCCAGTGGCAGCTTACTCATGATACTTGCTAATTTCTCTTCCCTCAGTCCTGGACGAGGTTTTGCAGTTGGCATGTTTATCCTTGAGCCAGCTGGGGGGCCCTTGTTCCCATTGTTGATAACAGCTAAAGCTTCAGAAACAAGATCTAGTGCGGGTGGGTGGAAAGAAAGGTCTTCGTCTAGTGAGTCATCAAGGCAGATCGTCTCCTGGGCTGGTGTAGAGCTGGAACTGGTGGAGGCCACAGCAGACGTGCTCGAGCTCGCTGAAGGACCACCAAGTGAGGCCACCAAGGATGCAGGAGTTTTCTGGTCCTTTTTTGGACTACACTCCTAGCATAAACAGCATTATATCAGAAAAGAAATAAAATGATTAATACAAAATTATAAAGTATTATTTTGAAAGGACTAAGAAATTCTCATAATGATTAAAACACTACTGGGACACTTCTTTAGCAACAGTAAAAACCAAAATATTTTTTGAGAGGACAGAGCTCTAGAATGAATTGTCCTCATAAGCCTAACTATCTGATATGTTGCACACAGCTCCATACCGTAGTAAGCCATTCTAAGGCTTAAAACCAAACTGAAGGAACATTCACATACTAGTCACACTGTTGATTAAACTCCCCTCCCCTGCCCACCTGTGTCAGATCTTCAGGTATTATTCCAAATACATTTGTTGAGAGACAATTCTCTTCACTCACCTTGCACCTAGGAGGAACTCTGCCTTTATCTTAAGACTCTACCCGTCTTGGGTAGTATGCTTTGCTAGGATACTGACCCTCACTTTCTGCTTTCTTGCATTTCTACCTCTTTGTATGCCCTGTCCTGTGGCTACCCATAGCCAGTATACAGAGAAACTGGTACATCGAAATGCCAGATGAGTCAATCCGAGTACACTTAAATTATGTTTTCTATTCATTATTGAAGAAGTCATTTGTATTTTTTTCAACATATATTTACTAAGTGTCCACTATGTACAAGGCACTGTGCTAAGAAAAGAAGGGAATTAGGAATTAAAACTATGGCTACCTATGAGAATACTTCTGTTTTTTTCAAAAAAAATTAACTTTCTTAAAATTCAAAAAAGAGATAAGAGGATTTGAGCACACTTTAAAATATTCAAAGAGCAAAAGAATTAAAAAGTAACTTTCTCTTAAAAGAGAAACATAAAGTACTTACTTATCATTTTTTAAGACTAAGAATAAAGCAATTACATAAAAATGTCAAATGTTTCTTCAAAGAAACAAACAAACCCAAGTAGGCCCAAAGCCAAAGTCCTGCATTATAACGTTGATTTATACAACCACAGCACTTACCTAAGCGATAGTGGGGAAAGAATGGAGAGAAGGGTCTTTACCATCACTTTCTAAGGTATTACAGTAAACAGGCTGTTAAGAATGCTTTTACACTTTAACGCCCTTAGCAATTTTTCTAAGCTTCTATTCTAAACGCCCTGACTGAAGCCTGCAGCGTAACTGATTAAGGTCAAAATTGTCTGCTAAGATGAATGGGTAATGCAGATGAGGCACATTTGCTTCGACATGCCATTCAATTACATGATTAGTAAAAATTCCATTATTAGAAAAAGGACAGAAACTGAGGGTGAGGGAGTGTATTAGAATAATACTGGTAGCGTTACCAGTATAAAATTGCTCTTTTAAGCTTATTAATAATTTTTTCTTTATTAAAAAAACATTAAATCCACCCAAGAGAGTACTGTGTAGATTTACATTGGCAGAGAAAATTATTCAGGATATGTATTTCAGTCACAAAAGCAGGTTATCCCATTAATACACAATGTTAATTCAATTTGAATAAATGAATGGTTGGATAGATGGATGGAAGGAGGAGAGATAGGGGCAGAGATCCAGAAAGAGAGAGGGCAGATGTATACCAGGAAGTTAGGAGCTTTTTTCCTCTGAGTGAGCAGAAATTTCTGGATACTATATTAGCCCAAGAAAACCCAATCTGCTGTGTTCTGAGAAGAAATTTAAAAGTAAATCATACAGTCATGTATAGAAATCAGCAAATGGCCCCTAAGGGCAACCGAAATTTCAGTAGCAGATTAACACTATGGCAGCTAATTCTTTGTTTGGGGCTTTAGGATTTCTCTTATATATTTCAATCTCAGCTATGCTTTTAAAGGGTATCTCTTATATTTTATCCAGCAGTTCTAAGCGGTGTTAAGTTAAGCCTTACAATGTAATTAATATATGCAAATTTCTCACTGCTACACAATCATCTATTCTCCCAAATACAATGGTTCTAGGATTTTTACAATGTCTGTAAACACACATTGTAAACACACAGAGTATGGTACATGTCGATCTACGCTGAATATCATGTCCTTTTCATCTTAAGAATGCCTTTCAACATTCACCATTATGACTAATGAAAGATTTGGTTCAATACTTACCTTCACTTTGGGTTTAGGTGGAGGAATCACCTTTTTCTTTGCCCTAAGACCAAAGATTAAAAAGGAGGCCATTTCAGTAGCAGTTAGGTCACTTATTAGGAAATTATAACATATAATCTTTTAATTACATGGGTAAATAATTTCTTCTGCTATCTGGAAAGCTCAATGAAGGAAGGAACTGTATATAAGTGCTGAATTTATATGTGACTATACAGCAACATTTCGCCAATTTTGATAAACTAGAAGAAAGGCCAAACAATTAGTAAAACAGAAAATGTAGATAATAAAGTTTTTAAAAAATATTAAATGTCAATAAAGTAAAATAAAAATAACTCAAAATAGGCTAACGAAGCTGCCTAAGGAGATTCACTTCAAAGAACTGGTAAGAATTTATAATTATGAGAAAACAGAGGTTCAAGAAACTTTAAGCTCAAATTAATTCATGCCAAGAAGTTGTAAATAAAGTGATATTTAAAAAAAACAAAACAGGGCTGGCCAAGTGGCGCATTAGTTAAGAACTGGCGCATTAGTTAAGAACTGGCTTGGGACCCCAGAGGGCCCTGGTTCGGATCCCACATATGAGGGCCAGTGACACTACTGCCCTCTAGAGCTAAGATGCTGAACAACAGCTCAACCTGGAGCTGGGCTGTGGTGAGTTGCTGGCGACGGCGTAGGTTACAGCCCCTGCTGCAGTGGGTTGCCATGGGCTACCGTGTGTAGCCAGCAGCCAGCGTGAAGGGCCAGCAGCCGCGGTGAGCGGCCGTCCAGAAGCCGGCAACTGATCTGCCTCGCCCGGGAAGAG
>NW_017731551.1:2077585-2087012 GCF_001890085.2 Hipposideros armiger | reverse complement strand
GTAGCTAAGATTATCTACCTGGGAACATCCCAAATATCCATCAACAGTAAAATGAATAAATTAATTGAGATCTAGTCATACAATGGAACACTGTTCACATAGTAAAAATGAATGGAGTCCCACCACATGTAAAGACATATAAATCTGAGGTGCATAAGGTTGAGTATAGAAAAGCAAGATGCAGAAGAAAACACACAGTTTGACTCTATTTGTATGAAGCTTAAAAACATGCAAAATCAAACAATATAATGTTTATGTTTACAAACATATGTGATAAAGCCATATAAAGAAAAGCAAGGGTAGGATAAATGCCTTTCTTCTATAGCCAACAGGAATATTAAGTAATTTCAAACATCAATCTTGAAAAGTTTCTTAGAAAATATTTTATAATGTGCAAAATGCTGTTTTCCAACTTCCAGTTCTTTTTTTATCAGTACCCATCTGTATCACTTGACTTAGGGCAGTAACCGCCAACTGTCAACGTCTGAAGGAGCCAGGCACAGGCACAAAATCTGAGATCTCAGATAAATTTCACTTGCTCATTAACCTGATTTCAACTGAGAAAGAACTACAGTTTTTCAGTTCCAAAAAAGGACTTTATTAACAGAAGTATAGTGCCTATACTAAAGACTTCTGTTTGTCAGATCACACCTAGTACAGTGACCCAGGACACCACACTTGTTGCCCCATGTGCCCCTCGGTGGGCCTTGGAGAGCCATTTTGTGCTGTGTGACTCCCAGGAAAGTTTAGGTTGATCCAAGAGAGTATAATCAGATTTTTGTTCCAAGAATTTGGATTGGGATGAGAGACTGGAGTCAGTCTGTGTGTGGCTTTTCTGTAATATAAGACCTTGGGAATCAAGTAATCTTATCTGCAGATGCGCATAAAAGGATAAAAATGAGATGTGGGGAGAGAGGCAGAGAAAAAGAGAGTTAATTCAAATAATCAGTTCCCATCCTTCCAGTTGCATTCTCGCTCTTAATTCCATGAAATACCTTTATTCATAGAAAAGTCTTTTATTTTTTTTGTTAAACTGCATTCAAGTTCTTTTCAATTACTTTCTATTAAACTTATAAATATTTTTAAAATAAATAGGCAACAAATCATTAAGGGAAAAGTAACAGGACAATGAAAGTACTGAAAACCATTTTACATGAAGTGAAGAAGGGGACACGATAAACGCTTTCAAAAATATAAAGGTCATGAAGTGGACAAATGACTAGATTTGTGAATGGACTCAAAGGCAGAATTAGGACCAAAGGGTAGAAAGCACCTGGACTTGGCTCAATGCCCAGAAACACTTTCTGATACAGTCTGAAATAAGCCTCTGAACCAATGAAAGCATTTAACTTGGAAAATCACTTGGTTGGGTTGTAGTCAAGGAGAACCTAGCAAAACATGGATGATTACACTAAATAATCTTTAAATTTATTCTGTGATCCTTTCCTTGTTGTCCATAATGATCTCTATAGATCCATTTCAGGAATAAGAAAACTGAGCTCTAAATACGTCAGATTATTTGATGAAGGTAAATTTTGTCAGCTGTGGAACTGAGGTTAATTTACCAGCCCAAGAATCTATGCCTTACAAAGCATTACTTTTCACCTAAACCTATCAATTATTGAAAAGTATTTTTTTTCAGGGGATCCAACATGTCTTTAATATACATACATACAACATGACTATACAGCAATTAATATGCAAAAGCCCCAAATAGAAACCAGCCTCTTTACAGGTTGCAAAAGCCCTGGTGTAGACCTTGATTCCCCCCTTACCTGGACGTTGAGATGTAACTTCTTTAGACGTTTTACCAGTGTTTCTTTATTGCATGGCACAAAAGCTTCGAGATGGGAGTAGACACCACTACGAATGACAGGGCCTAGTTCCTGTAGCTGTAACTCAATGCTGACCAAAAGCAACAACAAATAAATACACTTTATTTTAGGTAGCAACATACAAGCATGGAGGCAAAAACAGTGATTCTTTTCTCATTTTACATTTCCATGATTTCCTAGACAGTATTTTTCAAGGGGGAAAAAAAAATCAATAAGTAGTAATGCTACAGAAAATTCCAATGAGTCTCATTTAAGAGAATTTGTATAACTACAAACAAGCTGACAAATAATTTTTTTCATGATGGGAAAATTTACATTTTTGGGCAAAGCACAGAACTCCATTATCAACCAAAAGCTCATTTTCTTGAAGAGGTATCATACTTTCCTCACTCTCCCTCATCATTGGTGCAACTGCTATACTACTGAGTTATGCAGTTTCAATGAGTTCTTCGAGTATTTTTTCCTTAGAAGTGTTTGAAAAAATTTCAGCTCCAAAAGAGCTCAAACTCTTCCGGCTGCACACGGACTGTTTTATCCATCTTTGTTTCCCTTCTTGTGCCTGCATGACAAACTAGATATTTAATACTTTGTTCAATTTATTCCAATTCTCCAGTTCCTGTTTCCACTTATAAAATAGGTTTTTATATGGAAAACAATTTGTTAAATGGGTACTTCACCTAATAGTTATTAAAAAAAGGGGGGGGGGCGGCCGAGTGGCGCGTTGGTTAAGAATTGGCTTGGGATGCCAGAGGGCCCTAGTTAGGATCCCACATATGAGGGCCAGTGACACTGCCCTCTACAGCTAAGATGCTGAACAACAGCNAAAAAATTAAAAAACACATAAATCTGACAGCAATAGTAAAGAATATTATTTGAAGAATTCAGAAGACGACATGAAGATAATAATTTCTAACATACATCCTTCACTGCACTACAGCCAAATCCCCAAAGGAAACAATTTCCTTTGGTACCTTTAAACTAGGCACCAAAGATTGAAAGGGGTATTCCTAGCTACACCGTTACTTAGGATATAGGAATACTGGTAAGACAGATAACCTAAGTATACTGAGTACTTCACTTTCTGAAACCAGTATACGACTTAATAATTAAAAGATTAGCTTATAAAAAGCATTATATGAAAAATAAAAGTGATAGCACTCTAAAAATATTAGGATCAAGTCAATCTTCTCTTGAATAAATTTTTCCTAAATATTTATCTTTGGTTGCTTCCAATCTAGTCTTCTGTTTACAGCAGATTGTTTTTATGCGATACCTTATTTCTGCATTATCTATTTATTGTAGTTAAAAGTGAAGGCTCTGGTTAAATCTTACCTAATGGTGTCATCCCAGTGGAATTTCTTTCTTGGTCCTATGACACGTTTCCCTGGCTTCTCATCATCATCTTCCTCCGATCCATTTTTTTCTCGTTCTTCATCTGTTTGCAACCTAACAATGAAAAACATTTTATTAAGCAAAGTTTTAATTCATCATTGCCTATAATATACTGCTTAGAAACTTCAACTGCTTAGTTGGGTGTTAACTCAAAAACCAAGGTAAATAGGAAATCTATCTTTCCACATATTACTTTGAATTTCAAGTGTGTTATAAAGTGACTTGGTAAATAGGTCTTCAAACCATAATATAAAGGCATGAACACTTATCTTTTAGTTCAGAATACATTTGTGTCCAACCTCAGCCAGTCAAGTTGGTCAACATGTGAAACGTCTGACCCGTGTCAGCTCTTGCTTTGATCAAACCCATACACTAAATCAACAGACTTTTTTGCCTTTAACATCAAAGCAATTGAACAGGAAGTGATGTGTAATTTAGAAAATATTCAATTGTACCATTTCAGTGGTGTATGTGGCTTTCTACTTGGTGATTAAGTCCACTTAAGACCAATCCCTAACATCTAGAAGTATTTCTCAAGTGCAAAAGCCAGTCCCAATAGAAGAGGTACATACTTGGCACACTTAGCTTGACTCCGAGCCTGGCAGTCCTCCTGGTATTTAAATAGCTGTTCAGGCATGACATTGCTAACAGCCAGTTTCAGTTTCTGCAGAGGTTCTCTTAAACGATCATCCTGAGAAAAAAAAACAACAAAGTTTTTTCAAACATATTTATTTACAAAACTTATTTTGCAAGCAGATCCTCAACAGATGAAATTTGTTTTAGATATTGATTATAGATTTGAAATATTAACATATTTAAATACGGGCACGTTTTCTACAACATTGACTTTCCATAATGCACACTGGATATAAAGTTAGGATGACCATAGTATTTCCAAGGTAGCCAAACAGAATCCCAGTTTTTGCCTGTTGCCCCTGAGTAAGTATTAATAGTGCCCCTTTACATTCTTCAAAATGCCCCATGTTTGGCCGATAAATATACAGATACTTCAACGGTAATACACATGGTTAGATAAAGAACAAAGTCTGCAGTGTGTAGACCACTGCCCGTTAACCCCCACTATGATGGGGAGCCAGCACCACAAGAAGAGATGCTGCTGGGGAACAATCTCACAATTTGGCTTGGATGACAACCAACAGGATGCTGGCATCCTGTTCTCTCCTTTATTATTAGTAATTGTGACTTACATTGTAAGCAAAGATGCAAGGTCAAGGCCAAAGCAAAATAGGAAACTGAAAGACTTAGTCATGTGAGCTCAGAGCAAAAAGAAAAGGAAGTAAATTTGTATCTGAAAGGTTTAATCAACTAGCTTATTTTCATCTTGTAAGTAACAAAATACATATGTAACTAAAACGTACTTTTATTACTGTCATAAGTACAGAAATATTATAAGACTTTACTTTTCTTCACTGACACAACTATTTTTAAAATGTGATTTCTGGTAAGGAGAGAATTTTTAGTAATGCAATTACCATGTCATGGCAGGTATATTTTACACATTAAAATATTTTCTTTTATTAATAACATTTATCTTACTAATAAAAACAGAACACAAATATTATTACTAATAAGCACTTTACCTATTTTATGCATACCAGTTAATAATAAATAGTACTGCAATATGACAGTGTCTGCTATAGAATCCCATTTTAAATGTGACCATCCAGTATCATGGTTCCTGGGAGATCACTTTTTAAGACTTACGTAGCTAAGATTATCTACCTGGGAACATCCCAAATATCCATCAACAGTAAAATGAATAAATTAATTGAGATCTAGTCATACAATGGAACACTGTTCACACAGTAAAAATGAATGGAGTCCCACCACATGTAAAGACATATAAATCTGAGGTGCATAAGGTTGAGTATAGAAAAGCAAGATGCAGAAGAAAACACACAGTTTGACTCTATTTGTATGAAGCTTAAAAACATGCAAAATCAAACAATATAATGTTTATGTTTACAAACATATGTGATAAAGCCATATAAAGAAAAGCAAGGGTAGGATAAATGCCTTTCTTCTATAGCCAACAGGAATATTAAGTAATTTCAAACATCAATCTTGAAAAGTTTCTTAGAAAATATTTTATAATGTGCAAAATGCTGTTTTCCAACTTCCAGTTCTTTTTTTATCAGTACCCATCTGTATCACTTGACTTAGGGCAGTAACCGCCAACTGTCAACGTCTGAAGGAGCCAGGCACAGGCACAAAATCTGAGATCTCAGATAAATTTCACTTGCTCATTAACCTGATTTCAACTGAGAAAGAACTACAGTTTTTCAGTTCCAAAAAAGGACTTTATTAACAGAAGTATAGTGCCTATACTAAAGACTTCTGTTTGTCAGATCACACCTAGTACAGTGACCCAGGACACCACACTTGTTGCCCCATGTGCCCCTCGGTGGGCCTTGGAGAGCCATTTTGTGCTGTGTGACTCCCAGGAAAGTTTAGGTTGATCCAAGAGAGTATAATCAGATTTTTGTTCCAAGAATTTGGATTGGGATGAGAGACTGGAGTCAGTCTGTGTGTGGCTTTTCTGTAATATAAGACCTTGGGAATCAAGTAATCTTATCTGCAGATGCGCATAAAAGGATAAAAATGAGATGTGGGGAGAGAGGCAGAGAAAAAGAGAGTTAATTCAAATAATCAGTTCCCATCCTTCCAGTTGCATTCTCGCTCTTAATTCCATGAAATACCTTTATTCATAGAAAAGTCTTTTATTTTTTTTGTTAAACTGCATTCAAGTTCTTTTCAATTACTTTCTATTAAACTTATAAATATTTTTAAAATAAATAGGCAACAAATCATTAAGGGAAAAGTAACAGGACAATGAAAGTACTGAAAACCATTTTACATGAAGTGAAGAAGGGGACACGATAAACGCTTTCAAAAATATAAAGGTCATGAAGTGGACAAATGACTAGATTTGTGAATGGACTCAAAGGCAGAATTAGGACCAAAGGGTAGAAAGCACCTGGACTTGGCTCAATGCCCAGAAACACTTTCNAGTGATGGTGCCAACTTGGGCCAGTGAAGCAACGTCCTCCACAACTAGACTGAAGAACAAAAAGGACAGCAACTTGTCTGTTCCCCTTCCCCAATTCCCTAGAGCTGTTCCCATCCCCCAATTCCCCAATAAAAATCTTTAAAAATAAAAAACCAACAAAACAAATTTCTGAAGTTTTTAAGGAAAATTATTTTTAATATAAAAATTCAAATAAAAACCTCAAAATGACAGAAAGGCAAGGAAAAATACCATGGAATCTTGGAACCTTTGGAAACCAGTGTGAAATAGCTGGAAGGTAAAAGAATCTTGTGAATGCCATGGTAAGAAAAAGCACTCAGGGTTAGGGACAGGGAAAGAAAGAAAAAAAAAAAAGAAAAAGTACTCAAATGTTCGTTGAATAATTAAAGGGTTGACAAGCCAAAATACCTCACATTGTCTGAATATTTCTATTTCACTAAGTTAAATGTCTTTAACTAAATTAACAAGTATCTTGATTAAAACTGCCAATCTACAACACCTCATTAAGGCAACAGTAATTGTCAAAGTTTTTGGTTTTGTTTTGATAAAGACTACTTGGACAAAAGACTTCCAGGCCCACCTACCCCATAAATTCCTACAAAACAAAACACAAAATTGGTTATAATAATGAAACTGTAAAAAAAAAGAAACAAAAACCCTGTAGGAGAGGATCTATGTAAACACCTGCTTTAGAATTAAAGAAATGAATTATTTATACTTGAATTGTAATGTATATGTGATTTTAGAACTACAAGGAAATTAAGGGCCAGAAACAGTATTGATACAAATACATATTAAAAAAAATTATATATGTATGTATGTATTCCCAGCCCCTAAACCATCTGCAACAAGTAAACCTATAATACTGGGGTGCCAAAAAAATGTATACACATGACTTGTAGTCAATCTTTTGTTATCGGTATATATTGAGTATTACAATTTTAATATAGTTTTTTCCTTTCTTTTTGGCACCCACTGTATATGAAACCAAATTACTCCAAATTTATACTCAAAAAACAAGAATAGTAAGAACTGAAAACCATAACCAACTTAATATATCTCTGATGGTATAGAAACAAACTGTCCTTCCTAAGAACTGTAAAAAATTCTATCTACTATAAGTATATACAAGGAGACAGGGAATTTTGTATTGTTACCCAGATGTTAAATAGATCTCTTAGCTGAGTGACTTGCTAATTTTTATACTTTATTAGCCCCTTAATAGTACACTTCTAGGCTACAGAGAATTAGCCCTAAGTTGTAGGTAAAAAAAAAAAAAAAAAAAAATTTCTTACTCAGTTAACCAGTATTCACCCAAAAATGTAACCAAAGAAAAAAGCTTGCCTTTCTACTATCTGTCAGGATGATAAGAGACCTTCTTTAGTAATCACATCACTAAGGAAATACCAGTTTTGAACAGAAGGAAGGCCATGAAGAGTATGTTCATTTTGTGGAATAAAACTCTACAAGGCAAGGAAGTGTAGGTATGGATACAGCACTGTCTTGGAAAGCACTATAGGTTACTTATGTAGAGGGTCATGGAGAGGAGAAGAAAAAGGACAGCAAAAGAACTGATGGGAAGAAGGCCTAGGAACAAAGGAAACACCAGGGCCTTCCTGTTTACACGGTTCCTTACTTTCAGATCCCAGGCCAACACATGTTACATTATAGATTCAGGTTTTTGGAGACAAGCCTAAGAACTGTTTAATGGATAAGTGTGTTCTGAGGTCTACAAAGTCAACAGTACAAATGACTGGTTTTTTTTAAAGGTGGTAGTGGTAACATGGAGATTGTCCAAATGTATAAGTCTGATTTCACCTAGCATTTAATAAATGATACTTTTTTTACTAAAGCACATAATGTGAATAAAAATAAATGAAGAAATCTGGAGTCTGCATGTACTCACGGAGCAGAAGTAAGATGATTATGTACTCTCCGGCTTTCCTTAAAAAGCATTCTGGAAAAATTAAAAGGACACAATTTTTTTATGGCAGATAAATAACATGATAATTACTTTACCATTTTAATCATTTAATTTTCAACAGGCTAAATTATTTGCTTATTTACCAAATAAAAGTCATAATGGTATAGTAAACTCAATAACCTATTTTATGAGTTTTTTATCACCTCTATTTAAACAGAAGACATCTACTGATTTAAGATGCAACTCTTAAAGATGACAGGTTGAGATAGCCAAGTCTATTAATTTTAACAATTCTTACTTATTTACACTTTAAACTGGGCTCCTCATAGTTTCTGAGATACCACTCTGTATTGACTGACTACTTTCAATAAAACTTCAGGCTGTGACTCTAACTAAATCTTGCATTCAGTTCCTTATCTTCACACAATATCCAAATGGAATTACTCTCCCAAAGTTCATAACCAGCAGAATTCCCCCCCTCCCTTTTTCTCTACTACAAATTCAGATGCAAAAAGGAAACAGTGATTGGTTTTTTTAAAAAATCACCTTTATGTATATTTCTATATTTCTATGTCCATGTGACTAATTGTTTAGTCTTTTAAATGCCTGAAGTTTCTGAAGCAGCAATCATTTGAAGTGACTGCATAGAATGTTAAACACGTTAGGTTCTTAGCAAAATAAATGTCGTGTGTGTGTGTGTGTGTGTGTGTGTGTGTGTGTGTCTGTGTGTATCTTTAATATAGCAATAACAAAGTAAAATAAAATCTAGGATGTCATATTTCTTACCTTGCCTGCATCCAGCCCTTAGGCCACAATGGTTTCACCTCTGTCTCCATAAAGGATTTAAGATAATCCTCAGCAGACTGGCTTTTATTTGGCTCTAACTCATAGCATCCCAATTTGATCTCAACGAGGTTACATAACAAAGTTCTAAACAGATTAAAGATATATATTTATATATAAACCTGACTGCAAAATTGTAGAAAATTAAGCTTGAAACAGATTTTTTAAAAAGCACATAAATTTGGGCCGGCTGAGTGGCACGTTGGTTAAGAACTGGCTTGGGATGCCAGAGGACCCCGGTTTGGATCCCACATATGAGGGCCAGTGACAATGTCCTCTACAGCTAAGATGCTGAACAACAGCTCAACCTGGAGCTGGGCTGAGGTGAGTCACAGTCGATGGCGTAGGCTGCAGCCCCTGTGGCAGTGGGTTGCCATGGGCTAC
>NW_017731551.1:2008176-2071385 GCF_001890085.2 Hipposideros armiger | reverse complement strand
AATAAAATAAAAGGAAAAGCCATCATATTCTCAGCAGGACAAGCCTACGAATAAATAATTGAGGTTTCTTCCAGGATAGAAGATATTGCATCTGGCAGCTGCTGCTGTAGATAGATGAGAACAGATGTTAAGTTGAAGGCCAAGACCAAACTGGGGCTCTTGGCAACAAACTATGTCCAAATCTTCACATTCTATTAAAGAGAAGGTGCAGCCAGACCAGATAGACTTAATAAATACTTTTCACAAGTGTAAGATGCATCCAAAGACTCAAATAACCACTTTTGGGGAAGGAAAGAAACCCTGCCCTATCAAATGTATCCATTGTTCCTAAGATAATATTGCAATTTCAGGAACAATGAAATGTGGATTGGATACCTATGTTCCTCAGAACTGGCAATAGAAAACTCTTGTTACTAGAGAAGCCAAATACAATTTTAAAAATGGGAAGTTTAAAACCTGTAAGGACCAGAGGGTCAAATGCAGAGGTTCATATGGAAAACAATCTGTGTATAAACACTTGGTAGAATAACAGCATGTGGTTAGATCTCCATTAAAAGTCTAGACTCTGGGTGGGAGGCTTTCTAGGCTTGCCCCACTATTAAAGGTTAGATGAGGCTGAAAATAGAATAGCAATTCCAAGTAATAAGAGATTCCAAGGAAGGATAGATTGACTCAATGACCTACTTATAAAAATCAGTGGTTTCCAAAGAGGTGGTAACTCTGTAACAGGAAGAGCTGACTCCCTGTTCCTAAGCCAATAATATTAGGTAAAAATTAGAGAAATGTATTAACCCTAGAGGTTATTTACTGTATTGGCTTGTCACAAATATATACAATTCCTATCTGAGAGGATTATACAGTTATGTGCCACATAATGACATTTTGGTCAATGACAGACCGCACAGATGACAGTGGTCCCATGAGGTTATAACGGAGCTGCAAGCTTCCTGTTGCTTAGTGATGTCACAGCCACTGTACTGTCCATCACACTACTCTGTGCATGCAGTGATGCTGAAGTCAAAAAGCCTACTGAGCTGCCAGTTGTATAAAAGTGTAACAAAATTATGTACACTACATAATACTTGATAATAATAAACGGTTACTGGTTTTTGTATTTTCTATATCATACTTTTTACATTTTATTTTGTTACTCTACTTATAAAAAAAAAGTTTGCTACAAAACAGCATGCTGTGCTACACTGGTGGCAGCCTCATACATCTTGTGTTTACCTTGTCTCTGGATTGCATCATTTTCTCTTGTGTTTGATTTAATCTTGTGTTGTTTTATCATTTTATTGTAGCCTAAGTGTACAGTGTTTATCAAGTCTACAGTAGTGACAGTAACATCCTGGGCCTTCACATTCACTCCCCTCTCACTCACTGACTCACCCAGAGCGACTTCCAGTCCTGCCAGCTCCATGCATGGTAAGTGCCCTATACAGCTGTACCATTTTTTATCTTTTAGAACTCATGTTTTACTGTACCCTTTCTATGTTTAGATATATATTTACTATTGTGTTACAATTGCCTATTCAGTACAGTATTCAGTACAGTAACATGCTGTACAGGCCTAGGAGCAACAGGTTGTATCAAACAGCCTAGATGTGTAGTAGGCTACCATCCAGGTGTGTGTAAGGGCACTCTGTGACATTTGCACAATGATGAAATTGCTTAACAATACATTTCTCAGAACATGTCCCCATCGTTAAGCAGCGCATGACTATTTTAAGCACGCATCTCCTCTAATTTTTTTTTTTAAGAATTCTAATCTTCTAAGGTTTAAGAAGTATCTGGGGACAACTGCAAACACATGACAATCAAAGGGTGAATTTCAGATATTTTCACATTTATTTCACAGAGAAATAAAGGTTCTCCTGAAGTGGTGAACTTTCCTGAGCCCTGCCCCCTTCCTTCCATCAGGCTCCTTTTCCTTCTTTAAGTGAAATCCACCCAAAAGCAGATTTTCATGCATGGAAGTTACTATAAATGGGACGCAAATCTCTGATAGTAAATTATGAGCATGACATGACTAAAGGCTCTAAACGGATGAAAACATACTGGGACCATCTGCTGTTAATGCATGAGAGAACAAACATGGGTTTTGTTGAGTAAATAGGCTAGAAACTCAGTTTTATATCCCTGTCTATACAAGGCTCTCATTTGTCTCTGGAGAAGCTTCAGAGAAATGAACATGGGAATCCGTACCTGAAGCAAGGGCCACCTTGGTAAATAAGACTCCCGCTCAAGAATATTCAGTAATAACTACTATGGTATTTTCACACAGGATTCTAGAAACAGTAATTTTCTCATATGGAAGATATATGACATACCTTCCTATCCCATCAACTCCCTCTTTTTAAAAAACAAAATATTTTTCTTATTCAATCAGTGTAAAACACTACTAAAAGAAAAGCTCTTAAGTCCAAATGAATTCTGGAATCTACCAAATTTCTTGAATTTTTACTCAACTATTCCAGAAATCCTATCAATATTGTCCAAATAACACAATCATCAAAAATCACTAACTGATGAAAGACTTAGAGAGCAATAACCCAAAATCAAAATCTCCAAAAGCTCTTATCTCACAGCAAGTGTTCAAAACTCTATTGATGTGTTAACTGATAACAGATAAGAGCTGTGTTCGTCCCTCTTATCTCTGAACAACAACTTTATTCAAGGGGGCTGGTTCTAGGGTTCCCTAAAGGCTTGGTGTAGAACAGGTTAGAAATGTGGTTGCAAAATTGTTTGAGATTTTTCCAGCCTCTCAAGAGAATAAGGAAAAGCTGTAGCTTAGAATTAATCCTTTCACTCTGTTAACTTTCCTTTATTTCAGAGAGAGAGAGGGAGTGAGGGAGCGAGGGAGAGGGGGAGAGAGAAAGAGAAAGAGAAAGAGAGAGAGAGAGAGAGAGATAGAGAGATAGAGAGAGAGAGAGAGAGAGAGAGACTAATTGATAAGCCCATTTATATTGAGATTCAAAAGTTACTAGACACTCATGAGCTCCTTACAGGAGCCTGTAACGATGAGATGGCAGACAGGTGACATTACGAGTGTCTAGTAGGATTGGTAGTACCTGCCTAGAGCATTTGTTGAGCAGAGCTGTCAGGTTGAATTGGAAGCATAGGCAAAGAGTGTCAGGATTTTATTAGCAAAGTCTATTCGAGGTAAAGGAGGAAATAGGGGAGGAGATCAAGCCAGCATGTTTTGATCCGCATCAAATTCAATTAGGCAAAAAGTAAAAAGGTTCCCTATTCCAGCACGCTCGTCTCTTTTTCTCCCCAGCATAAGGAAGCACTGATGAGACAGAGCCAAGACACACCTGGATAACTTCATGGGAATAACTACCCCAAATAATCATGTACCATATGCCCTTTGAAGATGAGCTCAGTCCAAAGCAATAAGGGAAGTTTGTTTTAGAAAATGGAAAAAGAAGCTGGGGCATAAGAAAGTGACTAAAAGGGAAAAAATTCAACTGCACACCAGGGCTTGTGGAATTGGAGGTACACTCTGTGTGAAATAAAAAGTAAATGGGCTCCAAAAAACTAGAGGATTTAAGATAGACATGGCAGGAATTAACAGACAAGCCTGTTAATGGAATGCTGATATTCTGCTTATTTGAGATGTTATGTTTCAAGGATGGCCTTTTGATTCTCCCAGGGGAAATATAGTTGTTCCCTCTTACAGAAGAGTAAAATAAAAAAGAACTGTCTCAGTCTCAGGAAAAAGACCTGATCTAGTAAACTTAGGGCTTTCAAGTGGAAAGAAAAAGAAGAGCTAGTCAGATCCCTGATTATGGAATCTGGGACAGGGCTGATGAGTAATGGTTATACTGTTTATTGAATCTGGGGTTTTAAGGGACATAGGTAAAAGGAGCTGGTGCAGACAGGAAGCATTTATTTGCCTTGCTTTCAGGCAGACAGATCAATCTGAATATCCCTGGCTAAGATAAAGAAGAATGAAAACAAGGAATTCACCATAGTAGCAGCATACTATCGGGTTGTCGGAAAAGTCATGACGCGTTTTTGCAACGGAAAACATAGAAAAAATACGTCATGACTTTTCCAACAACCCAATACGTTAGTGTTTCATGAGTCCATGGGCATCAACAACATAATTTTAGTACTCCAGGATAATGAGAGACTGCAATTAATTAAAACAGTTACCAGAACCAAACAAACCAATCTGTCCTTTATATCTCATGAGAAACTGTCTCCATTATGTATATAGAAAAGACAGAAATCATAGTATTAGAAACATTGCTTTCCTGTTTCTTTCTATATGCTGCTACTGAACCACCATTATTTTTACTCCTCAGAGAGGAGTAAAACTTGCTGCTTTCCCCAGGATCACTTCTTTTTGGCCCAGTTCTGCCTGCAGCCAATTATATACTCAATTTCTGTAACCAATGGACAAAATTTATAGGCCAATATATTTATAAGTACATCTTACCAGACCACAATCGTAGAATCTGCAACTTCATTAGTATCAAACTCTTAAATAAGAGTTAAAATTATCACTAATTTAAATACAATCTATATTACATATGAGTGTTTACCCTCTCCTTCCTAGTTTAACTTCTGTCTTTTCCGCATTGGACACCATCATGATTTCTTCACTAAACATACTTTCTATGTGGCTATAAATGTTTGTATGTATCATAATTAACTTCACTACACATCAATGGAATTATTTTTCCCAAATCCGAAAAGCAGATAGAAAGTTACACCAAATTTAATATAAACACCCAGAATTATCCCAGAAGGACATTTTCACACAACCTGACAAAAAGTACGTTTCAATCTGAAATACTATTCAACCTATACAGTGGTCTTTGTCTCTGGCACTTATAATACTGGAAGCTCTGATTATCCTAAGGGCTTCCTGCAGTGGCATCACACACACTGGGGGGCTGAAAAGGAAGCACTGATGCATGAGACTAGCCAACCACTCAAGTATTTGTATCTCGAAAGTCTATTGTACTTTTAAATGAATTCTTAAGGCTTAAATAATTTTTAAGGTGTTTTTGAATCAAAGAAGAAAATTACTTACTCCAGAAGAATATTATTCATATCCTGTGTAAAGAATTTTTTCCTTCCTTCTTCATCAAAAAGTTTGGCAGCCTAGAGAAACATAAGATTGGCAATATAACTCTCAATACACACATTATTTGTTTCCATATCTACTTAGTAAAGAATAAGCTCCCTGAGCATGGGACTATGATTTACCTCACTTTTTATCCTCTTAATACCTGGCATTTAAAGTAGGCAATTAAAGAATGCTATAACAATTTAGCATACATTCAATTATTTTCCATTATGCTTGTATTTAATTTTTCTCAATCTTCCTAAATTCACAAAATTATACATACAAGACTTTTTAGTGCTGTGGGTGTCTTGTGTATTTGCACTATCTGAAGGTTTGTTTATTAACTGTTGCTGTGATCTCCACGGTAACAGAAAGCAGATGTCTCACTTTCTACAGACGCTATTGTCTACAATATGTCTGATATGCTATATTTTATACACATTACCACGTTCAATACTCAAAACAGCCGATGACATTGGTATTATAACCCCCATTTTACAAACAAGAAACCTAAATCTTACAGAGGTTTCATGATATGCCCTAAAACCACACTGCTGGTAAGTGATGGGTGGGCCCAGGACGCAGACCAGAAGCTTTCTGACTTCAATTGTGCATCACTCACACCTTGTACAAGACACGCAGCTTACTGCAGCCAATCTGGGCTCTACCTAATCACATACTAACAATGAAAAAATTAGCCCGGGTTATTATCAACAGGTACACAAAAATCAATTCAATGAGCTTAAGGATAATATTTTCCAACTGACCAGAAATAAGGGGTGTACAAACCAAGATACTTTTGGTCTTTTGATTCTCCTGGGGGAAAAATAGTTGTTCCTTCTTACAGAAGAGTAAAACAAAAAATAATTGTCAGCTCACCGAAAACAAAGTGTGTACAAACGAACACACTCTACCATAAGCAAATTTTACAGGGGAAATCACAAAAGATGGTTTATCTTAAGATCCACCAGATATAAAAATGAAAGAGGCCTGATCCAATAATCTGAGCAAGCCATATATTGACTCTGTTAATCTACCAAGTTATTTGAAAATTTTACATGCTATGAATAGATGAGGAAATTTTATGAGATGTGCCTCAGAACTTGTTAGAAAGGATAAAGCCTGGGTATGTGTAGGGGGCAGAAATATAGGAAGAAAGCAAGAATGAAAACTAAACTTCAAGAAATAGAATTAAAACAAAGTCAACAGGTTGAACAGTGGAAGAATGTCACAAAGTGAGGACAGAACAACAAGAAGCAACTCCTTATCAAACATGAGCATTTTAGACAAGGATGAATTCTCATCTCCTGAAGGAAAATTTCAAAGAAAAAATACGGAAAATTCATAGATATCAATAAGTGAAATGAATCTTCTTATTGATAATTTCCTACTAAGCAGTAATATTAATCCTGGCATGGCTACTATACAGATGATAGTTTTTGGTATATGAGATATGACAGAGTTTACAAGATTGAAACACACTCATTACTAACCAATTTTGTTTATTAAATGAGAAGGAAGGGCATATAACACTACAAAGTGCAAGCTATGGGGCTCGGTGGTCCTGCCTTTAATCTTATTTTGATTCATGGCTCAGCCACTTAAAAGTTATGCGGCTTTGGGCAAATCTGTTAACCTTCTGACCCTCAGTTCCCTCACCTATTAAATGGAAGAACACTACCTACCTCACATATTGTTGGAGGGTTAGCCTATAGAGTATGGAAAGTATGCTAAACCAAGCCAGGGCACTGTCTCCTGAATGGCAAATGGTGCTTTGTGAAGTGTGGGACACAGTAACACTGCACTCAATACACGGTATAGATTTTAGCTAAATAAACAACAGCTATCATTATTAATTACATCTTGAAACACCAGCATCACATCACTAGCACTTTTTAAACCTTGAAAGATTTTAGGGTAGGGGCAACATGGGGATAACAAAAAGCATACACTTCAGAGTCAGGTGAGCCTTGTGTTTAAGTTTGGGCTGACTAGCTGTGTGGACTTGACCAAGCTATTTAACTTAAGTTGCTTAACTGTGAAAAGGGAACACTACCTATACTTCATTCTTGGAGTGGTTAATAAGATTACATAAAAAAAATCTACTCGATTAACAAAACTATAGATTGTATACTTTTCAAAAAATAAGAGCAGAAAATAGCAAATGAATGGACACAAAAGAGAGAGAGGGAGCAATAAAACAGGATATTAAAAATGACAGAATAAAGTTCAATTATATCCTTATAACAACTGTAAAACAAAATCATTTGCTAAAAGAAAAAAAGACTCAGATGATCAATAAACCAATTTCCATTTATATGCTATCTATAAGAAAAAGAGCGAAAATAAAGGAACTCAAAAAGGTTGAAAGTAAATGATGAGAAAGGCTATACCATGCAAAAATAAAGAGAGAAGAGTCTACAGTACAATCACACAAAATTGAATTCAAGATAAAATGCATTAATAGCATAAAAAGGGTCACCTTCAAATTATAACCATCAAAACAAAGATCTAGCCATCAAGCATTTTAACAGCCAAACAACACAGCTTGGAAACAAACAAAGCAAAAACTATGGTAAACACAAGTTATAACCTAAGAAACACTGGCAACGAGATACTTTAACACACTTCTCTAAGTCCTGGACTAATGAAGCACAATAACATAACTAAAAATACAGGGGAACTAATTAATAAGTCGAGACCTCAGAAGAAACACTAGAGAACCAAACACAGAAAATAGAATTGAGAATTAAAATCCCAAGACCAGTTGTTGGAAAAATTAGAAGTCCTGCACTCCCCTAATCAGATATTTAAAATTCAGAAAGTTAAGAGAAATACAAGAGATGATTAATAAATGTTAAAATGTGATTTAAATGGATTACTGTAATCCTAGGAGAAAGAAGCAAGTTGTAGAATAGTCTGTACATTACAATCCCATTAACAATTACTTTTAATAATAATATAACATTTGGAAACACATCGATTATAATCCAGAAAAATAAACAGTAGTTTAATAGTGGTCATCTCTGCTGGGGGTGGGGATTATCAGATAATTGGAAATCTTTCCCTAAGTATTAAATACATTTTTTTGGAAATACATGCTGTATTGTATATTTTACTTTTATAATAATAAAAAAAAGAGGACTAAAATATGGCATGAGTTTAGATAAACACACTAAAGTAAACAAAAAGAGTATTTTAAGCTAGGTTTGGCCCATTTTAAGTAAAAATAATATTTCCCTGAGATTAAATGAAAAAATGTGATGATATTTATCTTCTACTACTTAAATAGAAGAAGACTATGAATCCAAGTTGATCTGGAGAGAGATGTGACATGCTAAAACCACAACTGTTAAGTTTGTCCTAGTAATTTACCAAAGCTGCTGATTAGCTGGTAAAATCAATCAGTTACATTTCTGCAATGTTACTGCCTGTTCCTACCTTCTCTCTAGTTTCTTTACATGATTATGTAAGCCAATAAATACTGTATTTATGAAAACTATGCAGAAAGGTATTTATATAGCAAAGTGAAATAATAATACAATCAACTGCACCCATGTTATAATTATATATATAATAAATTCTATTTCTATTTAAATGCAAAGGTCTACGCTATCAGTTGATTTCTCAGCAGAAATTTTATAGTCTAGAAGAGAGGAGCAAGATATATTTACAGTGCTGAAAGAAAGGCACCTACAACCTAGAATATTATACCTGGCAAGGTTATCATTCAGAATTGAAGGAAAGATAAATATTGGGTTGTCAGAAAAATCATGATGCATTTTTGCAACGAAAAACATAGAAAAAATATGTCATGACTTTTCCAGTAACCCAATATGTTCCCAGACAAGCAAAAATTAAGAGTTAATCACCACTAAACCAGCTTTACAAGAAATGTTAAAGGATCTTCTTTATGTAGAAAAGGCCATAACCAGAAATAATGAAGGAAAAAAAAAATCTCACAGGTAAAGGCAAATATAGAATTACCACAGTGGATCGATCAGCCACTTAAAAACTTAGTATGAAGGTTAAAAGACAAAAGTAACAAAATTAACCATACTATAATAAATAATCAAGAGATACACAAAACAAAAAATATATATATAACATCAAAAACACTAAGTGTGGAGGGCGGAGTGAAAGTGTAGTGCTTTCAGAATGTGTTTAAACGTAAACTGCTTAAAATAAGACTACTATAGATATAGATGGATATATATGATTCTCACAGTAACCACAAACCAAAACAATTACCCAAAATATGAGAGAGAGAGAGAGAGAGAGAGAGAGAGAGAGAGAGAGAGAGGTAGGTAGGTAGGTATGGACCCAAACAAAACAGTAAAATAAACCCTAGCAAACCAAATGCAAAGAGATGGTGAAGAAGGAACAGAAAAGAACTAGAAAACAACCAAAAAACAATTAACCAAATGCCAATAAGTAAATACCTGTTAATAATTATTTTTAAATGTAAATGGATTAAATGGTCCACTCAAAAGACTGAGTGGCTGAATGGATTATAAAACACGAGTCATCTATTGGGTCGTAGGGAAAGTCATGATGTATTTTTCTATGTTTTTCAATGCAAAAATGCATCATGACTTTCCCAATGACCCAATATATGCTGCCTACAAGAGACTCACTTCACATCGAAAGACACAGACTAAAATAAAGGGATGGAAAAAGATGTTGCATGCAAATAGAAATGAAAAGAAAGCTGGAGTAGCAATACTTATATCAGACAAAACAGACTTGGAACTAGAGATGTAAAAAGAGATGAGGACATTACCTAAAGAGAAACGGGTCAATCCAAGCAATAAAGCAAATAATAATGAACCTAAAGGAAGAAATTAACAGCAATAGAATAATAGTAGGGGACTTTAACAACCCCTAATATCACTGGGCGATCATCGAGACAGAAAATTAATAAGGAAATAATGAACTTAATGTCATATTATACAAGATTGAATTAACAGACATTTATAGAACTTTTAATCCAAAAACCGCAGAGTACACATTTTTTCAAGTGAACATGGAACATGTGATCTCCAAGACTTAATCACATATTAGGCAACAAAACAAGTTTCAGTCAATTCAAGAAGACTGAAATCATATTAAGCATTTTTTATGACACAATGATATGAAACTAGAAATCAACTATGAGAACAAAATTGAAAAAAAATAAACATGTGAGACTAAACAACATGCTACTAAACAACAAATGGATTAAAGAGGAAATTCGGAAATAGTTTGAGACAAATGAAAATACAGCTCCCAAAAATTTATGGGAGGCAGCAAAAGCAGTTCTAAGGCGAAGTTCAAAGCTATATAGGCCTACCTCAAGAACCATCCAAAATAAACAACTTAACTTTACACCTAAAGGAACCAGAAAAAGATGAACAAATAAAACCCAAAGTAGAAGAAAGGAAATAATGAAGATCAGAGCAGAAATGAATAAAATTGAGTCTAAAAAAACAACAGAAAAGGTCAATGAAAGCAAGAGCCGCTTCTTTGAAAGAATAAACAAAAATAACAAAACTTTAGCCAAATTCATAAAAAAAAAGAAAAGAAAAAAAAGAGAGCGAGCCCAAATAAAATAAATCAGAAATGAAAAAGGCGAGGTTACAACTGACACCACAGCAATACAAAGAATCATTTAAGAATACCATGAAGACTTATATACCAACAAATAGGACAACCTATGGGAAATGGATAGATTTCTATAAACATACAACCTTTTAAGACTGAACCAGGAAGAAACAGTGAATCTGAATAGACTGATTACTAGCAACAACATGGAAGTTGTAAGAAAGAAAGAAAAGAAAGAAAGAAAAAATAAATAAAAGAAAACCTCACAACAAATAAAAGTCCAGGAGCAGACAGTTTCATAGATAAATTCTACCAAACATTTAAAGAAAAAATAATACCTATCCATTTCCAAGTATTCCAAAAAATTGAAGAGGAACACCTCTGAACTCATTCTAAAAGGCTACCATTACCCTAATACCAAAACTAGACAAAGACCCTAGAAGAAAGAAAATTACAGGCCAATATTCATAAGGAACATATAATTCTCAACAAAATACTAGTAAACCGAATTCAACAATATATTGAAAAGATTATACACCATGATCAAGTGGATTCATCCCAGGGATGTAAGGAAGGTTCAATATCTGCAAATCAATTAACATGATACACCACAGCAACAAAACCAAGGATAAAACTCATGTGATCATCTCAATAGATGCAGAAAAAGCATTTGACAAAATTCAACATCCATTTATGACAAACACTCTAAAAAATGTAGGTATAGAGGGAACTTACCTCAACATAATAAAAGCTATATATGACAAACTCACAGCTAACAACATAATGGTGAAAAGCTGGAAGCTTTTCCTCTACAATCAGGCACAAGATAAGGATGCCCACTCTCACCACTTTATTCAACATAGTATTGAAAGTCCTAGCCACAGAAATCAGACAAGAAAAAGATACAAAAGTCATCCAAATTGGAAAGAAAAAAGCACTATCACTGTATGTAGATAGCATGATACTATCTACAGAAAACCCTAAATACTCCACCAAAAAATTATTAGAATAAATGAATCCAGTAAAGTAGCAGGTTACAAAATTAATAAAAATCTGTCACATTTCTATACACTAATAATAAAGGATCAGAAGGAGAAGTTAAGAACACAATCCCATTCACAACTGCATCAAAAAGAATATCTAGGAATAAATTTAACCAAGGAGGTAAAAAACCTGTACTCTGAAAACTTCAACACAATGAAAAAGAAATTAAAGAGGACACAAATAAATGGAAGAATATACCATGTTCATGGATTGGAAGGGTTAATATCGTTAAAATGTCCTTACTACCCAAAGCAATCTATAGGTTCAATATAATTGCTATGAAAATACCAATGACATTCTTCTCAGAACCAGAAAAAGTAATCCTAAAATTTATATGTAACCACAGAAGACCATGAACAGCCAAAGCAATCTTAAGAAACAACGTTGGAGCTATTGCACTCCCGGATTTCTAATTATATTATTAAGCTAGAATAATCAAAACAGTATAGAACTGGCACAAAACAAGATAGATCAATGGAACAGAAATAAACGCTCACGTACATGGTCAATTAATCTATGACAAAGGAGGCATCAATAAAAATGGAAGAATAACAGTCTTTTCAATAACTGATGTGGGGAAAATGGGACAGATACATGCAAAAAAAATGAAGCTGGACCACTTTCTTACATCATATACAAAAATAAATTCAAAATGGATTAGAGTAAAATGTTAGAACTGAAACCATAAAACTCCTATAAGAAAAGATAGGAAGTCAACTCTTCGACATTAGTCCTAGTATTAAGTTTTTGGATATGTCCTCTCCAGCAAGGAAAACAAAAGAAAAGGTAAACAAACGGGACTTCATCTAATTAAAAAAGCTTTTTTGCACAGTATAGGATACCATCAATAAAATGAAAACACAATCTACTGAATGGAAAAATATATTTACAAATGATATATCTGATAAGGGATTAATATCCAAAATATGTAACAAAAATATAAACCAATCAAAGAAAGGACAGAGAACAGACACTTCTCCAAAGAAGACATATAAATCGCCAACAGACATATGAAAAGATGCTCAACATAACTAATTATCAGGAAAATGCAAATTAAAACCACAATGAGATACCACCTCACACCTGTCAGAATGGCTATTATCAAAAAGTCAACAAACAAGTGTTGATGAGGAGGGGGAAAAAGGGAACCTTCATGCACTGTTGGGAGTGTAAATTGGTGCAACCACTATGGAAAACAGTATGGAGATTCCTGAAAAAACTAAAATTAGAACTACCATATGACCCAGTGATTCCACTTTTGGTTATTTATCTGAAGACATTCAAAACATTAATCCATATAGATAAATGCACACCTATGATCGCTGTAACATTAGTCACAATAGCCAAGACATGGAAGCAACTCAGGTATCCATTAATACATGAATTAATATATATACACACACATACATACACAATTACTCAGCAGTTAAAAAGAATGAAATCTTGACATTTATGACTACATGGATGGACAGAGTGTATTATGCTAAGTGAAACAAGTCAGACTAAAATATCCTATGGTTTCACTTATGCATATGTGTGGAGTCTAAAAAACCCCCCAAAACCCACAAATGAATAAACAAAACAAAAACAGACTCACAGAAATAGAGATCAAACTGATAGTTTCCAGAGGGGAGGGAGGTGGGGGGACAGGTAAAAAAGATGAAGGGCAAACACAGTCAGTAATAATGTGATAACTTTGCACAGCGACATGATTATACAGTAGACTTAGTGTGATGAACACTTCATAAGTATATAAATGTTGAATCACTGTATTGTACACCTGAAGCTAATACATACCAACTATACTTAAGTAAATATGTAAATATAAATATAATAAACAAAAAAATAAATGCTTATGTACATAGGTTTTAGCTAAGGAGTAGAAGGAAATTAAAAGCTTGTTGTTCATGTCAGTGTTGGGATCGATGGTTATTTTTGTCTTAAAAAACATTGTTATATCTGTGCAGCAAAGAAAAAAAGGGAACATTATTTCACTTACTACACGGAGGTCTTCAATACGCTTTTCAAGAAGGACAGGTAGACCCTCTGGGAGTGTAGGTACCACCTTGGGCATCACCTGAGAGGCATAGGTTGGCTGGGTGGTGTTTCCATTCTCTCCCCCTGACTCCGAGAGGGGGCTACCATCAGAAGCAACATCCAGAAATCTGTCCAAGTCGATATCATCTAGCATCTTTAGGGCACTTTCAGCTTCCTGAAACAGTTCACGTTCATTGCTAACAAAAATGGGGAGGTCCGGGTCAGCATTGTTCAGGTTTAAGTCTGAGACATCACTTCCCAATGCAACAGCAGTGGAGGGGGGTTTATTCAGAGCAGTGGTCATTAAGTTCACTGGGACTTTGACGGGGACTTTCGGGTTAGACTCCTTATCTAATGCTTCCTTCTCTTTCTGAAATTCTCGTATCATGGCAGCTAGAGAAAGAGAATCTTTATAACGTTTCTTCTTTTTTTCAGACTTGTGTGAATTTAGAGCCACAACTCTGTGAAGAAAAAAGTAATCAGTTAGGCTATGTATGATTTTAAACATCAAAGCCCTATGGAAATAAGTAGGCACCGATGATCAAAATATTCATTTTGACAGGCGGGAGAGCAAATTTCTTATTAAATTATACTTTTAAAATAGCATCTTCATCGTTATCTAGATTGTCACTTATGAAAGGTAAATAGGTACATGGACATTTGAGAGAAGAAAGTGAAAGAAAGAAAGTCAACAGAAAGAAACAAAACTGAATGCAGTTCAGGTTTATTCAATTATACTAAAGTTAACTTACTATTCTTTTTGGAGTGTTCACATTCTTTAGTACATCTATAAAGTAGTCACCTAAAGGATTAACTAAATAAAGAAATGTACTTTTGCTAAAAAATAGAGTTGCCTTACAACCGGTGAAGCCCATACATAGTACACCTTCAAACTTGTAACCCAGGTGGCTGATGCTACAAACTGCCAACGAAATATAAAATCCTCTTATCAATCTGCGAACCTTCATTCATCACCATGTTGTCTATCTAGACCCTACCTTCTGATCATTTTTCACTTTCCATAACAGCCGTGTGAGGCAATCAGAAAGATGAAATCTTTTCTAAACTCTGTGGCTTATGTGCTTCTATGTGCACTACAGAACCTAAAAGATTATTAGCACCTCGAGGGTAGCCCCATGTTTTTCCTACTGTTATACACCCAAAGCAGAACAGTGCCTCATATACAATAGGTATTCAAGAAATATTTGTGGAATGTTATAAGTTTGAGAAAATGATAAATTCAATAAAAGCCATAACTTACAGTTTTTGTTTCCAAAGACACTTACTTGTAAATAATGAACATTTAAAACAACCCTTAGTAATCTGTATGTTCTTCTTAATAATTTCTCAATGACTCAAGGGTCACTATAATCTCATACTCAGGAGGGGATAAACACCTCCCTACATCAACCTTGTGGGTACTGACAGCTCCAAATGCACATGTGTTTCCCCTGCTAGGGAGGGGAGGAATATCCAGGCTCTCAAGTTTCTATACCTTAGTTTTTAAAAAAAAAGGCTTAGAGGCAGGGGCAATTGGTAATTTTATGACTGCATGGTACAAATGCTTTATTCTTATAATTTAAGGTTTTTGAGATATTCTACTTGGTTTTCAGAGGCACTATCATTAGCTAAAGTCACAAGTGTTAAGGATAGCTACATAAAATACTTTTTTTAGATTAAAACAACCATAAATTGTTTACATAGATGACTGTCAACCCTCAATCCCCAGACACTTAAGCATAGTTTTGGTACAAAAAGTTTAAAATGATTTGTTCAATGCTGTTACCTTTTCAAACTAGTTCTTGTTGGTAAAAGCTGTAATAAGCAAAATACTTAATGAACCAATCTGTAAATCTGATGTCTCGATTAAGATAACAAAGCCTTCTATTTACTGATAAATAAATATTAACACATTGTGGACCAGTGACACAGATTTGCATCTATACATTTAAATGCCTCGTCCTCAATGTGTTAAAATATAAGTTAGTAGGTCATTGATATTTAGAAATAGTGTATTAAATTAGACCCAGCTAAGCTGAATTATTTAATGTGAAATATATCTCCCAAAAGAAGAGCTAGTCATTCTATGACACTGATTCTCTTATGTTACATTTCACATACCCCAGTTGTTTGGGTACTTTTTTCCTTGGCTTCTTCTCCTTTTCCCCTTCCTCTTTCCGCTTCCGCTTCTTCATCTCAATATCATCTTCTTTTATTTTGGGAATCTGCAAAATGTCAAAAGAATGCATCACTTATCTAAGTATCAATGTTTTTCTCTGATGTTAGCAATCCAGGGCAGTGTTTTTTCTCAAATTTCAGTCAGCATTAGAACTGCCTGTTAAAAATGCAGATTCTTGGGATCCAGGAGCACTCCCACACTTAGTTTTGATTCAGTTATGGGGGTAAAGCCTATAATCTGCATTTTTTAACAAACATTTTGGTGATTCTGGTATAAGTACGTCTTTGGACCATACTTCACAAAACATTTATCTAAGGACACTCTCTCTCTCTCCATTTCCCAAATTTTATTTATATATATATATTCATATTCTTTTTTCTATAGAATTTGCTTTACAAATTACATCTTAGGGAAGGTAAAGGCTATTAACAGTCATTTCTATACCAAGCCCTTAACATATCCTAGAAACTTAACTATATCCCAGAAACAGTAGATTCTTAGACCACATTTGGAGAGAGAAGTTATAAAAGAAAAAATAATTCTACTATGATATAAATATCAACTTCCCCATAGCTACATAATTTTATTTTAAAGCATGTAATTAACTATAGATTCATTAATCAAAGGTTAGCATTTTTCTTTTCCTTATATTCACAGTATAAAGCACAAGTAAAAATTCAAAAAGTACATCCTATTAACTGAATGCTCTCATTACTGTTGCAATGTTGAATAAACTCACTTTGGGTGGCTTGTGCTTTTGGTTGTCTGTAGTATCTTCTTCTTCAGTATCTGAAGCTTGGCGAAACTGAAGAGTGCCAGTGTTGATATAAAAGCCTCCATATTTTGTTGTTAGAGAAGCAGGAACTAATTCATCATACTAGATTAAGAAAAAAAAGATTTCAGATGTATCTTATCTTTAATTCTATAAATATGTCAAAGAAATTCAATTACCATGTCAGCATCTTCCTGAAATCCTACCTGCAAAACTGTGCAATGAGAATGTTTATAGAATGAATTTAGAAAAAATTAATAGTTGGAATAAAAATAACTAATAATTCAGTACTTATTAGAAAGGCACTTCTGGAATAATGAAGCAAATTCTAAATATATCATCTGCTGAGAAAAATTTAAGTAAGGTCCACTGCTACTATTCTTAATGACAAATGATGATTGTAATGAAAAATTGGAACAAGTTAAAACAGATGACTTAATGTCCAGACATAATAAATTTCATTTCCTACCATATTAGTATGTAGTTTACTCATAAGGAGATTATTAAAAAATAAAGTATTTCTTCTGTCTTAGTTCTAAGCTTTTAAGTGGCAAATTTTTAAATGTTTAAAAGAATAGCATGAATGTGTTTTGAGGGAAGCAGAAAAAGAATTGCCCCGTTCAGGAAGCACAAACTGGGGCCCATGATGAGCTACGCACTCTGCTTGGAGTAAGACACTCAAAACTGCCTAAATCAGACTGAAGGGCTGACCTCGAATAGCACTTAAAGCTGATTGTCCTCGAAGCCTGGATTTTAAAGTTTATCATTATTATCTCACTTAATGAGGATGGACAAAATGCAACCATTAAATGAAGGTCAATCTTAACTAAATGAAGGTGTTTATAGTAGGAGAGAAAAAAGGTACTATTTATTTAATAGAAGCAAGATGCTTGCTACCTGGGGTCCCCAGAACTCTACTTAAGGGCTCTTCATATTACATAATTAGTGTTTAAGAGGGTCAGATTTTTAAAGAAAATTTTTTTGCCATGGGCAAGAAATTTCCATAATGCAGTAGTTACTACAAGATTAAGACTAAGTACAAAAGTTGCGATATTAACCTGTATCCTTTTAAAATATATTGAGAATGGAAAAAGAAATATTTGATTTAACCATATCAACTAAAGTTAATAAGTAAAAAAGAAAAGAAAAAGGCTTGAACTCCTTGTTGCTCTACTTCATGGGCTACTATAAAAGGTCTACAGGCCAGAAAACAAAAAGTCTACAGGCAAGACCTTCAAAAAGGGTCCAGTACCATCTGCAAGTAAAGGAGCAATGAAAGAAAGGAGTAAAGCGTTTAAAGCAAATACACTTTGTAATAATTATTTTGAAAATGTTTAATTGAGATAACACAAATACACCTGTTCTTTTTGTACACTGCTTTATAATTTTCTATGCTTCTTCATGGATATTATTTCAGTTGGTCTTCCTGATACGCTTGTGAGGCAAGGAAGGCAAATATTTTCCCATTTTATAAGTACAGATTCAGAGAGGTAAAGAACTTTGCCAGAATAATTTTATTAATTTACAGCAGAGTCACTGGCTGACTCTGCACCCATCCACTACACCAAGCAGCTTCTCACATGGGAAACACCCTCATCATCAGGTTACCAGCCAATGTGGACTTTCTCAACATCTGCCTTCTTTAGCATTCTGCTGAGCTTTCCCTACCAGAACACTGTTCAGTACAACATGCTCTTTATGCATATTTAATGTATCTTTTTAAATAGACTGTGTTAGGAGGCAACGAGCACCGGACCTGAGAATCAGAAGGCCTGGGTTTAGGTCCTTTGCCAATGTCTAGCTATTGTGACCCAGAGCCAATCACTTAACATCAATATTTTGGGACTGTAAAACAGTAAAAACATTATTTCACAAAGTTGTAGTGAAATTTTAAAAAGAAGACTTAAGTAAAAGTGTTACTCATGCCTGGTATTATTATTTATTAATAATAAAAAAAACATTTTCTTTCAGTCTTTTTAAATCTTGGCAGTATTTAAGTGTAAGCCTACAACTAATCTTCAAAAGCATTTGTTTTCAGTTACTTATAGCAGTAAGTAGTACACGATTCTGAAAATTAATTGTAACCTGATTATTGCCACTCTCTATCAAATAATGTATGAACAGTAAGAGCCTACTGGCAATGTAATCAATGAAAGAACAGAGACTCATTCGTTGATCATAATTGTTTTATCTCTGAATTATCTCACAAAAAAGAACCAAATGATTTGTTAAGGACAACAAAACAAGATTATTTTGCAAGTCAATAAACAACCTGAATTTTAGTTCAATTTCCTCTTATAAAACAGTGACATACCTTGTTCTACAAATGTTAGTAACTGATTATATAACTTTTATACAACTTATACCTACAAAATTCATCCTTATTCATTAAAGCAGCGGCTTTCAAATTTTCTTCACCACAACCCAAGCGGAAAACACATCACACATCAAAACCCAGTGTATATATACACATACATATACACATCACAAAAATTACATACTCTATCAGTGGTTTACTATGACAGTTCCTATTCTAGTCTATTTCATTTTCTTTAAAAATGCTGTCCACACTCTCTAAATTGATATATAATCCAATTATGGGTTGCAAAAGTCAGTTAGAAAAATCTTTATTCTGAATGCTACAAAAGAAGATATTTAAAATGCTATTTATGAAAGGTTACACATTGTATGATTCCAATTATATGACATTCTACAAAAGGCAAAAGTATGCTGATGGTAAAAGGATTGGTCGCTGCCAAAACATAGGGAGAGATGAATAGACAGAGCAGCATTTTTAGGGCAGCAAACTATTCTGTTTGATACTACAATGGTGGGTGCCTGTCATACATTTTTCCAAACCCACACAGTGTTCAACACCAAGAGCGAGCCCTAACGTACACTATGGACTTTGGGGAACACTGATAATGGGGGAGGCTGTGCATGTGTGGGGACAGGAAGTATATGGGAAATCCCTGTTATCTTCTGCTCAATTTTGCTGTGAACCTACATAAAACTGCTCTAAAAAATTAAGTTTATTAATTTAAAAAAATGCTATTTATGTAAGCCTCAGTACATGCAATGCCCCTTTATATTTGGCTAAGTTCTTTTTTGGGTTATTTAGAATTCAAAATCTACTTTACATACAAGTTAGCATTCATACTAATGCTTTATAGATTCTTTATGCTTTTCAGCATGTCATTATCTTATTTGAGTCTCAGAGTAGTTTTCCTGGGCAAGCCAAACACAGCAGAGAAAAGTGGGTGCTGTTAAAAGACCTGCTCCTGCTCCATGACTTATTAGAAACTGAGTCAGGTCTAGAATCTAGGACTTTTGACTTGAGTTCCAATCAAGGTCAAGACTCTTCAAAATATCCCATTCCCTGACCTACTACTGATTGACAACCTTTTCAGTAACAGGAAGGCCGTTCTACTCAAAAGGTCATTGTCAGTATTTTACTTCTACAGACCAGGCTGCCCGGTATGGTAAACCAGTTTATGTCAGGATACCAAAATAACTTAGAAGTATGATAGGATATCCAGTATGCCTCATGCTGGAAGTTACTTCCTGTCACTCTCTTACCACCATGTGCCTTGTCATCATCTATACAACCAAACACTGTAGCAACAGGAAAAAAACTAGTCTGTGAGTAGTATAATAGTCACCTCAGTGACAGTTTCTGTATATCCTATGTAATCACTGCATTATAAAGAGACTATTATAATCCCAGCATTTCGATTAGTACTGAGAAGAATGTAAGGACATATACATGTACCGTACCTACCCCCAAACACAACATGTCCTCCTTCATTTGCTAGGTGATCAATGGACTGCCACAGTCCTTAAATGCCCTCTTCAATTCCTCTCCCTCTTTTATGAGAAAGAGGATTCCAGGGGAAAACTGTAGGGCTCGATCAAACATGCTGGTGAAAAGGCTAGCATTTAATTACTGCCATTGTAGTGAGTCTTGGCAGCAATAAAAAATTTTAAGCACATTTTAAAGATGTCTGCCAGATTAATTTCAACCCATTAGTTTCAATTTTTAAAATAAAATGATTCTTATCTGGAAGTCATTTCAAAACACATCTGGCCCACGTTTGGAAATATCAATAAAAAATTCAAGATATAAATACCCTTTGGTCAAAAAATTCCACTGCTAGAAATTTATCCTATACATGTATTTACACTCTATAATTAATATTTACTCAAGTACACAAAGAAAAATGTACACAGATGCTCAAGTATTTTTAAGTGCATAAAACTGGAAACAATTTAGATGTACATCAATGGGGAATTAGTTTGCAAAAACATTCACTGAACTATTTTATTTACTTTACCCTTGACTTCTACTATCCCAAACAAACAAGAATTACTGCTTTATTAAAGATACATTACTCACAGCCTCTGAGTTATCAATAAATGGATCTGTCTCATCATAGCCAAAGCCTATATCAATTAAGTCTTGTAGCCGATCCTTCCGGTGTTTACGGGATTTCCCACCCTGCAAAGAACAGATAATGTTAGACTGATTCAGTGTTCATGCTATTTCCATAAAGTTAAAAAATATATATTGAAGAATCCCAAATAATTTCTGTAGCTAATCCCCTCTCCAGGTGGCTGAATCTAAGTTTCCCCAACAGCTTGAATATTAAGTTGTGCTTAGGGACTTGCTCCCAAAGAGCAGAGTATGAAGAAGAGTAGCCCAAGTAACCGTACAGTGAAGACCTGGCCAACCTTACCTCAGCCAGGTGATCAAGGTTAACATCAACAGTAAGTCAAGTTGATAGTATGTACCCTTGATAGAAAGTGATAAAAATGGCACTTTACCATTGTGGTCTTCCTTGCAAAAGACTACAACCCCAGTTATAGGCTAACAATATGAAAACAACCATGAGAAACTAAACCATGAGAAAAACATTAAACTAATTGAGGGACATTCTATAAATAGCTGACCAGTATTCCTCAAAACTGTCAAAATGATCAAAAACAAAGAAAATCTGAAAAACTGTCACAGACTAGATGAGCCCAAGAAGACATAAAGATTAAATGTGATGTGGTATCCTAGGTGGGATCCAGGAACTAAAAAAGAACATTAGGGGAAAACTAGCAAAGTATGACGATAGTGTAGAGTTTAATTAATACTCATGTACCAATGCTGATTTGTTAGACGTAAAAAAATGCACCACACAAATGTAAGATGGTCTAGGGAAGAGAGGGTGAGGACTATATAAGAACTCTGCATTATCTCTACAACTTTTCTGAAAAATCAAATAATTCTTATCTTTTAAAATGTCATAGAATTATATACATAGACACACAAGAAAATGAAACATGAGTACATGCAAAAACTGATGAAATCTGAATAAGGTCTGTAGTCTATTAATTATATTGTGTCAAGTACACATAACTACCGTATTTCCCCATGTATAAGATGCACCCTTTTCTGAAAAATTTGGGGTCTAAACACTGGGTGCGTCTTATACAGTGGTTGTAGTTTTTTTTAACTTACATTTCCTGCTTTTTTCGCACTTGTTTTTGCGCTCATACAACCACCGTATATTTATGTAAAAGATGTTACCACTGGGAGAAGCTGGGAGGGAGGTATAAAGGACCTCTTTGTACTGTATTTGCAGCTTCTTGTGAGTTTATAATTCTTTTTAAATAAAAAGTTTTTTAAAAAGTAAAAAAACCATAAACAACAAGAAGCAGTTAGTGTAGATTCCACTTTTCATGTCACCTTTTTAACTCTGGCTAAATACAATATAAAGAACTCATTCTATCTCAGGTATAAAATGTTACATGTGTTCTGAAGGTTATATACTATAAGCTTGTTATAAGTAGTTTAAGTGAGCAGGAAGCCTAAAATTATTATGACAATACTAAAACAAGTATTTAGTTCAGTCTGCAACACTCATTTTAGATATTCCCATTTACTTATGCAAATTCTACTATATTTTCTAAGCATCTTTCTAATAAATACCTCATCGACCTGATTTGTAATATGGCCCTTAAAATGAAAGCAAATTGCTTCATCTTATTTCCATGTAAAGAAATAGTGATCTTTCCCAGTGCTTGATGGTAAAAACGGTTATGCTGGTCTTACTGAGAGGTGCCACTCATTTTTAAGTAATTTGCAAAGGTAATTCTGACTAAATGCTATGTGTGTATTAGATGTTTAAAAACCTAACTCCCATAAGCTATGACTCCACTATATGCTTTTCAGTGGACAAAACAACACTATTATGATCCCGCCACAACCAAGAGAGTCATTATTGTGTGAGATAAAGTGGTGGTTCCCATATTTTTAGATTTTTCCAGTTAGGTAAGTTTCAAAAACAGTTCTGGAGACCAACACAGGGTGGCAACCATTTTATTTTGCTAAATAAGGTCACTAAAGGCATAATATCAGAACGAGGACAATCCTCAAAAATACTAGCTGGCAACCTTAACCACATATACAGACATGTGTGCGGCATATACACGTAGACACACATATATATGCACAACATACATGCGTGCTTAAAAGCAACGCACACAGGGCGGCTGGTTAGCTCAGCTGGTTAGAACACAGTGCTTATAACACCAAGGTTGCCGGTTCAATCCCCACATGGGCCATTGAGCTGCGCCCTCCACAACTAGATTGAAACAACTACTCGACTAGAAGCTGATGGGTCCTGGAAAAACACACTGTTCCCCAATAAAAAACAAAACAAAACAAAAACAATGCACATAATAATATATTTTTTCCATTTGCCAGGTCTGCAAACTGTTACCTTTACACTAGGTTATAGAATAATAGTGAGAATCAGAAGTCAGAGGAAGGAAAGAGGTATTTTTAGGATAGGGGTTATGCTCTTAAGAAAGTCCCACACAGGCAGTTATGTACATGAGTGACTGTTTCAACCAAAAAAGAGACAGCTCTTAGGAGAATACAAAAATCCACAGACAAAAACCAATGAAGAGGACTAGCCCTGTCACATATGAAATATATTTAAAGTTATAGGGGTTAAAATAGATATGGCAGGGATATAAGAATAAACAGACAGCAATGTTCAGAATCCGAACCACGTATTTAAGAATTTAACATGAAAAAGGCATCATAACAACTCAACGGAGTGGAATTAATAAATCAAATCAATGGAATTAAAGTAAGATACCAATTTCATCTATCAAATGATAAACCTTAAAATTCTGACAAGAGGGAGAAGAAACAGGACTGCTCAAACACTGCTAATGAGATTATACCAATAAAACTCTTCTGGAAAGCAATCTGAAAGCATCTGCCAACAAATTCTGCTATGCTCTTATATATCCTTGGTTTGCCTCTTCCATATTTCCCTTACTTTCTATGAAGTATTAATGTCATAATGGAAATACTAAGATAATTTTTAAAACTCTCCATCATATTTGACCTGATAATACTACTAAGTTATATAGCTTATTTTGAACCACTGCTTAGATTCAAAAGTATCTGTTAAGAACTTTATGCTACAGAAAGCAATGTATTAAATGTCAGAAGGAATTCAAATTTAATGAAAAGTCCTGTCTTCAAGGAACCTAAAACAAGATAATGTACTCAACAAATTTACTAAGCACCTACCAAGGGTCAGCCTTCATGGATTTTATAGTATTGTGTAGAGGCAAAAGATGAAACAAATAATTAAAATATTGTGAAACGGTAGATAGAAAGAAAAATGTAGTGGTACTGAGACTTTTTTAACAGAGGATCTAGTCAAGGCTTTCCTGAGATATTTGTGCCCAGACAAGGATGAGTGGAGGTAATAACTTGCTAAGGCCACTGAAAGGATTAAAACAGGGAAGAACCTGACAAGATCAATGCTTAACAAAATCACTCTGGCTATTGTTGGAAATGAACACAGTTGGGGAGGTGATCAGCTAGGAAGGAAAAAAAACGCAGAAATTTACAAGAAAGTCACAAGTTATGGGAGCATAAAATTATATTTAAGTATCCATCATGATGATGATAGCTACTATTCACTGAGTGCTAACTGTGCATCAGCACCTATGCTAAGCACAACCGTCTGTTATTTCATATTTGACATATGGCGAAAAACTAAAGCCTGGAAAGGACAAGTAAGTTGTCAGAAAGTAACGGAGCCAATCTTCAAAGTCGTGACTGTCTGTCTCCAAAGTGCCATCTCATCAAAAGTTCTGTCCAAGAAGCTCTGGGGTCATACTTCCACCTGGAGACACCTTAAACTCAACACCAAAACTAAAACCGGGCCCCCACTGGCACTCGTCTCCAAATGAACTTCTCCCACTTGACATTCCCATTTTATTCATTCTATTTTTCACTATTCAAACTTCATTCTAACTTCACTATTCACTAAAATTTAAAAAGCTGATGATACCAAGTTTAACGAGAATAGGGAGCAATTAAAACTCTTCTACATGGCTGGTGCAAAATGGTCACTTTGGAAAACAGTTTGGCAGTTTCTTATAAAGTTAAACGTACACCTACCACATGACCTAACAATTCCACTCTTATTATTTACTCAAGAGAAATGAAAATGTAGGCGTATGTTCACACGATGACTTGTATTCTGATATTCAGAATAGCTTTATTCATAGCAGCCAAAAACTGCAAACAAACCAATGCCCATCATCTGGTGAGTGGATAAACAAACTGTGGTTCATCCATACAATGGATAACTCCATAGCAACAAAAAGGAAGGAACTACTGATTCATGGAACACATGGATGAATTTCAGAAGCATTATGCTACAGAAGCCAGGCACAAAAGACTGCAAGATTCCATTCAGAGGAAACTCTAGAAAGGGCAAGAAAAACTCCCCCAAACCTACAGTGACAGGAAGTAGACTAGAGGTTGCCCGAGGTCAGTGCTGGAGGGAGAGGATTATCTGTAAAGAAATAAAAGGGAACTTTCTGGGGTGATGAAATTGTTCAATATCATGATTGTGGTAGTGGATATAGGACTGTGTGCATTTGTCAAAACTCATCAAATTGCACACTTACATGGATGAACTGCATGTATTTTAATCATATTTCAACAATATTGATTTTTAAAACCCCTCATGATTATTTCCACTTCAACTCTCTCCCCCCACAAATCTTTGTTCAAATGTTTCTTCACATCTACAGCTTCCTTTCCCTTCGCCATTGCTATAATGCTGGCTATTGTTTTTCACTTAAATGTAATGAATACCTAATTAGCCTCTCCTCCGTGTTTATCCTTAATTTATCCTATATAATATCATCCAATTAATACTTCCAAAATATCATTCCTATCACCCCCTGCTCAAAATACTTCAGAAGCATCCTACCTATTATAAGATAAATCCAAACCTCTTACTATGGTATTAATAAAATGCTTTCCACATGTTAACCAAAATTACCTTTCCAACTTTTTTCTTAAAACTTTCCAATGTAAACACTTTGGCCCATTCAATCTATCTATCTACACTCCTCAAACACATTGCTTACCTTTCCTCATGCTTCCCGTATTTGCAATAGTCTCTTAATCCTCTCTGAATTCTCCCACCTTCACAGCTCAGCCCAAGTTTTAAATCTTTTCTCCTTGATCTTTCTACTTAAAATCACAATGATATTTTTCTGCTTTCCTAACTTATTTTTCTGTCTAGGCACAACTAGCTGCCTATAAGATTTACTTAGGGAAAACTAAAAAAACAATAGATTCTGTTGTAATGGGCACAATCAGACACAGGCTGAAGTACAAATAACACGTAGAATTTAGAGAAATTTAGGAACATTTAAATCTAGTCAAGGTGATCAGTAGTTAGCACAGGAAATATAGCTTTTGTGAATAGTTCTGAGTCCATAATCTAATATATGCAGTAAATGGTTAAATAAGTAAATGTGAATCTTATCAACAATAGTAAACAAAATGGCTAAAGCTTTACTACATTATAACTGTATTAATCTGAACAAAATGCCTCTCAAAAAAGGATCTTACAAGTTTAAGATCTTTACCAAGCATTATATCAATTATATAGCATCATAACAATGTTCCATGTTAACAGCCATTTTAAAACAATATGGTCAAGGAATAATTAATAATATATAAGGCAACAAAAGCAGTCTGCCAAATGTTATATATATAGTTCAGGCTATTCACAGAAAAGGGAGTATTAATGTTCACTAAGCAGGTGAAGGTGTTCAACCTGCTAATCATGGAGACAACATTAAAATAACAAGATGTTGCTTTTTCAACTATTATACAAACAGTGGGATCTCATTTAAGAAAAACACAACACAGCTATATATGTCAAAAGATATATGTGAAATGCTCAAAGAAGCCCCACAAGCAGATAAGCATGGTTATTAACAATGGGAAAGGAATATAATTGGAGACAGTGTTGAAGGAAGACTGTGGCTCAATATGTATTATTTGAATTGTTGTTCTTTTTAAATTTATTTTATTGTGAAATAAACATTTCTGAAATTAGTTTCAGCTGTACAACACAGTGCAATAGTTATACTTTTTACTCCTCAAAGTGACAACCCCCCTCCTCCAATCCACTGCCCCACTCCCCCCCATATCATACGTATCTATTACAATTCCATTGACTCCACTCCCACACTATACTCCATGTCCCGTGACTATATATATATTCACATATAGTTGACATACAATATTATACAACAGCAGCTTCAGGTGTACAGTGCAGTGATCAAGCCTCTACCCCAACCATGAAGTGGTCTCCCTAACAAGACATGTGACCATCTGACACCCTACAAAATATTTACATTATTAATTATATTCCCAGAACTGTCTTTCACATCCCTGTGGCAATATTGCAGTTACCTATTTATGCTGTTTAACCCCTTCCCCTTCCCCTTCTCCCTCATCCCCAACCCCCTCCCATCTAGCAGCCATCAGTTGCTCCTCTACATCTCTGAGACTATTTCTGTTTACTTTGCTTGTTCATTCAGTTTTTTAGATTCCACTTGAATTTGTTTTTAATAACAGGGAAGTATTCATGTATTACTCAGGTGACTAAAAAATTTCTTTAAGTGCAAGAGCGCATATACATAAACACACATGCGTTTTTAAAAGCCCTGAAAGAATAATCATCAAACTATTAACAGTGGTTATGCCTGACAGTGGGCTTTCTAGGGGATTAGGTAATTTTTATTTTCTTCTCTTTGTCTGTATTTATACATTCTTTGACAGTACAAAAATCTTTGCAATATGTAAATGCTTACATACACATAGATCTCTGGGACAAGAAACTCAAATCAGTGATTATCTCTGAGGAAGAAACTATTTGGCTGGGATTCAGGAGTAGGAAGATTTACTTTTCATCGTATTACCTTTTGTATCTTGAATTTTTATTAAGTACATGTATGACCCACTCAAGAACTTTTATTTTCTTGGGTCTGGTCCACCAAATGCTCCAGAGCGCTCAGTTACCGGCCCCGTCCCACTGTGGGACAGAGCTTTGGATAACCTGTACTGGGCACACCCAAGCCTGATTGGCTCTTTCTTAAACCCCTCTCCCCCTGAAGGGAACATTACACAGTCTTCGCTCTACCCATCAATGGCTTTCTGCCAAAGCATTTATTGTCAGGTCTTCATCACAGAAGCCATCAGAGTGCAGTTTTCTTGCCTCAGTTTACTTTTCCTCGCTTTCTGGCCTTACTGGAAAAACTTCTCCCCTGGCCTGCCTCCTGCCTGACACCCTCCTCCCCTGTTTTACCTCCCCCACTTCTATTCTCTAACCGCCAGTCCTCTAGTTCCCCAATTCTGCTAAAAGTCAGTGACATGCGAATGGTATAAACTGGAACCAAACTTTTGACAGTTGCCAAAAAGGCACAAACCAGTTAATTCACAAACATTAAAATTTTACCAAAGGAGCTAAGGATAGACAGACAAAGGGTTATTTTATAGTGTCTTCTATACTAGGCTTATTTTGAACTGCTCTCTTTTTCAGCATCCTTAGCAAGAATGCTCCCTGAAGCTTAATCAGTCTTACTTGATACATTCTCTCGACCTTTGCAGTTATTGATGTTAAGTTTACACAATAAATACATCTTAAAAGACACAAACTATATTTTCCAAATTCAAAAAACCCTTGAATTTTGCTACATCGAAAATGAAGAAACCCCTTTATAAGCTTATTCCCTAGGTATTAGTTCACTATGACTCAGAAGAAAATTACGTCCTGAGTCATTACTACCTGCTTAACTTGATAATCAGTGTTTCAAGCCAATGCAGTCTGAGTGCGCTGTATCACTAAGCTGGAAAACATACAAACAAACAAGATGTTCCTACTACAGGGCCCCCTATTGCCTCCGGGAAGTAAGAAATCTAATTAATAACCAACATTCATTGATCTCCCATCTGGAAGACAGAGCAAGCATGACACTAGTTGCTAAGACTCCAGTCTTATAATTGAGAAGAAAATGTCCCCTGGTCATAAAGCTTCCCTATTTGTCCCAGCCCTATCACAACGCAATCTGTCTCTACCTCTGCTGATTTTCTTCACCTACAATAGGAAAGGGTAGAGATTTAAGTCAGGAGAAAGACATTCAAGAGCTAACTTCACAGCACAGAAATAATATACCCAGGTATCTATAATCAGCACTTACGGATAGAGGGTCTTCCTCCCAAATACCCTAAAACTGCTGAGTCTCTATTGTTCCTGAGGGATTTCAGGAAGCTAAAGAAAATATTCAGCTCAAAGAGGCCAAGGAATTAAAAGGGCATGTCATGGCAAGCGATTACAATCCACAACTGCAATCAATATTTTTTGAATTGAGAATTCTCTTGACCTTTTTAAGATCCCCCTTCAGTTTGCTGTAAAATGTTAGTATTTTATGTTTTTACTGTATAGGTAATGTCATACTATTGTTGGTCTTTAGAACCTAAATACACTGTTATTTGTGCTTTGTAAGTAGAATTTATTTGATGATGGTGGTAACAAGTTTGCCCAAATTGCTTTACCCAAAGTCCTACCAAGTTGATCTTTAGGGATCAAACCCAACAAAAGGCCAAAACAAACAGGAAAACCAGCCAAGGAAGTTCCCAAAAAAGTGCTAACCCCTCAGCAAGTGTGGAATATCAATTAATAATACGAGTAACTGAGAATTCTTAAAACTCCCAGAAACAGTGCATAAATGCTTTCTAACATCCATTTGTGTCAGCCCCATATTTGAGGAGTTTTTAAACAATCTATAATTATTTTAAGTATAAAAATACATATGCTTTCCACTTAATTGAGTAGTAATTACTGTGAAGAAATCCCTTATTGGAAATTATACAGTTATTCTAAGATACTGCCATTCTTTAAAACCTACCTGGACAAAATCAATTTTAAAATTGACTTTTTATGAATGTACCTTTTGAATAAAAACCATTTTAATTCCATTTGATCAACTGTTTTATTTAGAAGACTACTCAGAATTACTTTCATAATATTAAAGCTACCCTTATCCTTCCCTTTAAAATAAATACAAAGCTACTATGCTTTGAGAGTCCAAAATCACCCAGAATTAAGCATCAAAGGTGATATCCAAAGTCTACATAGCATAGTAAGTAGGTTTTAAGTCAGAATGTGATTTCATAAATGCTAATAAATGCCTGATAGAATATGTGTCTACCTATTCAGTCAATCAGATTCAAATAGTCTTAACTGAGCCTCTGCTAGGTACCAGGTATCGTGCTAAGTACTTTCATTAGATTACTGAATTCATATCCAACTCTAGGATAGCATGATCTTTCAAGATGGCTGGGTAACAGAATGAGGGGGAAAAAAACCACTAAAAGAAATCTTCCAGGGCCGGCCAAGTGGCGCGTTGGTTAAGAGCTGGCTTGGGACACCAACTCTGAGCAGCAGGGCCCCGGTTCGGATCCCACATGAGGGCCAGTGACACTGCCCTCTTACAGCTAAGATGGTGAACAACAGCTCAACCTGGAGCTGGGCTGCTGTGAGTTGCCGGCGACAGTATAGGCTGCTGCAGTGGGCTGCCATAAGCTATCGTGTGTGGCCGGCAGCCAGCGTGAGTGACTGACAGCCGGTGTGAGTTGCCAAGAGCCGCCGTGAGTGGCGACCGATCTGCCTCACCCGGGAAGAGCCCAATGATAATACCAACATGGGGCCAGTGAAGCAACGTCCTCCACAACTAGACTGAAGAACAAAAGGACAGCAACTTGTCTGTTCCTGTTCCCTGATTCCCCAGTACTATTCCCCTCCCCCAATTCCTCAATAAAACCTTTAAAAAAAAAAGAAATCTTCCAAACCTTACAGGCTATCCTATGCCCTAAACAGCTTCAAGAACAAATCTATACCCATCAAACCCAACCTCATTCTCTGCTCTAGTTTATGGCCTCAGAAAAAGCATATACAACCTAGGAGCCATCTAAAAACGGTGTTGGAAACTAGGCTATTTAGCCTAAATATTTGGAGCCTTACAACCACAAACAAGGAAAGGAATGAGGGCCTGTTTTAAACTGTATCTTGCTTCTTTCCTACAGTAACCAAGACAAATTTGGAGTCTATAGAGTAGTAGAGATGTCAAAACTTGGACTCGGCTATTTAGTAAGTTTTCTGTACAACAACTAATTTAGTATACACTAGGTCATAATGTACTCCCCCCTGCAACCCCCCCAAAAAAAACCAAAACGTTTAGCAATTGATTCTGAATATGTAGTCACATTACCTAAAGAGTAACACAACGGGAAATAGGACATAGGCAATAAAAACAAGACAGAATAGGGGAACAAAACACATGTTATACTCCTTTTAATTCTGTTATCACTGCTTTTCAGCTACCATATCTGTCTCAGTCCTTCCACCCTGAGCAACCGCTACAAGAGAGGGACACATCCTATGCTCCACGGCCATCCTTCCCTTCTCCCACAAGTGGCAGCCTGCTCCACTTCTAGCAATTCCCCTCCAGTACAAGCAACACTACACATATGAAAGACCACAAAAAGCCCATACGCTTGCCACTCAGGCCTTCACCAACCACAGAATTCATCACTAACATCACTCACAGATCCAGCCACATCTCAATGTACCTTATCTTTGCCCAAATCTGGAAACCCCTAACTGAATTTAACTTGCTCACTTCTCTGAAATGGCCTACAAACACATTCTCCTCCACAATGGAAGTGGCATCTCCTCCCACACGTACCACCAACCACTCTGCAAAGGGCAAAATGTAAAAGTAGATGGACTGATACGTTAAATATATTAGGAGATAAACAGCGAAGCAAGTACACCAAGGCCTCAAACAAGAGCTTGGGAACTGAATTTGGTCCCTCGATGTGTTTTGTTTGGCTCACTAGGTGTTGTAATTAGAAACCAGTATTCAGAAGAAAAAGACAGAGTAACTTACGCCCAAGTTCCTGCAGAGGAACAAAGGGCTAGAGCTGGCCCCTTTAGATAGGGCACGTGCTGTCCCATTTGGGACAATCGCCCACATTTATTGTCCATCTGGCCTGCTTCACTGATTGAGCAGCAAACATCTTGGGGACATCTGAATCTGCTACTCCTGAACTATAGGACAGTAAACTGCAGGCCAACAAAGATCTTCGTTCATTGTTTACGAGTGATCTTTTGTGAGAGCCTAGCACTGGACCAGGTATCTTCTCCCAGGTCATTTTTGGCCTGCTGATTTTCTTAAAAGGTTGCAAGTAATTTATTGTGGTCTTTAAGACAACCACGACAGTTAAGAAGAATCAGTAAAAAGTGACTGAAGGACCAAGGGTAAAGACACTTAGAACAGAATGCCTGAACTAAACGATCAAAATCAGTGCGGTAGTCATTTAACAAGGTAAAATCCCATAGATGTTGCTAAAAAGAAGTTATGACAGGTACAGAATAAAACATAGTTCTCTGCAAGAGTGATGTGTTTAAGTGACTAAACAGTATTTCACATTTAGATAGCACTTACAATATTTCAAACACTAACCATATATTTTTTCATCTGATGTTAATAAAATCCTCATGCTACAAAGTTGGCTGGGCAGATCTTATTTTCCGGTCACAGGTACCAAAACATAAAAAAGCCAATAATCTCCACAAAGTGACCCTACTTAATATGGCAAAGAAAGAATCAGAATCCAGTATGTGTTAACTCATAAATCCTTTGCTCCTCCCATAAGAAGACATGGCCACTACTGCCTCTCATCCACTGCTATCCTTCAAAGGGTAGAAAAGCTATTCCATGTATTGCAGAGAAATGTGATTCCACAGGAGATTGGAAGTATCCATTCAATCACAGAAAGAAAACAGGCCAATAGAATAAAGTTACCTTAACGAACACTTTAGTATACTCACATATTTCATTTCGAACTTCTTAGCCAACATTTCTACTTCTTGCCTCTCGTGACGCTCATCATTAAATGGGTCTTCAGTGGGAACGGGCTTCTTCAGATTCTAAGTGAACAGGGAAAGAAATTGAAGTATTAATATTACTTCAACCAGAGTTGAATGTAGCCTTAAATTTAGTAAGAGTCAATTTTTCCAAATATTAACAAGTAAGTTAGAAGCACTAAAACGAGAAAGAAATGTTGGTTTGTACTAAAAAACAAAATTTACCATTTTAATGGATTCTTATACATTCTACAGTTCAAACTGCATCCACCTGTAAAATGATCGTATGGTCACCCCATCCAAAATAAGGCAAAAAAAAAAAAACCCAAGAAAATTAGGTAAAAATAAAAATTCCACTTACAACTCTAGTTTTGAGTTCTTCCCAACAAAGATTACCCGCTTTGGTCAGGAAACGCTTCCAAAGCGATCTCTAGGTTATTAATTTAGAGTCGGCATTTCATCATCTATCTGCCCTGAGTTATCACTAGAGTATCTGTGGCTGCTATAGCGTTCTGCTGAGGCCCAGCAGCATCCAGCCTCCACAGTACCTGCATCTGTCGATGGATATCCATTCTGGGAATACGTTCTACTTTCAAACAAAGCTAGAGAAGTGACATTGCTGCAAATAGATTACATTACATGGCTTACTTCTAGCAGGGGAGAGTGCCAGTTTCTTATAATACATGTTTTAAAAATACACACACACACACACACACACACACACACACACACACACACCAGTTTCTTATAATACATGTTTTAAAAATACACACACACACACACACACACAGAGCTAGGATCCCACATTTAGCATCTACTTACCAAAACAAACAAAAAGATAAATCACATCCTTTACTCAAGTTTACTACTTTAGCAGACACATTTCATATATATGGTTTTCCAATATACAAAAAAGCCAAAACAAGAAGACACAAAACAATTGACTAGAAAGTTAATTCTTTTTTTTTTAAAGGAAGGCTAGATGTTTTTACTGAAATAGCATCTTCAAGTAATTAAAAATGCAAGTATATTACAACTGAAATACTGCGTACAGATTTCGTTGACCCTGAAGGGCAAGAAAAAGAACGCAGAAAAGACAAATATTTGCACACTTTGGAATTAAGACACTTTCCCCTGGATACAAAGGCTAAGATATGATCAGTCTAAAGATTATGACAGAAAAATATGGACAGAATGAATACAAAACAATTCATCATACCTAGGGCATTAGAATAAAGGAAAACTCCTTAAAGACTAAAGAAAATAATTTTTGAATCAATTTTAAAAGTTACTGTAATAGATAATAAATTTACAGACTCCTTTATCCAAACAGGAGTTACCAAAGGAAAATATAAACATGATGTAAAAGGAAATAAACTAGCAGGTACAGACTGATAATGAAATAAATACTAGGCATGTTCAGAATATAGCCTTAACTTGAGATTAAAGTTAAGGACAGTGAGTAACCACCATGCCTTGCCATTATAAACTGTTCCTCATGTCACTGTGAGGTTGAAATATTAGGTCTTACTTATACGTGCAAATATAAACACATGGAGATACATTTTTAAATAAGAATCACCTTATATGTCATTCTAAAATATTTTATGTAGACTTCATATAGCCATCAAAAGTAAATGTCTTACTCGACAATCTATAAAAATAAAATTTACGATAGCTGGCTCACTTTTCTTTCATAATTAAGAAATAACTCCGTACCCATAATCAAGGCTCTAAGTAAGCTGTATGCTTTTCAGGTGAAAAAGGGATCTGAAAATTATTATAAATATCAAGTTTATCAACTGTCACCATGCAAAATTGACACAATAATTTTGTTTTTTGACATTAACTCATTAACACCATTTTCAGATCTTTCCCACACATGTTACCCAAAATAGGTAATATGATAAGTAATGGAATAACACAGAATTCTGTAACAGTATAATAACATTTACACTATTATCTTTTATTTTTCCTTTTGTAGTAAACGTTCAATTAATCATGTTCACAAATGTATGTTCTGTTTAAGTGATTTTTCTAGTTTACTAACAGTTAAAAAAACAATTTCTTGTATATAAATTACTGCTGAAATGTATTTCTAAACTACTATTTCCCTTTAGCCAGAAAAGGTGAACAAATTAATCTTTCAGGATAGAGATGACTACAGTGCCGCAGTCATCATCCTGAATCATTGAACCACCTCTATCAGGGCTCTCAATACTCTACAGAGGTAACAAAGGTTAAAGGTTTAGCTAGCCTGTGTCCTGACAACCTGGAAGGAGGTTTTAAGTTTCATATTTTGCCAACATATGCTCATTTAAATGTGCTTTTTCTCATTAATACAGAGTACAGAAAAAATTCTGATTGCATTCAGTTGATCAGGGTTTTACTATATTTATTTCATTTATAAAAGGGGATGATTTAAATGCACTCCAATATAGATGGTGTTCACATGTAACAGATTTTTTATACCTACACCTATCAACTTAAGGATCTGGAACTAAAAATCTTCTTATTCAGTGATAGATGGCTATTTCAAATTTTTAGAACGTTTTTCTCTTAATTTCACAAGATCTCTTTTCCTTCCCTTTCTAGTCTTCCCCTATATGGTGTGCTGTTCAATTACAATAACCCCAAATTAAAGCTATTTTGAAAATATGATAACATCTCTAAAAATATTTGGACTTCCCCTGAGGGGAAAAGAAACAAATTTGGGAATAGCCACTTTCCAGACCAATTCTAATAGCCACATTTTGCTTTTTGATGGTCTCTCTTCCTAGCATTTCCTTTTGTGGATCTATGACAACTTTATTTAGAAAGGTGTCTTCTATACTTATGTAATGAATATGTTCATTGGGAGTAATCATAGGAAAAACTGGCAAATCTTTGTTGCAAAAATGCGCTGTATAAAAAATGATTTTTTTGTTTCATGGAATGTCAATTGATATATGGCTAAATATACAATGGGAAAATTGAACTAATAAACCCCTACATTGGTAGTTAAACTGAAACATTAAACAGAATTATTCATGTTTCTCCTATTACATGACACTAGTAATTCTGATGTTATCAAGTTAACAAGGTAAGGTGTCAAAATTAATTTTTTTATAATTAAAAGATACATATCCATTGCTAGTTGATCAATGCACGAATATTACAGCATAAAGAGTCATAATAGAGGTCTTTGTATTTCTACTATAACTTTTAGTTCACTTTGGCAGGATCCTGCACATTTAAGCTACATGAGTTAACTAATAGAATTCTTTCACTAAGAATTGGTGATAGTATGTATACAAGTATTAATAAAATTACATGTAACCACTCTGTGTTAGTCTCCTCATGTGTAAAGTGGGGATAATGGTCCTCATTCCTTATCTCATGGAGCTAGGCTGCACTAAACTCGATAAACCATATACCATACTCAGAGCTGCGTCTGTCCGAGCACATTCTGAGAACTCAGTAAACGTTAGCTATTGTTATGTATTTTTATTCAAATATGCCTTTTACCTGCAATTTATGAAATAGATCAGGGAGTAAAACTGCAAACCTACTTAGATTAGAAAATCATATACAATTTATTTTTAAAATGCTCCAATCCAGCATTTTCAAAATTCTTTTGGGGAAAAAAAATGACATCATATTTATAAATAATAGGGTACTAAAGGGCAAAATGTTAAGTAGAAGTGACCAAAATGATCTCTACCCTTAATTCACTTTGGCTGAAATCATTTAGTAACGATTTGACACACAACAGTATTTGTAAATAATGATCAAAACATTAGTTTGCAATAAACAAAATCTAGTGACATTGTTTAATATATTTTTAAACTAGAAATCATTCATTTCAACTACAGAGATAATCAAGGATAAAAACAAAACAAGTGATTTCTGGAGTCCATTAGACCTGTACTAAAAAGCAAAACCTAATAAAGAGCATAACCTCTAAACAATGGAGGAAATTGTTCTCTTATTACTTCTCTATCATTTCCCTTTTTAGTTCACTTCTGAAGATGACCAACCCAACAAACCTCTCTATTTTCATTGTTCACCAGTTCTATCAAAGGCATACCTATATCTTTTCAATAAAGTTTTTAAAAATTCAAAGCTGAGATTTTTTTTCATCATTTTCCAAACATTACAATGGCCAAGTGCAACATCCCCGACTCGGACCTATAAACTAATAATATGCACTCAAATAAGAATATGATAGTAGGCGCCAAATGAAACAGGAGTCACCTTCCCATTCAAATACAATCTGAACAAACTCCAGAGAAAACAAAGCTAAAAAGGTTCACCACTATCAACACGCGGGAGAAAAATATGTAACCAGATAACTAACACTTCAGCTTCATTCCTAAAGTGGAATTCTTAGTCTGAAAATGTTTCCATTACTTTTAAATCCCCTTCAATTAAGAATACTCCACGCTCACAAGCGCATCTCAGCAGCCACAACGCCAAGCATAACAAACAGTGATGAAGATGAGGATACTGGAGGGGTTCCACAATCGCCCCGCTTCAGATTGGGGGGCGTGTCCCCCGAGGTTTTCTCTTCCTCCCTGCTGGAAAGGACAGCTGGAGTTCCACACGGAAAACCCAACCACGCAACTTGCAGGGCCCCCAGATTTTGTGTGGGAAGCAAAAAAGGAGGAAAATCTGAGGTTTCGAAAGGTGCAAAGGAAAACCTGCTCGGAGCAGCTACTGGAGCTTACGGGAGGGGGGGGGGAGGTTGGTGGATCCGGGTGGGAGCTTCGGCCAACCCTGGGGAGCAGAGGGAAGCAGCACCATCCACCCGTCCCCCCACTCAACCCCTGCCCCCTCCAGCCCACCCTCCGGGGCGACCCGAGCGCAGGGTAGGCGTCGGATGGTGCAAACCACTGAGGGAGGCGGACGGCTCCTGAGGCTCCCAGGGTCTGGGGGATGAGGGAGGAACCTTCTGTACCCGTTGTTCTCCGCACAGCAGCAGCTCCGGGTAACTGAACTCCACGCAGCTCTCGTCGGTGGGATCCTTGAGCACCAGCTCCAGGCGCACCGTCTCCCTCGGCGGCTTCTGCGGCGGTTCGGCCCGGGAAGCTGACTCCCGCGGCGGAGGCGGCTGCAAGTGCAGCTGCGGGAGCGGCGGCGGCGGCGGCGGCGGCGGCTCGGGCCGCGGAGGCTCGCGCTGTAGCGACATGGGCGGTTCGGCGCGGCTGACCTCGCGCTGGGGGAGCGGCTTCTCGCGCGGCGGGGGCTGCGCGTCCGACCGGGGGGCAGCCTCCCGTGGGGCCGATTGCTCCGACCGGGCCGGCTCACGGTGCGGTTGCGGCTCCAGACGGGGGGGCTCGCGAGGGTACTCGGGCTCGCGTTCAGCTCCCGGGTACTCGGCCTCGCGCCGCCTCACCGGTGACAGGCTAATAAACGCTACTCTGCGCGGCTCCGCCATCCCCACTGTTCTGGCCCTCTGCCCTCGCTCGAGCCGGCGCTCGGTTCTACGCCGAGTTGTTTGCCTGCCCGCCCTTCCTTTCGCTCTCCTTCGCTTTTCTGCCCTCCACCACCCTCAGCCGTCTCCGCCGACGCCACCGTGAGTGCGGACCGTGCCCCCTTCCCCGCCACTATGTTCTGATGGGCTCCACCGCCATCGCCAGGGTCGCCGCAGCCGCCATGTTGGATCCCCCACATAAATAGAAGCTAGCCGCCGAGCGGGCGCATGCGCAGACAGGAGACGCTCGCGTCCACCGTCGTGGCTGTGGCTCAGTTTTCCTCTTTTCCTCCCAACAGTCTGGGAGGCCAGACAGGTCAGCGGAAGTGACATCATGGCAGGGCCGGTTTCCTTGGAAACGGAGACGCCGTCTGCGCCCTTCCTAAAAGGGAGGGGTCTAGGGGTTCCCCTGAAGCTTCCTCTTCGCACCCGGAACCCGGAGGCGTTCTTGGGGCGGCTTGCCAAGGGCGAGCGTCGGGATGTGCCTGAGGCCGACCTAGTCATGGCGCCGGGTACCTCCCGGCACATGCCTCCAGCTCTCGGCACTCGAGAGTCGGAATTGTCAGCCGGTTATTCAAGGCGGATTCGGAGAAGGGGTCGAGGGACGCGAAGACAAGCCGATGTACCTGCCCGCCCAGCGCCACCGCAGCCCTAAATATCGAGGAGAGAAAGGAAATGGCTAACTCCAGCCGGACTCGCCCTGCGGCTTCCTTCCGCAGAGCGCAACACTGACTCCCACAGGCCCCCCCTTTCCTAGACCGGCTTCCTAGACCGACTCCTGTTTTTCTCGCCTGGCTGTGGTGGGGATTGCGTGGCACCTTCGTAAAAAGCTCAATAACATTTTGCGGTTGGGAAATTGAACACGCAAGTGAACAGTTCTGGGCTCGTTTATAAAGCCTAAGCTGTTGAAATTAATAGGAAACTTCTCGAGGGTTTGGTATTTTAGGGTACGTATGCTCTGAAAGTTGAATGCTCAATGACCCATGGCGGGGTCGGAGAGAAACCTGGATTGGGCACGCCTTGTAGGCAACACCTTGATTCAACTAATTGGAATTCATATTAAATGGATGACAATTACTGTCCATTTCAAAACACTCAGTAGGAAGTAGAGTTGAGTGCACACCCTCCACGTCCTGAAGAAATTCCGTCCTGTTAATTCCATTGATCGGGTTAAAATTCTATCACCTACTGACGACTCTTTGAGTCAGTGTGACGTCATAGACAAATTCCGAGTAGGTTCCGTTTTTTGCTCTACTATGACTTCTCCTATTTGTAAGCAGATGGTGATGGACTCGATAGTTCCAGAGGTCCCTCTCAGCTTTAACAGGCTACCGTTTTTCCTTGGCACTCTTGCGTGACTTCCAGCACCCTCTTTCCCATTGCTCCTCTTGATTGTCTCATTTCTGGATTGTGTTAGCACTTTAGTCACCTCTTGTCTTCAGTCTCTTCCTGACAGTCTTGCAATGAGGCTATATTAATGCTTCTAAAACACTGCTTTACTTTGTCTCATTCTGTTTAGGCTGGAACTTAACCTGCAAAGTCAATTCTATACTTAACTCATATTCCGTGTTCTCCACAGTGCAGCTCAGAGAGCAAACGGATGTTCTGTGGGCCAGATCGTTCTGCAGGTGCGTTACTAATCCTATTTCTCTTCTAACTTCAAACGCCTTGACTGTTTCTCCAACTCTTTGAACCACAACCCACAGTAAAGATTTTACACTGTAACCCAGGGTACACACATATATGTATACACACACATATCTGAAATACAAGTTTCACAACACTTGATCGTGTAGAATACAGTAAAAACAACAAAAGGTAATATAAACATTTTATAATACAATATGGAAATAAATATTATAAACAGTACTGAAGCAAATTAGTAAAAATTTTATATAATGCCTTGCCTGTTCATCAGTTTATTCCAGTATTCATGAGGACAATGCTACGTGCACATCTGGTCTACTATTGAGCCTGATCTTATCCTTTATTTTCAAATAGGCCAAAATTGAAGATCCTAGTTCACATACATAGGCAGTTGTGAGTAGTAGTAATGTGAATCTACTTTTTCTTAACAATAATTCTTTAATTGTAATGCAGCATGATGATAAATTTCATGTTTGGCAATCATTTTTCTGTGTAAGTGAAGTACTAAGTTGCAATAATTTATTTTCATAGAACAAGTGTAATTTAAATATTTATGGTTTTGAAACCAAATGATCCTTATATACAATTTTTTGTTTTTAATGTGTCAAATTATCTTCTGTTTTTATTGGTTTCTAAAAAACTTTTTATTTAGACTATGTTTCTTGATCATATTTCTTGTTGTCACTTGCAATTCCAGTATAAATTGTATAGTTTAATTTTTATTGACCCAAATGCTGTTTTCTATTTCTGAATATAATTTTCTTCACACAGATAAATCCTCTGTAAAACTGACTTTCTGCACATATCACATAAAAGTGTTATACAACTTGCAATATTAGTATTCTCATCAAGTTACACTGTGACTGCATAATCACTAATTCTTCAAAATATTCTGTGGTAATAGAGTTGATATTGTGTTATTGGCAAGAGTTATAGCTCTTAATTTATCAACTGCTTTGTCACCAAAAATAAATGCACCATATTCATAAATACTGAAACTAGGCTGTTATCCGTCCAACAAATTAACCCAGTGCATGTATCACCTGTCGCTCCCCGACTCTAGCCCTGGAAGGATTAGTATGGTGCACTCTGATAGTGAATTCTGTTGTGGTCTGTTTCTTTTTTTTTTTTTTAACACTATTCGTGATCCTCAAAATTGATTTCAAAATCCTCTAACTGGTTGCAGCCAACAATTTGAAAGGACAGCCACCTTACTAGTTGGAGACTGAATAGGCGGGAAAAATTAACTTAGTAGCTAGGGACTTTCTAGGGGTAGAGCATGTCTACCTATGCGTGTCTGTGCAAATTGGAAAAGCACTTTTGTTGAGTAGTGAAGGCCTTTGAGGAGGCTGGGAAGAGGTCGAAGTCAATTCCTGTTCAAAACAAAGTCTTTAAAACAATATCTTTCAGATATTGGATTACCTAAGATATTAGTGTTATAAAGCAGGTGCTGGAATATCTCCTAGAACCCAAGGGAAGAAATGCAATTAGGCTCCAAGAAGATGGAACCAGAATTAGAGACTAGGAAAGCTACACAGACTCCAGGCAATATTTTCTGTCTCACTTCTGCTCTTTCAGATCTCTTTCATTCTGCTCCCCTCTCTCTGATTTATTAATAAAATATGGCCTTGTTATACTTCCCCCAGTTTTTTGTATTTGTTTGTTTGTTTTTTTACATCTTTGTTGGAGAGACCAGACTAAATTAGGACATTTTTACACCCAGTTCCAAAATTGTAGAGAAGATTCTCTGATTGGCCTAGTTTGGGTCAGGTGCTCACCCCCAGGTCAAACAACTGTGAAGAAAGTATGGCTACCAGGAGCCTGTGATGAGGTAGATGGGGTTGGGGGTGGAGGGCAGGACGCTGTTCCAAGAAAGGGTAACAGGCCTGTCAGGCAATCCACCAGATGTCCATTACATAAAATGGCAAACAAAATTATGGATGACACGTTGTGGTAAAACCACTGTAAATCACAGTGATGGTTTATCCTAGAAAAAAATATAACAAGTATAACAAAACTGATTTCAGAAACAACAGAAAATCCAGGCCAATTGGAATAGAAGAAACCAAGAACGCTGCCACCAAAGAGCTAGCCCCTCACTCCAAAGAAAAGGGGGGGAAAAATGACTAGGACCAGACAGTGTAACAGGGAAATTCTACCAAGCCTTTACAGAACAATAGGTTTAATATTATTTAATGTGGTACATTATAGAATAGCAGGAGAAAAGCTCCCAAGGTCTTTTCATGACCCAAACAGAACACTGATTCCACTTCCAGCAAAGATTGCACCCACAAAATATAGACATTAAACACCTATATGGGACATTATCGATATTTTTCATTGTCTATCATGTAGACAAATGCAAAAAAAAAAGTGGTAATACTGTGCTGCTGTGCTATGCGGAAACAATCACTTCCATTCATTGCTGGTGGAGACTGGAATTGGAAACACCTCTGTATAGGGCAACTCAGTAATACCTGTCAAAACACAAATGTATAGACTCTTTGACCCAGTACTTGCATTTCTATGACTTTATCCAAGAACTATGATTATCTGTATATATGTGTTCTTTTCCTCACCTTGATTCATTAGATAAAGTTTTCTCTATTTCTTTTTTCAAAGTACCAGCTCCTTCACTTCTTTAGTTATATACCCTTTTTCTAGTTTTAAATTCATTCATTTCTGAGTTTATTAGTTTTACTTTATTAGTAGTCCTTATGTTTATTTCAATGTTCTTTTTATTACTTCTTGATAAGATACTTAAGTCACTCTTTTTTCCCCCTGTTTATTAATATAAGGATTTAAGACCTTAACTTGTCCTCTGAGTTTTATATCTAATCCAGTTTGGCTACAGCTTGGATTTTCTCTTTTGTCCAAAAATAAAGAGGGTTTTTGTCTGCTATTTGTTTGGGTTTTCTTGATTGGTTGGTTAATTGGTTTTCTCTTCTTTTTTTAATGTTTGGGTGGTAGGGGGTCTTCGTTTTCTGGTTTTATTAACTTCTACTTTTATGACATTGTGATTAGAAACATCTGCATCGGTTCTACTTTTGCGACTCCTGCTTCCGATCTGTAACTTGAATGCAAGCACCTTCAGCATTCGAAGCCTTAGTTTGCTAAATGGGAATAATAATATACACACTTTTTGAAGTTGTTGGGATTAAGTAAGTTAATGTATGTGAAGTGCTTTGACGAGTGGCTGGTGCAGAGTAAGCACTTATATATAAGTGTTTGACGTTTACTGTGTTTATGGCCTAGTGTACAGTCAGCTTTATTGAATGTTCAATGGGTCCCTGAAAAGGAAGTCTGTTCTATTTTCAAGGTAGAAGCTATAACAATATTTGCCTATTAGTTGCAATATTTAAGTTATATGTTTTACTTCTTTTCATTTCAACTGTCATAAACGGTAATCTACTACTATTGTCATTGTAACTCTTTACCATTTTTGTTTTTTGAATATTGATGCTATTTCCTTTGTTGCATATTCATAACTGTTATATCTTCATTGAGAAATGGACCCTTTATCATTCAAAGTGTGTTCCTTTGACTTGCTTAATGATTTTGACCTGGATTCAACCCTGTTTGATTGTGACACCTGCTCTCTTTTTATTTGCATTTGCTTGGTTGTACTATTGCCCATCTTTTATTGACAACATTTATGTGTAAACAGCACAGAGTTAGGTTGTGCTTTGTGATCCAATCTGCCAATCCTTTTCATTTAATAGGTGAGTTAAACCCATTTACATTTTTGACATGAGAGGTATGTCTGAGCATAGATCTGCCACATTATCTTATGTCACGCTTTCTCCTTTAAGCCTTTTTAAAAAAAACTTCTCCACAAACTGATGACCTGTTTGCTTTGTTTTTTGAACGTTACTTCTGATAATACGGTAGGCTTATATTTGTGTTCTAATAGGATAATTTATAATGCAATTCTCTTTTTCTTTGGACATTGTCTATAATTTCATACTATGATCAATGATAAAATTTATGTATTTTCTTTTTCTATACTTTATGTTTAACGTGGAGTAGTAAAATACACTTATACACTTCTTGATTTATCACCTTTAATGGTACCTTAAAGATAAAACATCAATGAACTGCCACTATTTTCTACTTTTCTGCGAGGATTGTACATTTTATATTTTGTTACAGCTTTCATAGACACATCACCAATTTTCTGGTGGTATTTTTTGTCTGCTATTCCTCCCTCCCTCCCTTCCTTCTTCCTTCCTCCCTTTCCTTTTGTATTAATTTTCTATAGACCCTTAGCTATGTTGTCTGTCTGTTTCTCTTTGAGGAAGATGAGTTTTCCTGGACCAGTTACTCTGCTGAATATGCATGCCATGGCACCTCAGGGCCATGCGCCCACCGGGCTGGTATTTATTTACCTTATGACCCAGGGTTTTGCATGTACTCCTTTGATGAGCGTCTGTGGAGCTGTTCGCAGATGTCTTCTCTGCTACAGGGCCAAGCGCTTTCCTGCAAATAAGGCTTCACTCTGTGATTCTTTGGTTTGCTCCGCCTCCTCGGCTTCTCAGAACTAAAGTTGTAGACATTGTTTTCCCCATTTATCATAGTGCAATAAAATATTAAGATTTAGCTTTTTCTCACACCCGCCCCTAACGTGGACACTTCCCATTCCCTGCAACTCCCATCCCTGATCTCCCAATACTGTTGGTCAATTTGGGGTTGAATCTTTGTTGTCTTCTCTCCACTTCCTCTCCCAATCCTGGTAACCACCAACCCGACTTCTTTGTTCCTCTTTCTCCTGCTTCCGTTTTGATTGCAGACTTATGTTTGAGTTGTATTTAACTTATACAAAGTTATTGCTATAAGCAATTTATTGCTGAGTGTCATTCGCATTGTTGCAAGGGGCTATAGTTCATTTATTCTGTATAGTATCCCATTCTGACTTTACCACAGTTTATTTATCCACTCTGTCAATGGGCATCTGGTTTGTTTCCAGGCTTTTCCTGGGGTCAGTGCTGTGAGGACCACCTTGCACATATCTCCTGCTGTACACGTTCAGGAGTATCTCTTGGACATACGCCAAAGAATGAAATCGCTGGGTTAGTACGAAACTACAAGTTTACAAATAAGGCCATACTGTTTTTCAAAGGACAAATTAACCTCTCTATGAAAATAAAGAATAGGAACAATTAAAGATTAAACATCTGTAAGTATTTTTCATGGCTTCACTTGCACTGTTATTGTCATCTGACATAATTGTTTACTTATTCTCTACCTAGTTAAATTCCATTCTTCAAGTTTCAGCTTCAGATTCACTTCCCCCATTTGGCTTTTCTACGTAACCTACTCCGTCCGCAGTGGTTTTCCCTGTTGAATTTCCTTGGTCAATGTATAAACTACGGGTATGCTATCCCATCATTTCATTGCTTTTACAGTACCTTGCAGTTATTCTTTAGTTCACTATTACCTATATTTTCATCCTAATATACGCTTGTAATTTTTACAACTTGAATGGCTTGTCTCCGCTCTACCACCTGAATAACTACTCTTCAGTCAAACACTGGCAAAGGAGAGTATAATTATATGTTTATGGAGGAAATTAGAAGTAGATGGACACATTTAACTGTGCATAGTAGGAAAGACCTGTACATGTTTAGAGGAGCAATAAGATCCCCTTGACATTTTTGTTAAGCATATAGTTATGTCTAAGTTATAATGCAGAATCCCTGATTCAGGAACCCATGAACAGAGATCACTGAGAATCCGGGTTTTTCTTCCCCTTAGGGTATTCATTCACACACACAGGCTGCGAATTTTGTATCTGGCTGTTTCACTCTCTGCTTTGGTTGGTAAGGAGCTTGAAGGTGAGTTTCTGGCCCATCTTTAGTAATTCTGGTATGTACTTTTTGTGGATGAACTTTACTCCTGGCTTCCTTTAATCTTAAATGCTTTCTATCTATTCATATGTTGGAAAATTATCTCAATCTGGAACACAGTGGGATATAAGTAACAGACCAAATAAATGCATGAGTACAGAAATGAATATGCAAAAAATTTGATAAGTCAAATTAGGTAAAATGCATCTGTAATTTATGCTATGGATGCCAACATTTGTGCTTCCCACTGTCCTCTCACTCGAAGTTCACCTAGCAGGGTACTTATCTCAGCATCTGAGGGTTGGGAACTGTGTTGCCCTAAGAGGGGCAGCCGAACTGGTGGACCTGCTGCGTCTGCTTCCTTTCCTGCCATTTGCTCCAACCACCAGGGAAGATCCTAGTTGTATTTGGCATTTAGGTTTTATTTAAAGAAAGAGTTTTAATGTAAAAAGAAAAGTGCAAACTTGTCTATACACTACACACTCAATATGCACACCTCAGCTGATTGTATTCATCTAGCGTTTTATAATATTTTGTGCTGTCTTATATTCTTCCCATACTCCTGCAGTCCAGAGTTAGGGTGGGTAACAGGCACATCATTGGGTCCTTAGTCCTGCTTTTCTTACAGCATCTCCAAATAGCCAGAATACTGTTTGAACAGAATCATAAGATATATATAAGCCTTAAATAGAAGTATTGTATAGGATGAAGAAGAGAGATAAGAGGACCATCTAAGTCAGATTGAGACAGTCCTTAATATAGGAACTAGTGAGTCACTAATTCGTCGTTGCTATTAGAAGGTAGATACGTATAACTTGTGATATAATGAAAACCTGCCTGCAAGGTTTTCAGTGTGCCAAGCCATGATGGAAGAAGGCAGTCCTTTGTCTTCTGCGTACTTGGGTGTACGCTGCATGTGCTGCGCACATGGCAGAAGCCTGGGCACCTTGCTAGCTCCTGAGTTGCAGGATCCATTCTGACCGCGTCTCCCAAGTGGGGCAGGTGGTGTCCCATTTACAAGGATACGAACATTCTCACTGCCTTCTTTTACCTCTCAAGACTTTTTTCCTACTGATGACAACAATCACGTTACTGTGTTGAGTTGTGTAGACTTGTTCGACTGAGCCCCTTAGGGGTAAGGACTGTGCATTATTTATTTCACAACCCTAGCACCTGGTATATGTTTGGCATGTGATAAAACAGTAATTAGATGGGAACCAGAATATATGAGGTCAGGTCTCACAAGTCCCCTGCTCTACCACTTACTGTATGTTTAATTATTCAGTAAACAAGAACATGAGAGCTTTCTATGTGAGAGGTGTTGTAGTATGCCTGGTCATACAATTTCTGGAATGGGCTGTAACTCAGCAAAGAGCCAAACCTAATACGACCTAGCAGGAACCATGAGCCTTAGCGGACAGGAATTCTTAGGGAATAAATATCTACTTTCCTCTTATAAAGAGTAGCTTGTGGAGCCCAAAACTTTGGTGTTTTTTTTTTCCTTTATTCTGGGGTCAGGAAAGAAAGGGGAGAAGGCACATGATATACTCAGGGCTCCCACTCACACACTCACAGACTATCGTAATAAGAACCAAATAAACTTTAATTTTAATATATTACAGTAGAATAATTATTTTGAAGTATAAAAATAATTGTAACATTTTTTTGCATTTGCAAGTATTATAATATTTGCTATAGACTATAAATAGTTCATTGATGCTATGAACTATACACATTACATTACATTCCTAAGCCTGGACCTTCCTGTCATCTCATGAAGAAAAACAGCTGTGTGATCTTGGGACCCTGCCAAGACATTTCAGAAGTAGCCATCCTTAATGGTAGAATTGGATGGTATCACTCCTAAACTAGTCTTTATGTTTTTTGGCTCAATTCTATAGATTAAAAAAATTTTTTTAAGTGAGCCTGAAATTCTGGGAATTGCTATTTTTTGGAATATCTGATTCCCCCGCTCCCCACCCTAACAGGCAGGAAAACACAGGGAGAAGTGTTAACTTCAACAAAAGCTCATTGAAAAGTAAATTGCCATCAGTGGAAAAGCTATCCAAGTATAGGAAATTCGAAAATAACAGCAGTTAACTGGAAGACAAATTTCATTGCTAAAATCCACTGAAGAATTTCATTTGTCTTTTTCTACTATCATGTTTCCTAATATTTTGAGTGAGGTAAGTTAAGAATCACAAGAAAGATTCTAAAAATTATAGCAGGTTCTGCCCAGATCTGACTCACCTAGTACTTTAGATGCTGAGAACCAACTATTTAAAAAGTAGGAACAACATAATGAGGAAACAGTCTCTGACACTTTGGCATACGAAAAAGGATGTAACTTTGTTTTCTACAATCCAGTTATCCAGGCCAGTTTATGATTTGTGCGCTGCACTGATTAGATCTGGGTCTAAGATAAAAGACGAGAAAACTGGTCATCTTCCTGAGTAGAGCTGAAAGAGCCTCTCGCAACTGTCCATAAGGCAAAGCTTATCTGTGGTCACTGATCTTCCCTCCTTAGCTGCTTTGACTCCTGCCATGTTCCCATCTCCATTCCATCCACTTTCATCTACAGTGGGATGGTGGGGGTATAGGTGGAACAACTGATACAGTGCTTATAGGAATTCTTCTGTCTTTAGTATTTCCAGGGATTATGACTTTCTGTCAGTGCTCACACTGGATAGCAACGGCTCTGCACTTTCTATACCTATAATCCTGGGTACTTTCAGCTCATAAAAAAAAAAATTACATGGTTTAGAAACAAAGGTAATCTGGTACAGAAAAACATGGAGGGCTATTTTCTGAAAATAGCTTGTGAGCCTAAAAATGTTCACTTGTATAATAGGTTTATGTTGCAAAAGCTCAGAAACATGGGGCTGGAATATAACAGGATAGAGTGAGGCCCTTGGGAGATCGCTCAAAGGCCTGTACACAATCCATGTTCTATACCATTACATTAATAAATGGCCATAATGCATTCATATAATCTTTGTAGCCCTACTTTCAAACTTGATGTTTATTCAGCAAGATACATGAAAAAAAAAACAAACCCAAAAACACCTAACCTGTTTTGTTACCTAAAATATAATGGAGAAGTGATAAACAAGATTTGTATTCTTTGCTTCCTGAATAACCTTAAATGTACCGCACAGACACTTTTTTCATAGTACTCACCTTTTAAAAAACTGCAATACTCCTTTACTCCACTGTAACATGTTATAATCATCAAAAATGCAATTACTGAAAGAGTAATCCCATAAGTCTATTATCTATTAATGACTAGACAGCTTGATAAAGGATCTGCCATTCTTGGAATCATATAGCTTTTATAACCTCTGTTAAGAGATGCAGGGCTAGCCAAGTGGCTCAGTTGGTTAAGAGCTCACTCAAGAGTGTGATCTCTGAGCAACAGGGTCACCGGTTTGATTCCCAACTCGAGCTGAGTTGCCACTGAGTTGCCAACAGGTGGCAGGATGGCTCAGCTAAAAAAAAAAAAAAAAAGTTTCATTTTGGGCCAGCCAAGTGGCGCGCTGGTTAAGAACTGGCTTGGGATGCCAGAGGGCGCCGGTTCGGATCCCACATATGAGGGCCAGTGACACTGCCCTCCACAGCTAAGATGCTGAACAACAGCTCGACCTGGAGCTGGGCTGCCGTGAGTCGCCGGCGACGGCGTAGGCTGCAGCCCCTGTGGCAGTGGGTTGCCATGGGCTACCGTGTGTAGCCAGCAGCCAGCGTGAGCGGCCGTCCAGAAGCCGGCGACTGATCTGCCTCGCCCGGGAAGAGCACAATGATGGTGCCAGCTTGGGCCAGTGAAGCAACGTCCTCCACAACTAGACGGAAGAACAAAAACAACAGCAACTTGTCTGTTCCCCTTCCCCTGATTCCCCAGCGCTGTTCCACTCTCCCAATTCCCCAATAAAATCTTTAAAGAAGAAAAAAAAAGAGAGATGCAAGATTCAGAGATGCATTACGAAACTCTTTATGGAATTCCCCAGTAAAAAGAGTGTACAGAGATGGCTAAAAATAAGATGAGAGAATGACGGCGACTCTTGAGCATTAATGGCATTTATTATTGCAGCTTGGAGAAAATGCCATAGAATGTTAATATAAAAAAAAAGTTTGCCATTCTCCTTAAAGTCAGTGAATGATGTAAGAGTTCTCTGAGTATTTCTGGAAGAAAGGCACCGAAGTCTTATTGCTACTCAGATCACTCAGGGGCCACAACACAGGCTCTGGCACTTAACTTCAGCCAGGAGACAAGGTCTAAGCAGCCAGTCACTGGGTTTGTGACTTGAAAAGCAGAGAAGGAAAATGTCACTAAAATAGAGGCCTCCATCTTACATCAAACTTGAGGCAAATGATTTCCAATCTTACGGCAAATTGGTGACTGCTTCCCCAGGCCTCTGGAGCTATTTTAGATAGGCACTCTATTTTCTTTGGCCCATTTCTTCATGATCCGGATGATGTATTCTACTTGGGTGTTACCCGTGCTTCTCAGTAAATGGAGGACTTCTCGAAGGGTCTCTCTGAGGAAAAGATTTGAATGGGCAAAATGTTTCAACAGAGAATGAGAAGTAACAAGTAAAATAAACTCGTAACTGTTCTTCATATACTTCTAGTGGGGCATTTTTGGTAACAGGCTCTTTCCCTGTGTATTCATAAACCAAGTACAAACTTCCTAGTCTGCTATTCTTATGGTGGCATAGTAAAATAAAAATTCTATGTGATCACTTCTCCAACCCAAATTTTCCTTGTTTACTTATATTACCTATATACATGCTATTAATCTTTTTGTCCTGATATGACATAAATATTTCCATTTCTGTGTTTACTTTCCATGGCAGAGTAGAAAGAGGGTACATCAAGGAGTTGGGTTCAAATTCTAGCTCCATACTATCAAGTCACTTAACTTGTCTGAGTCCCAGATTTCGACTTTGTTTAAGGTGATAATCACCTTAAACTGGGTGTCACTGCCATATGTGTGAGGTTTTACAAAGCCAAAAGAATGAATGATTTCTTCAAGAAAAATAATATTTTAATGAATACGGAAGACAGGAAAGTTAAGGACCAAGATTCAATAAATGTCCAGTATTTATGTTTTAATTTATTTAAATTTAACTACAACTAAAATTAATGTTTTAAGTAATGCATACTAAAACTCTCCTATTACCTTGTCAAATCTATAGGTAACTGTCTATTGATCTTCTTCCCTCAGAGTTCTCTCATATTTTTTACTTTTTTCCCTCAATCAACCTCTTTTGCTTAACCAAATACTTTTAAACTTTTATTTAGGACTGGAAGTCGATACAAGGCAGGAAATAATTTTTGATGGATTATTCACGTATAAAATAATCACATCTCATATTCATACATTGATAACAAATATAGTCCATGAAGTTATTTTTAGAACACTGAATTTAGTTTTAATTATTTTAATTTTGTTACAAATGGAGCTGCAAACAATTCTATGTAATCTAATGTCTCAGTATTTCATGGAATATGAGAAAACAAAAGAAAAATAACAACTATCAATGACATCCACTCCATCCCTAATTCTGTGAGGTCTAAAAGATACAATAAAAAGCCTAGACAAAGAAAAGAGTAGAAGAGATTGAAAAATACTTTGTTTATGAAATGGCAATTCATTTGGAGCCAAGTATACATCTTGCTCTTCTATTTGAGAGCTGTAGTGTACTTAGTGTCCCAGCATATATGATTTAGAATGAACCGATTCTATAAGACAAAAAATATCTGGAGGAAAAAGCTCAGATAGAAATACACAACATCCTAACCCTTTATTCATCATTCTAAAACATCATTATAATTTTGAGTTTTCAGAGGATGTCATCCATGAAAACAATTCCTTTATCTCACAAACCAGCAAATGAATAGAGTCTCTTGTCTGTTTACTTACTTGGGTTCTCGCCCAGCTAAGATCATCTGGAAAATGCCCACACAGGCACCCCTCTTGCCTTCCCAATATTCAGGGTTGGGATCCAGTCTCTCTAGGACATCAAATGCTTTGGCTGAATAGTAAAACTGGCCCATCTGAATAAAAGAAAGTATTGTGGTCACAAGATTGCACAGGATGAAACTAAACATAAAGATGCCATGAAACAGAACTGTATAAAATGAATGCATGGGTAATGATAACATTTTCAGTTAGCAAATTAGATAAATTTAAATTTCTTATTAAATAAGAAGGAAAAATCACAGTTTGGGTACACAGGTTCAGTTTAAATGAGCTTACCTTCATTCAGTTTTCAACAATATAACATTTTTTCTACATATAGTCAAGTTGTGCTATAATTAACACATCTGTCAGTTCTAATTCTAGTCTAATCTTGAGGATAAACTTCAATTACTGTGATTTGAAGTGAGTATTTTTCATGCCTTTCCATACAGTCTGTAGATGATTACTGTCATTCATTTGATGCTAATTTGATCATGTTCAACCCAAGAGGATGGTCTTTCCCTGACCTTGTTCCTAAGTTCTCAGGATGCCTCGATGGACACTGACTACTAGTCTAAACACCAAATCTTTCAAACATTTAATTTATTTTGACAGATATCTTTCCCAAGTATACTACACATTTCCTTGGCCGTGTAAAGCATGCTGAATACCGTTAAATTTTGCTTCGATTTCTCGACTGGCAATCATCAGTGTACAGTGTTACCAATTTCACTGAAGGCTTCAAATTGCTGAGCAATCCTCGACTCAGTGTGTTTTAGTGACTTCTCCATTCATGCAAACCATTGTTCTAAACATTTGCTAGTTTTCTTAAGATCTCTATTGCATTCATGGCTTGGCGTTTTTCTATACCACATAGGAAAAACACAACTTGCCTCCCTTCAGTACAAATTATACTTATACCTTTATTCATCCTTCCCTCTTTTCTGCTTATCTCACAGAAAAAAAGTGTTCTTCTTATTCCTTTTCAAGGTTAATCCTTCATCCTGTGTTCTCTTAAACATTTTTCTTTTTCTTTTTTTTGTTTTTTGGTGAAATAACTCACATACAGAATGGTGCATGAAACATAAACGTAAAGTTGAATGACTGATTATAACGTGAATACAAGTGTAACCACCACCCAGGTCAAGAAAAGAAATACTGGGGTGACCGGTTAGCTCAGTTGGTTACAGCGTGGTGCTGATAACACCAAGGTTGCCGGTTCGATCCCTGCATGGGCCACTGTGAGCTGTGCCCTCCCTAAAAGAGTCAACTATGATGCCATTGTAGCATGAAAGCAATGTGTAACCAATGACCATGGCTGTTCCCCAACAAAATTAAAAAAAAAAAAAAAGAATAAGAAAAGAAATACTGACAGCAAAACAGAAGCCCTGTGTCACTTCTAGACCACAACCCTCTCCTTTCTTTCAGAAGTTAACTATTATATTCCGACTTTTACGGTCATCAGTCCTTTGACTGTCTTTATAGTTTTATCACCTATGTATACATTTTTAGACAATATAATTGAGCTTTGCCTCTCAGAATTTTATCTATATGAATAATACTGTAAATATTCTTTTGTCTCTTGCATATGCTATAAGGTTTTATCTTTATTGTTGGATATAGCTCTAGTTGGTTTATTTTTTAAAAACTTTAAATTTTGAATTATAGATTTATAGAAAGTTGCAGATAATGCAGAGAGGTCCCATGTACCTTTCACCCAATTCCCTTGCCTTACAGCTGATGTAATAATAGTACAGTATCACAATATCAAAATCAGGAAATTTACATTGCTACGTGTTTCTAGTTCCGACATTTTATCAAATGTATAGACTCCTATAACTACCACCACTATAAAGATATACAACTATTCCATTACCACAAAGATCTCTGTGGTGGTACCCCTTTATATTACATACATTCCCCTCCCTGCTCACCATCCCTAACCCCTGGCAATCACTAATTTATTCTACATCTATAATTTTTTAATAATGTTATATATATAAAATCAAGCAATATGGGGCCCTTTGAGATTAGCTTTTGTGACGCAGCATAATGTCCTTGTTTTGCCAAGTTATTGCATATATCGATGGCTTATTTCTGTTACGGAACCTTGCAAAAGCAGGAGGTACCTCTGCCCAGTATGGTTTGGATGTTGAGAATGATAATGCCACATACACACCAAAAGGACATGAAAAGGTTTCTTACTTATATAATTGAGGTCTCTGGGGAAAGTAGAGCAGTTTTCTCAAGCAGGTCCAAAATGGCCTGAGAGAGCAAGGAAAGGAGACTGGCCTGGGCTTTTACTGTGGTTGGGGGTGGAGCTGGGGTGAGGGTTCCTGAGAACGGGCAGGGGCCTGTGTGGTTTGAGCCAGAGAAGGGAGCAACTAGGATTTCTTATCATTTTGTCCAGGGCACAAGGAAGTGCAAGTGGTGAGTCTTAAAAGCTGTCAGGACTCAAACATCCAGAAATGGAGTCAGACTCATCATTATAGTTCCTCTTTTTGTTACTGACTAGAATTCCATGTCAAACCACGGGTTGTTTAACCATTCACCTACAGAAGGATACCTGGATTGTTTTCAGTTTGGGGCTATTATAAATAAAGGCATGATTGACATTGTGAGTAAGTATGTATGTGGATATACGTTTTCATTTCTCTGGGATAAATACCTAGGAGTGCAATTGCTGGGTTGTATGGTAAGCCTACGTTTGTTTTTTTAAAGAAAATGCCAAATTATTTCATGATATATCTTTTTTCATCCTTTAATTTTCAACCGACCTATAGCATTATGTTTGAAGTGAGTTTTTTGTAGAGAGCACATAGCTGGGTTGTGGATTTTTATCTACTCTGTTGATATGTCTCTTAATGAATGTATTTAGACCATTGACATTTAATGCAATTATTGATATGTTAGGACTTAATTCTACCCTTTTCCCCCCCATTTGTCCTTTCTGTTTTTCTTGGACAATGACATCTCACGCGTGTCTCTGTAGTTTGTAGCTTGAGAAAGACATGACTGTGCAGTCTACACAGAGGGAGGACAAGAAAGCCTGTGCTTGATGTCATTCGTCTCTGTCTATACATCTCTTTTTCCTGCCATTCCTGTATTGTAATAAATCCTAGCCATACGTATAACTTCATGTTCAGTCCCAGGAGTCCTTGCAGGGAATCACCAAACTAGTGGGTAGTAGTGGGACCACTGAGACGCTATGTAATGCCAAATTGTTTTTCAAAGTCATTAGCTTCCTTTGACCTTGACCCCATCCCCCTCTCATCTTCTCTAGCGCTTCACTCCATCAAAAATGCTCCCACTCTCTTGAGTCTTTAATGTCCCTGTCAATGGTTCCTCTTCCTCTGCCTAAAGATATACCCTTACTCACTATTCTAAACGAAGAAGTCTCCCTCCACCTGCAAAAATAAATCCCCCCCCCAAATCTCTAACCTTGCTTCCCCTTTTAAGTTAGCATCACATTTTTCTCCTTATCCTCAGCATCAAGTGTTCGAAAGACTGTGATCTACATTACACTTGTTGCATCTGCTTTCTAATCCGTTTCTCTTCTCTACCTACTCGTTTCTCAGGCCTACACAGGTCCATCTAGTTGCAGACTTGACACTCTCCTTCCTTGGCTTTTGATAAAATAGGAACGGGGGTCGGGGTGGGGGAGATAGTAACGGAAAGCATGTTTTTTTTTCTCCTGGTTTTTCTCTTTCCTTTCTGTTCATGTTCATCCTGTCTCTTCCACTGACTCTTCTTTCTATTTCTGTCCCATAATCACTGATGTTCCACATGGTTCCTCATACTATTCGCTGGTTAATCTTTCTCTCCCACACTCTGTGCGCCTGCTGCTCCCACCACCACCATAACTGCTGTTAACGTCTAAAACTCCCTGTCTATCTCTCTAATCCTGACCTCTCACCTGAACCCCAGGCTCACCTTGCTAGTTTCCTACATACCTTTGCCTGGGAGCCCCAAACACAGTTCATATTTATTATATCTAAAATTGAACTCAATTCCTGTCTTTTAATGTTTTTCTCCCCTCTGCCTCCCCTAACTCACTTAACATCAATGCCATCCACCAAATCATGTTAAAGAATTTCAAGTTTCCTTTGTTTGAAAACCTTTTCCATTGATGGTGATTCACTTTATTTTTTATAATGATGCACTTTGAAATGAGCTATTATTAATTTAACACTACTCTCTTTACCTGACATTTTCCTGTCTTCTGGATAAGAAGACACATACCCAAAATAGGAATTTCTAGAACTTGAGGCTAATTTTTAATAGCTTTTAATCTACAGGATAGGGTCCAAAACTCCTCCATCCTCTCTGCCTTTCCAACTCCACACACAGACTCTCTCTCTCCACCCTCCCTCCGTCCCTCCCTCTCTCTCTCTCTCTCTCTCTCTCTGTCCTTGACCAAATGACTGCATTTTTATTCTCTTTTTCTGGTTCCTTTGTCTTTCCTGTCTACTATTTACATGTTAGCATTCCCCAAGATTTGGCTTGCAACCCTCTATTTTTCTCACCTTACTTCCTTACCTGGGTAATCTCACTGTTTTTCAGGGTTTCAATTACTACTGAAATGTTGATGTTTTCTCCAAATCTATGTCTTCAGATGTCAGAGGACATCTTTCTTGAGCCTCAAAACCAAATTTCCAACTACCAGATGAAAATCTCTTTCTGGATGGTATCTAAAGATTCACAACCTTTAGAAATCGAAAACCTCTTCTCTTAATCATTATTTCATCTACATGTAAAATCTTGAAACGCTGTCTATCTCTGAATTCAGTTCATTCATAAAAGAGATGACATTTCTGATATTGCTATGCGAATAGCCATTTAGTCTCTAGGACATTTCTCCCTGATATTTAGCCAATGCAGCAGTGTGATACTGATCTTCAATTTTCCTGTACTCTCCTTCAGACCCACCTTGTAGCAGTCATTAGCAAGGAGCTGTAGGAGGCTAAAGGACTCAGCAGAGGTTTCCATCTTTAGGTAAAGTTCCCAGGCTAGCCTTGGTTTCTTATTCAGTATATCTACAAAAAGAAGTAAAGATTTATGCTTTTTGAATGTATAAGAAATACATTTCTGCATTTTGCTATTCTGTGGATTTGGTTCTGTGTTTCAAATATACAAAGTAATGGTAAATAGCTCCTACGTGGCAAGTTTGTGACGTTGACATTAACAAGCTTCCCTATCAGAACTCCACCATACTTAAAATTTTTATTTAAGTTGGGATTTAGATAATTATGTCTTCTTAGATTGGGTTGATTTCCAGTAGTTCCCATTTAGTTCATTTGCTTAAAAGAGGATACCTATCATTCATTCAATCCTACTCTATAGTTTCGACCTTAGAATATCTGATTGCTAAAATTTTCCCGCAACTTCAAAAACTCAGTGAACATTTTAAACCCAAGTGAACAAAAGGAGGAAAATAAATAGTGCACAGACAGACAGAGACTATAGGCTAAGTAATATACAAAAAAATTATGTTTCTGACATTTGCCACTTTTAAAGCCAGCACCATAGTAAAAAGGTAAAAATCAGCGAAACAATATCATTTCTCTCAAAACACTGTGAACTGTGACTCTGGAAACTTTAACAGTGCTAAAGGAAAACCTGGCATCTGTTAGGTCTGCATGTGCTAGGTCAATGTTATATGGCCGGATTAATCACAGGGTAAACTTATATAATAGATGTACATGACCATCCTTACTGAGTAGCACTAATAACACAATTTTGGCATTTACTCATTCTATAAAACAAAATTACAAAACGCTCAATATAATTTCCATCCAGAAGACTATGCAACAGAGAAGAAAAAGAGGGTTCTTCTGTGACATTTAAAAGAAGACTCACAGCATCGAGCCAACCAACTGAGATAAATGTAATCGTTTTTCATCTTCTCACTTTGGATTAACAGAAAAACCTGTGAGAAGAGGAAAGAAAGGGAATCAACATGAAGATGCTTTTGCAGTAAGAACATTCATATCAACATTAATGATTAACACAGCTTTATGGATGACCAAATTTTATACAGGCTGCTAAGAAAAGCGAAGGACAAAATTGGGGCGATTTTAACACACTTCTCTCAGTTACTGATCTCACAAGCTGACAAAAGATGGGTAAAGATATAGAAAATTTGAACAGAATAATTAACAACTGCACAACGCATATTATTTTCAGGAACACGTGATTGTGCTACCGGGCAATAAAACAAGTTGCAACAAATTTTAAAGGAGTGATGTTATATAGACCAGACCACATTCTATGACCACAATAGAATTAAATTAGAAATCAAAATAAAATAACCTGGAAAGGATAAAGCATGTTTGAAAATCATGAAACACATTTTAAAGTAAGTCACAGTCAAAGAAGAAATCATAACAGAAATTAGAAAATATTTGGAATTTAAATAATAATAAGTTGAATAATTTGTTGAATGACAAAATTCAACTGAATAATTCAACTGAAATATTTTGAATAATTTAGACAAATCGATCTATGAAGTTAGAAGTTAAGACAGTGGTTATCCTTGGGGGAAAGAGACAGATGCAAAAAGAGATAATATTCTGTTTCATGATTTGGGTACTGATTATTTGGGTATGTTCACCATCAGACAGTACAGTTTGAGTTGTATGCTTTTCTCAGTGTATGTTATGCTTTTATGAAATTTATCAAAAAAAGGAAAACATTAATGTGGTTATAAAAATCTACATATCTATTCACATTGTATTTTTTAATGTAGCTTAAGAACAAAGGAACTTTTAATAATCCTTTACCCTTAAAATTTATTTCATTGAAAAAAAGACAACAATGTTTTTGCACAGAATCATTCAAATGCCTTCAAAGCAGGTACTCACCTCTTCAGCCTCACTGGTATTGCCTGTTGCAGCTTTGGCTTGGGCATAATTAAAGTTAAAGATGTCATCATTATAGAAGTAACTCTGAAAAACATCCCAGGAACAGGTCATGTCGAGCATTAACATAGAAAATATAAAAACCTCAGTTCTAACAGATAAATACAAAAATAATATTAAGCAATTAGCTGATGCCACTAATGACAATATAGTAAAAAGGGCATCTCTAAGAGTATCTTATCTCTGACATTATATATGAGGTCGGACAATTAAGTTTGCGAACTTTCCACCCTTCGTATATAGTATTTTGGATCCAAGGTCATCTAGAAAATTCTATACTGACCTTAAATGAGTTGAGGTATATCAAGACATCATCAAATTGCTTAAGCAGGAAGAAACAGGAAGCCATGCACTGCCTCCCTGGTACTGTATCTGAAATGGCACAGGAAAAGAAACCATGTGTATTCATGAAACCAACAGGTTTCTTTTGCTGAAATTTGAGTTCTTTTATAATTTAGAGATAGGACTGTATTCCAAGACATCATTTTAGACTCTGAAATTACAGATTCTGTTCAGTGGACAAAACCTCAGCAGAACGGAGGTCACAGGGCTGGAGTGTGGCTGGTAATCTTTCTCTGGGTTAACCCTCAGAGTCCAAAATGAACACATGCGCTGCAGGTTACAGGAGTCTTCAGGTCTTTTTCCAGGGCTTTGATTCTCTCACTCAACTCCAACAGCTGCACATCCAACCAATGTGCCTTGGTCTCCATCTTTATTTATCCAAGACAACCTAGCACTTTTACTGTCAAATGGAGAAATAATTTGCCATAGAACCATCTGATCCTGACCCTGACCCATTTTTGGGGTCTGATGTCACATTCCTATTTGAGTAAGTGCCACTGGCACTTCCAATCCTCCTTGCTCTGTTCAATCTTTTCCCCACAGCACTCATCACAGATATGCTATATAATCTATTTATTATGCTTTTAGTCTGTGCCACTAGACTGTATGCTCCACAAGTAGGGGGATTTGTTTGTTTTGTTTACCGCTGTATCCCCAACACCTCAATACATTTTTGTTGTATAAATAAATGAAATAGGAAAAACAAATAGTTCTGGTGAAACAGCTAAAAGAAAATGAATATACAGGGGTGGAAAAAAAAATATTTAACAGCCAGTTCAGCATGAACACTGTTAATCAGAATACATGCCAGCACAGACAATGGTACAGACAGCCACGTCAGTTCCTACTGGCTAACTATCATCCCTTCTTATAGCCCTTCCTCAAATCTTACATTGAATCTTGACTGATGAAATCAATGCTTTAATAAGAGAAATGAAGCCATAAAACTACTTGTGGGACATTTAGGTGAATATTATATAACCACAGGGGTAAGAACATACCGTCTAATAAACTTGATATCCATGTAAGAAATCATTATTGAAAAGATAAACATCATTAAATAAGATTGAAATATTTTTATATAGGAAAAAATATGATAGGTAAATAAAAGTCAATTGATTCACTGGGAAAAATATCTACATGACAAAAGCTCTAATATATAAAGAGCTCTTGAAAAATGAATAAAAGTTAATGTTTCAAATCAAAAACAGAATCAAATATTTAAAACGCTCAGCAACTAAAGAATACATCTATTCTCCTCTATTTCTATATTCCTCCTCCCACTTTAGCTGAGATATTGAGAAGAACTAATTCTAATGTTCTCTCCTGTGTCTGACTTCCCATTTTATCGTGGGAAACCTAACAGATGTATCCCTGGACACAGAATAAAATGTCACCAGTCAATACACAACTAGCTCCAATTATGAATCATGCTCACAAGTAGAGACTTCAGACATACCACATTCACTAGCTGAACCTCCCACCAACTGGAAGAACTGCTGGGCAATTTTCATATGATCCCTCTGAAAAACAAAGCACAGCCAATTTAGAAGAATAAGTTGAACATATTTTATTTGTATTATACTTTATGGTTTTAACATATGTGTCAGGATTTAACATATACCCTTGTTTTAAGTCATCCTCAAAACAATACTAATTCTAATTAGCATAAGCCACTAGAAAATGATAACCTGAAACTGAATTAAAATCTACTCTGGATCAGACAAAAAAAAAAGAAGAAAAACAAAATCCATCCCTAAATTCTATCCTAAAAGTAGCTTCATTAAATGAACTCATTCAACCAGTTAACAAATACTTATTGCTCTTTTACCACGTAACGGACCATGTGGTAAGAGCTATGGTTATAACAAGGAGTATTTATTAAAGAAAGTCATTCATTTATTCAACAACTCTTTTCTACCCATCTGCTATATGAGGCACTGTAAAATGAGATGGAGATAAGATTTATTTATATCCCACTTTGTTCCAAAAAGAACTTATTATTCTTATTTAGAGTATTAGACTTTTAAATAAAAGAATTATTCTTTTTAGAATATTAGATAAATGTTTAGATCAATAATAGTTTAGTTTTAGACAGTATTTTAGTGTTTATAAAAAGCTTTTCCAGAGAAACAATTTTCCCCATTTTACAGATGCCAAAATTATAGCTCAGAGGTGTGCGACGTTAAAAAAAGAAGTCACTGAAAATAAGAATGAAGCTGTGCAATGATTTGTTGTTATTAGATATAAACACTTTAAAAATTGGGCGATTTTTAGCATTAAAGTTTTTTTATTGTCTTTAACATAAAATTCTTTTTACAGTAGAATCTGGATTGGGGGATATGGAGAAATGAGGAACTGCATTAGAGCCTATTTCTAAGCTCATTGTTGGTTGAACTTTGACATTCGTTTTGATTGTTTTCATACACTATAACTTTGCAGACTACAGATTACCAGTGATCCCATACTCACCGAACCCATTTCTTGGCCAAGGGCTGCATTGACCACTCCTTTGAGGATATACTCCTGGAAACGGAATAATACCGATTTAAAAGGAATGTGAAGCTATCAGATATCTTTCAAATCAATTATTTGCATCAACTCAATACTTTATATAGATTATCAAAAGTTACCCACAGTGATATTTCTCTGTTCTATCCCTGGCTTGAAATAAATAATTAGGAGACTTTCATTTGGTTTCCAGCAGGTAAGTGTCCATATAACAGAACTTACTATATTTGTAAATTCTCAATCTTAAGCAGAAATAACTCAGTGGAAACTTCTGAGAGTTAAATTTTGTTTTATTTCAATTCAATGGGAAAAAATTGTTTATGTTAATAATTTTTATCACATTATCAGCCTCTGTGACATCATATATATTATTTTACCATTCCGATGATATAATAATCTTCCTTTGTTAGTGATCCTTTCTTCAAAAAAAAAAGTGTCCTCTAGTTTCCATTTGTAAGGTATTTTCTTTTTCTTTCTTTTTTAAAAAGATTTTATTGGGAAATTGGGGAAGGGGAATAGTGTTGGGGAATTGGGGAAGGGGAACAGCCAAGTTGTTCTTCAATCTTCGTTGTGGAGGGCGCCAGTTGCCATCTGGCTTCCCGTCAGCAGCTCATGGCCTCTAAGCTCAAGGTGCTGTGTTCAGTCTTAGTTGCGGGTGGGCATAGCCACCATCCCATGCGGGAGTCAAACCAGCAGGCTTGTTGTTTAAGAGCGCACACTCTATCCACTGAGCCATCTGGGCAGCAGCTCAGCTCAAAGTGCCCAGTTCAGTCTTAGTTGCGTGTGGGTGTAGCCCACCATCGAACAGGCAATCTTGTTGTTACACCAGCTGAGCCATCCTGCCACCTGTTGGCAGCTCAGCGACAACTCAGCTTGGGCGCAGTGTCACTGGCCCATGTGGGAATCAAACCAGGGCCCTGTTGCTCAAAGCTCGCGCTCTTAAGCCAACTATTAACCAAATGAGCCTTACAGGGGCTGGCCGAGTGGCTCCATTGGTTCGAGTCTTTAACAGATACCCTCCTTAGCAGTTTTTTATCCTCTTTATCAATTTTTATGTGAGTGCTATTTTTATTTAAGAAGATGCATAACAAGAACAGTAGAAGATGCTAAAGCTTTTAATACACTTGAGAAATATACCTGTTTAGACTTCATGGGATCTGTAAACATTTTCAATCAGTGTTTCATTCAATAAGTAGAATGATTACTGTGTGCTTAGTGCACATAGCATTGGAGATACAATGCAGACACAAACCCTGCCTGCAAGGAGCTGACAATCTAGTGGGAGAGAAAGACAAGTTACAGACAATTATACTAGTGAGATAAGTGTCTATACCTCATCCCTGCATTCATCAGAATTCTAGATTTCAGGGCCAGCCAAGTGGCGCATTGGTTAAGAGCTGGCTTGGGACGCCAGAGGGCCCTGGTTCGGATCCCACATATGAGGGCCAGTGACACTGCCCTCAACAGCTAAGGCGTAGGCTGCAGCCCTTGCTGCAGTGGGTTGCCATG